>NC_137826.1:40048248-40435748 GCF_963921795.1 Nannobrachium achirus | reverse complement strand
AAATGCTTAGGAGGGACCACTAGGGTCTGTGTTTACCAGTTTAACCACATTTATTGTGGCTAAATTATTAACCTCTCTGTGTAAACCTGGACTCGTTTGTTTTTAATCAAATCTAGACTTTCCCAACAAAGCCCCTTGACGTTGAACCTCACCAGTTCTTTCATTGAAATTATTGAGGATAACAGGTGTGTACATATCAAAGGACACTTTGACAGGACAACAGGGAATCGAACCGGGAACATCTTCGTCACGGCACGGTCACTCTAACAACTGGCCCCACCCCTATTTTATATTTCTCGTTCATCGAGGCCCCTTTCTTTGCAGCGTTCTCAAAACCATTCGCCTCAAGAGGCAAGTCTTATTATATCTTTCTCACAGTAGTTAGCAAAACAATAAAACCCGAAATCGACACAGGCCCTTGGTGCCAACAAAAATGTCTCGGTTCTCAAACGGGCTCTTGTTGGTGCGAATAAATGATATGCACTCACGGTATGCGGATAATGCCTGCAATCTTGGGCCGGCGGGTATGGGTTTGGTGAGTGACTGTACAGCTGTGTAGCTTCATGTGTCAGAGAGCCCCTGAGGCTGCCACCTGCCCGCTGTAACCGTAACGTTTTGATGGCATCCATCATGACGATAAGGGCCTGACACACCAGGGCCACATGGTCAGTGTACCAGCATCTGTACAGTCAGCAGTTATAATGGCATGCATTCCCATTATTACTGTATGAGCTAATATCACAGAACGTTAATAGTTCTGGAACACTGGACCCCACAGGGTAAGCATCTTAATTGCGACCGAAGGTCGCAGTTTACCATGAGAAATGTCACAGCTTGTCCGTGTCCGTGTAGACGTGTAGACGTGTACACATTTTTCTATGGGCAAACCCATAAACCGTAAAAATGTGTCATCATGATGTCATCATGCTCTGATGTCACTGTGATGTCAGGGGAACCACTCTACCAGAATGGGTTTGCCGCTCTGACATCACACTCTGGCTTCAATGTGATGTCACAGAATCCCTTTTATGCCCATATATGGAGTTCCCTGATGTCATCAATATTAATGATGCCCTGTTAGAGAGATCCCTGTGATGCCAGGGGGACAGATCCCTTTTATGCCCATATATGGAGATCCCTGATCATCCATATCACTGTGGCGCGACCTCGCCCTGTCAATATTAATGATGCCCTGTTAGAGAGATCCCTGTGATGCCAGGGGGAACAAATCCCTTTTATGCCCATATACAGTATGGAGATCCCTGTGATGCCAGGGGAACAAATCCCTTTTATGCCCATATATGGAGAGCCCTGATGTCCACATCCCTCATGTCCACATCACTGTGGCGCGAGGTCGCTTGTCGCCCTGAGGTGTCTTACTAGTGGTGCTTACCCCTTTACCCCCGGGGGGTAAATGGCTTACCCCTAGGGGCAAGAACCCTTAAGGTTCACCTTTAAGGTGCTTACCCATGCCAAACGCAATCGGCTCTGCCTTCACTGTTAAATATGACCCGTTTCCCCAATCTCAATTTATGTTTGTATTTAAATGTAGTCAATGGAATCACATGAAACGTCCACCCCTTGTTTCCCGTATTCCTACGAAAGCATCTGTGGCCTGATCACTGTCTGTGGTACAATCTTAACATTAGTGCCAATGAGTTTCAACAGTTAGCCGTTCTCTTTTGTAATCAAGGACTCACTAATCTCATTACACGAAAGCCATGACCCCTATGCATTCCAAAGTGTGCATGCGTGTGCGCGCGTGTGTGTGTGTACACGTGTGCATGCACGTAGCACTGTACAGTGTGTGTGTGTGTGTGTGTGTGTGTTCTGTCAACGTTGCGTCAGTGTGCTGTTAACATAAGGCAACCCACAGGTCACCTCTCACCAGGGGAGTGGTGAGGGCTCCGAGGCAGCACTTATCAGCCTGGCCAGCCTCCATCTCCATCCCCACGGTAATGAAACCTTAATAGCCCCCCCCCCATCTCTCCCTGGGGGACCACAGAGAATGTCTTGGTAATATGCCCTATTTTCAAGGAATATTATCTGTCTGGATTTAGGGAAGCTTTCAGTGTTGGCGGGCTCCATTTCATGTGGCTTGTTCTTGTTCCTGGTTCCTGGTTATGTAGCATTCTTTGAAGACACACATATGGGTATTTTTCGGGGCTTGGCCGAATCCACCATTGCTGTACTGTACAACGCACAGCTTTCTCTGTTGGAATTGCGTTACGGGACGTACACGTTGTTACATTTTATGGGTTTATTTCGTCACAGTGCAACAGGTGTTGTGTGTGCAAGTGCAACAACCCCCGACGTAGTGAATAGTGAAAACGGGTCCGCCAAATATTCTAAACTTTACGGTAACCAGTAAGGGCGAGGTCGCGCCATCTGTCTTGGCCATCTGTATTGGCCATATATGGATTCTGTTAGTGTGGTTCTCCTAACAGGGCATCATCTGGGATACAATCCCTTTCATGCCCATATATGGTGATCCCTAACAGAATCCCTTTTATGCCCATATATGGAGCCCCTGGTCTGAGTATCTGATATCACTGTGATGTCACCTGTTCATGCCCATATATGGAGATCTCTGCTCTGAGTATCTGACATCACTGTGATGTCACCTGTGATGTCACAGTGATGTGTCAGGGGAACCACAGTGTCAGGTGTTTTTGTCAACAAAAAAGACTGTTAAGAGTGGTTCCCCTGACATCACAGTGACATCAGAGCATGATGTCAGAGCGACAAACCCATAGACAGTAAAAAAGTGTACACGTCCACTCGTCCAGACAGACTGTGCCGTTTCTCACAGTAAACTGCGACCTACGGTCGCAATAATATTCTTTGAGAAACACATCTGGGTTTTTGCCGGACCAGACAAGGGAATCACGTGACGTTGATCGCCTTCCCCTATTTGCTCATACTAGAACATGATGTATTTGTAGTCAGAAGAATTACATGGTGTGCACACACACACACACACACACACACACACACACACACACACACACACACACACACACGC
This sequence comes from Nannobrachium achirus, assembly GCF_963921795.1. Taxonomy (NCBI): domain Eukaryota; kingdom Metazoa; phylum Chordata; class Actinopteri; order Myctophiformes; family Myctophidae; genus Nannobrachium; species Nannobrachium achirus. Next base: position 40,432,723 of record NC_137826.1, on the reverse strand, counting down.
ATGCACACACGCACTCACACACACACACACAAATTGGCAAATTGGAGATGATAATATTATGTTCAGTTCCACAGATCTGGACCACGGTTTTATGCTACAAAATGACCAAAATCCTTATTTGACAAAACACTCAAATGAAACGTCTTGGGTTTCGTCATTACAGATTCCTCCCCCATCATCACATCACTACGGTCATGCTTCGCGCTCGATGGCACGACGCTCCAAATTGGAAAAATGTCCCCTGATGTGAAAACCGATAGGTGCGAAGTGCATTAGGAGGAACCAAGAAGACCCATGGAGACAAAACACTGTTTGGAAGCGCTATCCGATCAGACGGGTGGGGGGGCGGACGAGCCCTCCGCCGGCCTAATTGGGCTCCTCTGATGATGTCAGGAGGAGAAAGGGGGACGATTAGCGAGGCCAAATTGCCTCCATCTGGCTGTCAGGGCTGTGACGCCGGGGCGATGACAGAAATGGTCTCATCCCCACTTTTGTCCTCACGCAGCTAGGTACTCCCTCCCAGAGGATGGGGGTGTGTGTGTGTGTGTGTGGGGGGGGGGGAGTAATGATAGTGAGAGCAGGGGATCAGATGACCTCAGATTGCATGATGGGGGAAGTTTCTATTAAGGAGATATACCGTAGTTAGAAATGTGAATGACTCAGGGCCTTCAATCCTTCATCCTTGACTACAAGGTTGACCCACGTATGACTCTGTGAGTCTGCTGTGTGCGCTGATGAGCTGAAGTTAAGGGTTTCGGCTTTTCCCAGATTTCCACGTTACAACCCTTGGCACCGGGGCATGCATGGTATTATCTCTTGTCTAAATGGTTGCATCTGCACAGAGGGGATGGGGTTCGGGTGGGAAGGGGGAGACAAAGCGATGGAGAGGAGGAGTGATGTGAAGGCAGTTCTGGAAAGAAAACAAGAGAAGAGAGGTGGTGACTGGTTGATGTAAAGAAGCCTGATGTTTTGAGTGACCATCCTGTAATGAAATTGTGTTTGGTTTAACACCCACTGCACTCTTTACTGTACCTACTGGCTCATTGTAGTTCACCCTGAATAAGTGTTGGTTAATGTCTATATGTTTAATCTCATGAATACAATATTTTACAATACCTTAGACATTAACAGTGTGCACTTCGATAATTTTGTCCAGAATCACAGATCCGACTGATATGCCCATAGGAGATGTATGGAGGACAGATTCATATAGATGTAACATAAGAAGATTCATAAAGATGTAGCAAAAGGCATGGCATGCATTATTTGAATAGAAAAGCACCCAAAAAATGAAATTAATTTCAACATAGATGGGTGAGCTGTATAACACTTTGGCAGGTATTCTTTGTCTAAAATTCATAATGCTAATATGCTTGCGCTTGTCTCTAAGACCATAAATCTGCAATGTGCTGTTGTAAAAGGTGCTAATTTCTCTAGTCTCACTGTGTTGTCTTTGAACTTGACCATTCAGACATGGCATTATAGCAAAACTATGCCTGTTTGTTCTACTCTAGACTAGACTAACTGTGTGGAACTTTGAGAGAGCGTGTGTGTGTGTGTGTGTGTGTGTGTGTGTGTGTGTGTGTGTGTGTGTGTGTGTGTGTGTGTGTGTGTGTGTGTGTGTGTGTGTGTGTGTGTGTGTGTGTGTGTGTGTGTGTGTGTGTGTGTGTGTGCGTGTGTGTGCATGCGAGTGTGTCTGCATCATACGCCCATTTACTGTACAACACCTATGCATGGTGTTTGCAATGCACATTTAATATTATTTGCGTATGTATCATGTATCTGTAGTCTGTGTGTGTGTGTGTGTGTGTGTGTGTGTGTGTGTGTGTGTGTGTGTGTGTGTATGTGTGTGTGTGTGTGTGTGTGTGTGTGTGTGCACATCATGTCTACGTATAAACACTGTTGTCAGTATTCTGTAGTGTGAGTGTGTGCAATGCATATTCATGTGTGTGTGTGTATGTCAGAGGAAGCTTGGCATTCGGCGCACCGTTGACCTCATCTCTCCACTTACATCAGTCCTCTAGCGGAGAGAGGATTGCTAAACATCTGAGAGAGAGAGAGAGAGAGGCCTGTTTTGTCGATCTACAAGCTCACATCGCATCACATCGTGCCGTGTCGTGATCTTGTAGATCTGCTATTATCAGCGCACGCCGTTGTTGTACGACCAAGTAAGCGAGAGACAGAGGTGGAGACATACAGCGGAGGCCAGACATGCTGTACATCGCAGTACATTTGCCCCGTCGCTGACTAGAGAGTGAAGGAAACTTGGCAGGAAGCAAGGCTGTCTAGTTCTCCTGTCCCTCCATCTGAAACCCTATCTCTGACATCACAGTGAAATTACCTTGTGATTTAGGCTGAGTTCATACGGTCAGTGGCGTACTACATGCTCACAACGCCTCGCGCTGCGTGTGAGCATGTAGATCGGCTATTTTCACAATGTCTGAAAAAAAAAAAAAAAAGACTTTTTTCAGTTTTTTACACAGGTTTCTTGGGCTGGATATGGCAGCCTGGAATGTTTTTTCAAGTGCAGCTAAACTTAGGATGTTAGTAAACATGCCACAATTAACAATAATGCATTGCACCTGTGCAGCTGACCTGCGGAACCTGAGAATATACCATTTTGTCAAGATGGGGAGAATACAAGTGTGGAGAATATAACATTTTGCATTTGTAGTTATTTTACTGTAATTTAACAACATAATAACCAGCGCAGATAGACAAAGAGACATTCATGGATTTATATTTAAAAGTAACTTTTATTTTCCCCCCTGGACCCAGGGTATGGCAGCTGCATACCCTTGCCTGCCATACCCAATTGACACCTCTGCATATGGTGCTGCCTGCGAAGCATGTGTGACTCTGACCGTCTCTTCCAATCATGCTCTCTCCGCTCGCTCTTCGCCCTGCAGTCAGTTCACGTGTTCAGATTTGACATCTACACCCAGGGAAAATGCCCAAATCAACACTAAATGAGCAGCTTAATGAACACTACACAGTAAAATCCTCAGTGTTCATTTATCCTTCAGGGTACATTAGGTTAGATTTGTTCACTCTGGAGCTAAAAGAACACCCTCAGACCCCGGGGTTTCTCTGCATGTCGGTCATGGCCTCTTGACCCTGTTCTTTCCCACATCTCTCACTCTCCGCTCCCAGATTTATCTTAGATTTTTTTCTATTTCTATTTCTTTTCTTCTTTTTTTTTCCAGCTCCCAGCCACATGTTTGATGGATGGTGCTCTCCGTACGGTACGCTGCTGTAGTGTTTATGTAGGGCCCTGCTCTTGTTTTGGTGTTGTTTCGGCCCCACTGGGAAGAGAAGCCTCTCCCCTCCGGCCCTGGGGCCACTATGAGTCATGGGAAGGGGCCGCTCTGCGACGGGCCACATCATGCTGTATAACTCATCTGATGTCACTGATCACTGCTCTTCAGCCGCGTTTTGCATAATGCATGTGTGTGTGTGTGTGTGTGTGCCTGCGTGTGTGTGTGTGTGTGTGTGTGTGTGTGTGTGTGTGTGTGTGTGTGTGTGTGTGTGTGTGTGTGTGTGTGTGTGTGTGTGTGTGTGTGTGTGTGTGTGTGTGTGTGTGTGTGTGTGTGTGTGTGTGTGTGTGTGTACGCCTCCCTTTTCTGTCAGGCATTGTTGTCGGTCTATGAATTTATGCCGATGTCCAAGTGTGTGTCTGCATGTTTGCATGCGTGTGTGCGTATGTTTGTGTTTGGCCATGAGTGCGTGCGAGCGTGTGTGTGTGTGTGTGTGTGTGTGTGTGTGCATTTAGTGGAGCCGGGCAGGACACTCTTGAGACTTGTAAGTGTTCCCATGCTATTATGATGGAATTCCTTTATTGCCTCAATGGCTTAATTGAGTCACTTAACCAAATACTTCTAATACATCTAAAACCTCTGTCATATGTACTGTAGCTTCAGTAATAATTGGAGCACTTAACCATCATGAGATAGTATTTACCCTGAGAAAATGGACAATTCAGCCGAGTACAAAGTTGATTTGATTCTGCATAGCGTGTATAAGAAAAGTCCAATCTCATTTATAATGCTTTAAATTAGAATTTAAAGCAACAAACGATCCATGTCTTTTCTGTCCTGTCGCGGTGGAGACACCTGGGATTTGAATCCGGGATTCATTGCATGGGAAACCAAACATCTTCCACTCTGACAAGAAGGCTACGAGGGTCTGGAATGCTGGCCTAGTGGTCCGGGCAACTAGACTCCATTGCAGCCTAGGTGCAATGGAGAATTTGAGTTCCGATCCCAAAAACCTTTGCTGCGTGTCACAAAACTCCTCTGCATGATAATTAATCAGAGAATCTTACACTTCCTCACAGAGAAGAATGTCCTGAGCAAATCAAAGATTGGCTTCCTACCAAACTATCGTACAACAGACCACATTTTCACCCTCAACACTAATCAACAACCAAATAAAAACAAAAGTAGAAATATCTCCTGTTCTGTCAACGTCAAAAAAGCATTTGACTCAATTTGGCATGAGGGCCTACTGTACAAACTGCTAGAAAGTGGCATTGGGGGAAAAAAACCTACGACGACATAAAATCAATGTACACAAACAACACCTGTGCTGTTAGGATTGGGGAAAAACACACATACTTCTTTCATCAAAGCTGAGGAGTTAGACAGGGATGCAGTCTGAGTCCAACCCTCTTTAACATAGGCTATACATCAATGAATTGGCAAAAAAACTAGAACAGTCAACAACACCAGGCATCCCCCTATAGCAGACACAGAAGTAAAATGTCTACTACCCGCAGATGATCTGGTGTTACTGTCTCCCACCAAAGAAGGATTACAGCAGCACATTGACTTCCTGCACAAATTCTCACTTGTGACAAAGCCAAGACAAAAATCATGGTATTCCAAAAAAGACAAAACCACCTAAACCAACAATTCTTTCTAAATACCACAGCACTACAGTAGAACACACAAAGAACTAAACATACCTTGGTTTAAAAATCAGTAGCACAGGAAACGACCTGAGAGAAAAGGTGAGAAGGGCTTTCTATGCCATCAAGAGGAATGTTAAGCTAGATATCCCAATAACAATCTGGTTAAAGATATTAGAGATATTAAAGATATTAGTTCTATTATATAGAATCTATCTCCCTCTATGGCGCGAGATCTGGGGTCCCCTTGCCAACCAATAATTTGAAAAATGGGACAAACACCAACTGAGATCTGCACGCAGAGCTCTGCAAATCTATCCTCCACACGCAACGGAAAACAACAAACAATACTTGCAGGGCAGAATTAGGACGATATCCACTCATTATAAAAGTAAAAAAGAGAGCACTTAAATGCTACAGTTAGTAACTGTTTTACTTAACCTGCACTACTTTGTGTAGGTTAGCTCAACACCAGCATAGCCATAGGTTAGTACAACAACACAACATATGACTGGTGCAGCCAAAACATGTCATCTAAACTAAAACCTTACACACCACCTACTGTATAAGTCTAAACTTTCTAACCACCTGCCCACTATACCAAGACATCAGAGACACATACTTCCCACTGATTACACACACCCAAAGTGAGTTTGAAAACATGACCAACGATAAACAACTCCCATACTTACTGGGAGAAATACAACAATGTGCGAACACAGCAGCAAGATTTGTGAACTGTTGTGATAAAAGAAGGCTAGAGACTGGAACACAACCACCCTAAGCACTACAAACCATGTATTGACATAATTATATACCTACTGCACATACAGTATGAAACAGAGCTGCTACTTTTAAATGCATTTTACATCTGAGACTTTGTTTTATTATACTATCTAAATTGTATTGAGGAAAAACAATGCTGCTATTTGTTCCAAAAGCTTTATACCCTGTACATACAAAATGACACAATGCAACATAGCTCTGTTTGCACAATGCTGTACCCCCTCCAACTGAATATTATGTTCCCCCTTTTCAACTGTTTTTATTTAATTTTTGACACTTGCTTTACCTTACACGCCACCTACTGTATAAGTCAAACAATGGCAACGTGTCTTCTGTCTACCCCAGTGGTTCTCATAGTGGGGTCCGGGGACCTTGGGGGGCTCCAGGGAGTCCCCAGCTACATTTATTAGTACAGCATCACAGTTATTTTAACCACTTTATCCATATTCTATATGTTGGCCACTTAAATATACAAGCTCACAGCCCAAAGCCACAAATCTTCTCTTCTGGCCGCCCCTGGCACGAAAAATTTTAAGGTTGGGTCAAATCTGCGGCCAAATACATATCAAATTGGGGTCCTTGACATGAAAAAGTTTGAGGATAACACTTCAAAATAGCGAACGCAAAACCTGCACAACAGGGGCAGTTAGGGAGTCTTGTTTAAGCCAGGACACTACAACACTAACTCTGGGCGAGCCCAAGATCGAACTGGGAACCTTGCGGTTTTCATCCGGCCGCTCTACCCCTGTGCCACTGCTTGGCCCCAAGGACCCCTAGGTGTCCCCGGACCCCACGTTGAGGACCACTGTTATAGGCCGTTGTCAAGCCAGTCCCTCCTGCCCTGCCTCTGCCCTGCCTCACTACAACACTCTTAAGATACCACACACACACACAGCACACACACGCTCACTGCTGCAGCACAGCGCAGCACCAGCTTTTCCCAGACGGTGTGATCACTGTTATTGTAGCGGCGATGAATCACACGGCCAACGACAGTTTCTCACATATATCCTCATCTGCGGCGACGCGCCTGTCGCTGTCGGGCTGGCAAACACAGAGCTCCGTGTTAACATGCTCATTTAAAACAAGGGAGTCATTTGAGCAAATGCTAATGAGGGAAATGTGTGTGTGTCTCTGACGTGTGTGTGTGTCTGTGTCACCGTCGCATCCAAGCCACCTTCCTTGTTTGGCCTGTTGCATGCACCTGTCTGTTTGGGGTGGGGGTGCGTGATGGGACGGGGAGAGGGGGGCACGCGGCAGTTTCATGGGGCTTGTGGGTTTGCGGTTAGGGGGGCATTTGGATGTTGGAGTAATGACTTGGCTGTGGGTCTGTCCGTGAAAGCCGATCCTAGCCAGACCTTTGAGTCTGACATTCAGCAGTGCCAGAGCCCTTTTTTTATCAAGTCAAACAAGTTCCGTGTGTGAGTGTGCATGTCTGTCTGGCTGTCTGTCTGTCTCTCACCCTCTTGAGGTCCATGATCTGTCTGCTTCTCTCTCTCTCTCTCTCTCTCTCTCTCTCTCTCTCTCTCCCTCCCCCCCATTCGGGTACTTTACCAGTTGGAGGGGGGCCACGCACACACGCATACACGCACGCGCGCGCGCGCGCACACACACACACACACACACACACACACACACACACACACACACACACACACACACACACACACACACACACACACACACACACACACACACACACACACAAGGCCATATATAGGCAGCAGACATTAGGTAAACGCTAGGTAGACGTTAGGTAAACTGAAAACAGGCTCTGCTCGGCAGCTTTCTTCATAACTCCGATACACTTCTCTGAGAGCTGGCAGGGCTGTGTGTGTGTGTGTGTGTGTGTGTGTGTGTGTGTGTGTGTGTGTGTGTGTGTGTGTGTGTGTGTGTGTGTGTGTGTGTGTGTGTGTGTGTGCGTGTGCGCAGCACACGCTCGCTTGCATGTGCTCGCTGGTGCTGGTCCAATAAAGAAATGCCCCACAATATATGTATTTGTGGATGTAAGTCTTTGCACGTCTCCTCTCCAGTGTACTGTAAACTAAAAAAAAGCTGTTGCTATATATAGCAACAGCTAATGTTACACAAAGGTGTTCCCGGATTGAAAGGTATAACGTATAGGTGTTCCAGGTCTAAATGGGTTCATTTCAGATATCTCAGTTCAGACAGACGGGGAACCATGAAGGGCAGATAGAGAGGAAAGACATGCAAGACTGGATGGGTGTCAGATTTGGACGGGAATCCTCTCCGCTCACAAGGACCATATGGTCTGTGGCTGAGCCACCATGCAGGCACCTCTCAGAGCTGTTTTAAGACCTGTAAGTTCAAGTCAGGTCTTCGGGCCTACATCGTCTGCTACGTGTCATGTTAAGAGGTTCACATGCACCTGCAGCCATATTTTAAACAATCAGATATTCTCGTAGCAAACGTACACGGTTGCAGGTTAGTGCGGGGCCTTAAGGGGAGCAAATGCTCATTTCGTGCAAATCAGTCGAAAAGCACAAAAAACCTTCCTTGGGCTAAAAATGGCCTAACAAAACAATGGTTTAGTGATGAGTCATCTCTTTTCACAGTTTTGTGGGCATTTTGTGGGAGGTGGAGTTCAAAACCACCTTGCCTACCCACCTGCGGCCTGCTACAGCGTACAGTATGTATTGCCTCTATGTGTTCTCGGTTTTCAGGCCAAGGACCCTTTAGCTGAGAGAGAGATGAAGCAGGGACCCCCCCCCCCCCCCCCCCCCCACTACATATCAAATTGTGTTGCAGATTACACTTTTTCCTAGATTTCATATTTCATAAATAGCTTCATAAACTTGTTTGACAGCACTGTCAAACGTTAGCGTTGTGTTGGATTCATGTTCATTTTTTATTTTCAGACAGTTAACCCCTTAAACCCTCAATACTCTTTGCCGAAAATAGATTAAGGCTAGGGTTCAAAAAAGTTCCTATCGCACAAAGATTTGGTGGCCCCCTTGTAGTAACCCTGAGGACCCCCTAGTGGTCCCTGACCCCCTGCTCTGATAACCTTTTGTGCTCCACCACCACCACCACCACCACCACCCCAGCATCCACCTGGTAAGAAGGGCTCTGTTCTTCTCACAGCATATGATCTTATATGGTCTTGCTATGGTCATTACAGAAAAATAGAGTTCGCACACATGGATGACGCTCCCATGGATATTTATTGTATTACCACCAACGGTGACGTTTCTTGTGTCTAGCTCTTATATCTTTTTGGCAGGATCATCCATTATAAATATTTTCATGCTTACAAAGAGTGATTCGAGACAGAGCCCTGATGCCAGAAACGGTATACTTTAATGCTCAATAATAGATATTTTCATGCTCAATAAATATTTTGGATTTCAACCCCGAGCGCTGTCCATCTGAACTGTGTTATACGATATATTGAAACACGGAATAAGTGCTCACAGACAGAATTGAAGGTGATAGAAAATTGGCTTCTTAACATTGCTGACAATTGTGAGAAACACATCTATACCCTATGTAGATAGATGAAGCCGATTAAGGAGAAAACCGTGGACTATTTGGTATGACCAAAGTCAAGGCAGAGCAAGACTTGTACATCATTAATCTAACTTTTAGTACAAATTGTGATTAAATGTAGCTTATTTTTATTCAAACAAAAGCTGAGCACTCTGTTTTTCTTTTCTCTAGTATTTAATCCTTCATGAGTGGGATTCCATTTAGTCTGAGAGGCAGTTCTTCCCTGCCATTTCTGGGACTTAAGCAGACTTTGTGGCCTGGCTGGAGGCCATTACAATACTACCTCATTGCTCTTCATGCATTTACCACTTGCTGACTCCGTATACATAATGTCCAAATTGTATAGCTGTAAATAGTCTGTCACTATGGATCAGTCTCCATCAAAGTAAATGGTGCATTTATATATTGCTTTATTCCAACATGCTTTACATAGATGTGCATTACATTCACCCATTCACACACATTCATTCAATGGCAGAGGAAACCATGCAAGGCACCAACCACAGCACATCAGGAGAAATTAGGGCTTGCAGCGTCTTGCTCAACAGCTCAAGGACACTTCGGCATTAACTCTGGGGGAGCCCTGGACTGGACCCCAATTGAAACAAGACCAACAGCTTTGTTGTGGTGTTTATCCTTTTAGTTGACCTTGTATTAGTGAACTGACAGTGCCCTGTACCTTTTCCTATGCAAACCTCTAATAAAATCTTCAATCAATCAATCAATCAATCAATCAATGTGTGTGTCTCAAACTGGGAACCTTGCGGTTCTCCATCCGGCCGCTCTGCCGGCCACTCGCCTACCAAGTCCAAATAGGATGACCTAGGACAACCTAGGGCAACTGTTACCCTACACTACTGGAACAAAGGTTGTACTGACTCTGACCTCTAAGTACTTTCCCAGAGACGCCTTGCTGTGGCTCCCTTTTTTGCTTTATTTTTTATTCTTGCTTTTTTCTTGTTCTTGATTTATTTGCACTGACTATGGACACTTATTTTTGGCCCTGCACTGTTGGGTTGTGTTGGCACAACCCATGGTTGTTTGGCAACCCTTGGCAACCCTGAAACAGTGGTAAATCAGCCAACAACAGACTCCCTCTCATGGTAAATGGCTTACTTCTACTCTACCCCTGAGCCACTGCCGCCCTGCACAAATGCTGACTTTGTGCCACTGTAGTGAACCCTAGTTCACCAGGCTGATTTCAGGTCCCAGGCTGATGTCCACCTACAGTAGGCCTACACACCTGAATGTGACCTGATCCATTCTACTCGTCAGCTGCTCTCCAGTCCACACACACCTGACACAGCTGCCCAAACCAGTAGAAGGGACAAAGCCCCTCAGCAGGCACAGGTCTGCCGACTGCTCCTATACCCACCTTTTAAGGACAGCCCGCAGCAATGATTTGCGTCACTTGCAACCATTATCCGCAAATGGCGGTTGCAAGGAGTTGCATTGGTGGTGTAATGACTTGCCCTTGGAGAAAGGACGTTACAAATGAGTTCAAGGGCACGGTCACACATATACTGCAGGCCAGGCTAAGCACAGTAGCCAACGCATATGCAAATTGACAGTTTTCTGGTGTATCGTTCAATTTAAGTTTCAGTGGCAAACTGAAAGACAACTACAACTGAAATGCCTGCCAAATGGGATCAACCAGGTGCTTCTTTCCTATTGGTGGATGCTCGTAAATTCGCCAATGTTGAACTCCACGTGTTGAACTTAAAGTCAACTGCACTGCAACAGGAAGCTCCAGCCCTTCACTCCCATAAAATTGGAAGTGAAAGGGACGCTGACACTTCTCATATGTGTGTGACGTGACCGTACCTTAACTCACAATACATTTTTATCAGCTGACCACTCCAAAATGCACTGCCAACTATCTTTCTATGTCAAAGTTTGTTATTTGACATGGGAAATGTCAGCTGTTGTTTGACACTTAATAATAATTCAGTAAACAGAGTTAGTGTCAAGGTAGAATAGATATGTTTTATTTTATTTTAATAACACTCCCAGTGAGGAGAAAGTTGGGCCCAGAATAGCCTGATGGCATGATATTACGATCATTCATAAATAGATAGTTTGTTTAGATCTGTCATCATATGCTGTGCCCACATGCAAAAAGAACAGAAAGTTTGCCTTGTATTTCCCAGTACCAGCTAAAGGTCTAAAAACAGATTGTTAATTAGGTGATTAGTTAATGAACTCGCCTTCATGTCTGACCCTGCAACAGTACTGCACCTCTTAGGTTTCAAAGTGATGTGTTTAGTCTCCTTGTCTTGCATGCCAGCATTATTTCTCATCCAGGGAGAGAAAAATGTGTCTCTGAACATATAACTTAAAAATGTCCTCCTCTCACTCTCTCTTTTTCCCCTTGTCTTCACTCCAATATTATTTCACTACATAACTATGTGATTCCATCAAAACATGAGCACAAAGCAATGCAGGTTTGAATAATACACAATAAAACTAAGCACTAAGACCAATTATGGGTGCTCAGGTAAACTACTTCTCTTTCCTTCGCTCTCCCTCTCTCTCTGTCTGTCTGGCTCTCTGGGGTACGCACTTGTTAAATAAAATAAATATGGACGAATTAATCCATAACAAAATAAGACTCAGAGACAGCCAAAGGACTATATCTTAAATTGTTGTGTTTGAAGAGAGCAGACAAGGAGGACAAACAGTCAGCATCCCATCAGTGGCAGCTTTCTCTCTCAAAACGGTGGTAAGACATACAGTATATGAGATACAGTACATGACAGTTAGGCATGGGACAAGTTCATAGGTTCTCAGATCATTACAAGAAGACTAGTAACTTTCCACTTGCCAGTATACTTACAGTAAAACCCAAACATGGTCTCGTAGTCAGGGTAACCAAAGTCGCAATGACCTGTACTGTAAGTCCAGACACTAGTTCACAGAATACAACTTTATGGTTTTCATGGTTTCCTCCACCATTGGTGTACGAATGTTTGTGTGAATGCGGGGATGTAATGCACAATCATTGTGAAGCGCCTTGGATAAAAAGCGCTAGATAAGTGCACCATTTACCTTTTTTATTTTTTATTTTTGACAAAATGCATAGCCAGCAGAGATGATATCCAAAAACCCTTGCTGGTGTAGCATGGACCTACCAGCTACCTGGGTTTCTATCATTAAATGAACACTATAGATTTAAGGTGTATGCCTTCCTCCATCTAGTATAAAGCTCGTCTTTGAAGATAATGTGGAGAATAAACCAGATTCTGGTGTGATGGAGTGAGTGAGAAAGAGTGTGTGTGTGTGTGTGTGTGTGTGTGTGTGTGTGTGTGTGTGTGTGTGTGTGTGTGTGTGTGTGTGTGTGTGTGTGTGTGTGTGTGTGTGTGTGTGTGTGTGTGTGTGTGTGTGTGTGTGTGTGTGTGTGTGTGTGTGTGTGTGTGCGTGCGTGCGCGCGCGCGCGCGCGCGCGTGCGTGCGTGCGTGCGTGTAGTGTAGCAATTGCCATTTATAATCTTTAAGGCAATACAACATATCCACAAAGGTTCTGTACTTCTGCCAGAGAGTGAGTGCTTATGTCACATAAATTAGGGCAACTTTCTCCCTCTCTTTGTCTCTTGGCTCTAAGGTGCTCTTGGCTTGCTTGGCTTCCCCAGTTTCCAGGCCCGTTAACCTCCAGACCCAGAGAATGTTGCTGCACGGCTCCCAGACAGATGCAGGACCCTGGGGCAGGACCAGCCAGCCAGCCCAAACAAGGAGAAAAAGACACAATCAGATCAACACTAGTGAAAACCAGTGAAGGAACAAAAAAGAAAAGAATTGTAAAGAAAATATTGTTGCTTTCCAGGAAACACCCGTTGTGTGCCTTTATGGAAGACAAGACTGAAGGAGGCAGGGACAGCGGGTGTTTTGTGTACATAAGGTGATGAACGAAGACCACTGCCATGGGGCCAGAGGTTGGCCCAGGAGGTAGAGCGGTTGTATGGGAATTGGACGTTTCCCAACTCCATATTAATGCTCCTCCTCGCGTCAAGTGAACTTAAGCAAGACGCTGAGCCCCTAACCACTCCTGTTGAGCAGGTTGGTGCCTTGCATGGCCTCTGTCATGGATATGTGTGCTTGTGTGTGTGTGCGTACGTACGTACGTACATGTGTGTGCATGCATGTGCGAGTGAATGTGTGAACACTGAGGCTGCGGCTTTATTACTGCTGGGAACAGTGAAGAAAAAATGCATTATGTGTTTCTAGAGTAAAAAAGTCAAGAAATATCTATCAAAAGAAAAAACAAATATCTTCCTCCCTCCACCTCCCCAGATAACTTTTCTTCTTCCACTTCTTGGAAAAAGAGTAAATGCAGCACCCTGTCCTCACTTACAGCCAAAAGTTTGAATGGAAATACAACGTTTGGGTTGCACTGACCTTCATCATCAGGTACCTTAGATACCTGATCAAGATCGGTGCGACCCAAACGTTGTATAAAACATTTTGGCTGTAAGTGAAGACAGTGTGCCTCCCAGTCTCATGCACTGAGTGCCTGCTTCCACGCCTTGTCCGTGAAGTACTGTAGATGAGCAGAAGGAGCTTTTTAACTAAGTTCTTCCAGTTCTTTCCATCACAATCACAAGTTATGAGATCAGAGTAAGCATCTAGTCAACAAACAAGGCAAATGGTCACATAATTGTAAGTAGAGTGCAAAGATAGATAGATAGATACTTTATTAATCCTGAAGAAATGTTGTTTTGTTCACCAGCTCCAGTGCAATACATTCATACAGATCATTGTCAATCAATAAAAAGAAGCACAATGAACATTACATCAGTAGAAAAAAGAACACAGTGAAAAAATATATAAGTTATAAGAGGTTAACAATGCGAAATAAGAAAACAACACAGTTTTAAGAAAAACACAGCTATAACAACAAAATAAATATAGATCAGCTGGCGAACCCCCTCCCGCCTCCTCTCCCCCAGTGCTTCATTATAGTTAAACAATGTGTTGGGAAAAATTGGGAATGAGTGCTCTTCCATCTCAATGCAAGTGTATTAAATATACACTGCTTGTTACTCGTGTGTGTGCATGAGTGTGTGCAAATGTAACCAAATGGACCCCATTATAACGTATGGGTCCGTTTGGTTGTATTTGTACACAGAGTAAAACGAATTGTACTGTGTGTACACAGGGAAAGTCTGACTTTCCCACAGCGACGGTCAAAAGGGCTGGGTTTCTATCGGGCTATGATAGATGTTCCGGTCTCTTAATTAGGCCAGCCTGTGAAGAACATGCAGGTTTACATTTCAGTCTCCACCTCAGCTATTGACATGACTTCATCATGTTCTCGTCAGGAAAGGGCCTCCTCCGTGATGTGTGGACGGCTGCCAAACACTTTCCACCCCCCCATACACACACTTAATGTGTACTTACTTACACACATGTACTTACACACACACATGCTCGCTCCCTCGCGCACACACACACACACACACACACACACACACACACACACACACACACACACACACACGCACTCGTGCAGACATTTTAGACAATAAACTGTACCAGTGCGGTGGTCCACCTGTCTGCCTACAGTATGTGTTGTGTTTTGTTGTTATTCATTCAAAATGACACCAGAATCCCTCCAGCACTGAACCATTTTAACGACTGTTTACATTGATTTCTCTAACAATGACCCACTTACCCACTCTTTACTACACACACACACACACACACACGCGCGCGCGCACGCACGCACGCACGCACGCACACACACACACACACACACGGACACACACGGACACACACGGACACACACACACATACACACACACACACACACACACACACACACACACACACACACACACACAGACTCACACACACACACACACACACACACACACACACACACACACACACACATGAACTAGCCTTATCAGGGAAGTGTGTGTAACTTAACTGCCTGTTTCACTTAAATAAAAAAAAGAAAAAGATGTGTTTTATTGTTTTTTTGGGAGAATATCTGGCAGACAGCCTCAATGCTTTTCTTGTTGAGGAGTGTGCAGGGGAAGGGAGGACCCCCAAATTGTACAATCCCCCTCTCTCCCCCATCCTCTCTCTCTCCCCCATCCTCTCTCTCTCTCTCTCTCTCTCTCTCTCTCTCTCTCTCTCTCTCTCTCTCTCTCTCTCTCTCTCTCTCTCTCTCTCACTCATTCTCTCTCTTTGTGTTTTTGGCACTAGTGGACCAAATAAATGCAGCCCCAACAGTCATTTGGGTGGAGAACGACCCACTTGATCCAATGAAGTGATCCATTGAATCAAGTGTGTTTTTTTACCTCTCTCTCTCTCTCCCTCTCCCTGTCTGTCTGTGTCAACCAATTACATAGTGTCCTGTCTTGCATCCCGACACATTTTTTTTTATCCTTCTCTTTTCTGTCTCACTATCTAATTTCCCCTCCTTCTTTCTCAAGGCCTGCTCCGGTAGGCTTCTTGCTGGGGATAAAAACCTGGGTCTTGGGAGAGGAGAGGGACATTTGAGAGCGAGATGGCGAGGGGGACGGTGATGACCACGTGTCTCCATGGACTCCTTCTCTTGACTCTGTGGAAGCCCTCACTGCAAGGAGGTAGGTCCTGTTCTTTGCATCTGCAGCAGTCGCTAACATCCAACAGGAACATTGCAACAAGTGCCTCTGTAGAAGGTCAGCGTCTCGCCTCAAGTATGCTGGACTCGTCTTGGCTTGTGCACACATTTGACTACCGCCGGTGCTGAATGCGTATAGCCTTCGGTTCACAGCGACTGGATGGCATCTGTAAACGTTAGGCTGTCCTCATGGTTGATTTAAAGTTAAAGGCTAATTTGCAGGCCAGTGCAAGAGCAACACCTGTGACAGCAGGTGTGTAAATTGTAAATGGTGCATTTATATAGAGCCTTTATCCAAGCCAAGGCGCTTTACATAGATTTTGCATTACATTCATCCACACATACATTCATACACCGATGGCGGAGGAAACCATGCAAGGCACCAACCTGCTCACCGGGAGCAACTAGGGGTTCAGGGTCTTGCTCAAGGACTCTTTGACACTAACTCTGGGAACGGACCGAGAACCCTTGGGGAACCCTCTGTGTTCTAAAGCGTCTATCATAGTCCAAGGTGAAGAGATATCACCTCGCCACGGTGTAGTTTTCTAGCTATCGCCTAGTCTCTGTCGTGTGGAAACCTCATATGTCCAAAACTGTTAGGTGATAGCTAGAAAACTACACCGTGGTGAGGTGATAGTTCGTCACCTTGGACTATATAGTCCAAGGTGTGTGATATCCCAGTGTGTGATATCGTTAGCATTATACCATAATTGCCTAAGTAACTTTTGTATTATTTTCAGGAGACAAAACAACAGGCACCTATAGATGAGTTAGGCAGATAGGCATTTTTCCTAAGTTATGTTTATCTGCCTTTATTTATATCCGCCTCTACTCTACTCTCCTAACACTGCTGATTCATCCTGCCTTATTGCCAATTTTCTCAGCCTATCAGAATGATTCTTACAAAAAAGTAAGTCAAGAAGTTGAATTAAAAGCACTTTTTGCCTTTTGGAACGTAACAAGCATTCTGACTGGCTTAGAACATAGGCAATAAAGCACCAGGCAGATGTGTCAATTTGGCCAAAACATTACTTAGCAATTATGCTATATATGAGGCAAACAATATACAATAAGGTGCAGGTGTGATTAGAGGTTATTCTTATTATGGTTCATGTGCTAACTGAAAAAACACTGGAAACCTCAGACACTGTGTTTCGGAGTCTGTGAAAGGATGGTGGTAATGAAGATGATGATGACATGGCTCCTTTTCAAGGTGTGCACAAACTGCTGATGTGATCTAAGATCATTAAAGGGATAGTTCAGCCCCAAAAATGACTTGTTTGCTATTGATTACTCAGCCCATGGTGACTTGAATTCATGGATATTGTTTTGTTTTTGTCACATACCTAAGCCAATAGTTTTAGGAGACTCTTAGTGTCTCCATAGGGAACAAAGCAGGCTCTTTGGGTCTCCATAGGGAACCACTGCTGGTCATCAAATTATTGGCTTAGGAATGAGACAAAAAATTAATAAATATCCATGAATTCAAGTCTCTATGGGGTGAGTAATTGATAGAGAAAAACAAATATATTTTTGGGTGAACTATTGCTTTAAAGTTGTCTTCTGCACATTATACTGAAAGAATAAATGTTATTATCAAGTTGACGATTGTACAAATATTCTATGTAGTTCTAATAATGTAGTCAGTGAAAAGAAATCAGTGTGGAAATTAAAGGGATATTACACTTTCAAAAAACTTTTGGTCATTGTATGGTCTAATCAGGCTTGTATGAACACCCTGAACAGTTTTTAATTTGCTTCATTCAGTATTTAGATATTTGATGTAAATGTTACCAGCTCCAACACGCCCAGGCCCTCTCCACATACACACCCATTGTAACTTCAAACTCCATTTTAACCATGATAGATTCATTAAAAACACCCATTATTTTTTCTGGTGACTCATAATACCCTCCTAATACGTGAGCAGACCGTGTTTTTTCAATAACTTTTTTCTTTTATTTTTAATAATTCTTTGGGAAAATGGAAAACATTAAATACAATAATATTTTATTGAAAATAAATGAAAAAAGTTATTGAAACACGGTCTGCTCACGTATTAGGAGGGTATTATGAGTCACCAGAAAAAATAATGGGTGTTTTTAATGAATCTATCATGGTTAAAATGGAGTTTGAAGTTACAATGGGTGTGTATGTGGAGAGGGCCTGGGCGTGTTGGAGCTGGTAACATTTACATCAAATATCTAAATACTGAATGAAGCAAATTAAAAACTGTTCAGGGTGTTCATACAAGCCTGATTAGACCATACAATGACCAAAAGTTTTTTGAAAGTGTAATATCCCTTTAATCATCATCATCATTGCCATTATCATCATCATCTACATATTTGCAGCCAATATGAACTTGTGGAATACAATACTCACCTCTTAAAGGTTAGGAAGAGGGTATTCATGTCATGATTTATTCTTTATTCATGATTTATACTTGGTTGCATGGCATGTCGCCCCTGCCAAGAATAGCCGATCTACAAGCAAACAATCAAGTAAGCGAATGGGTTTGAGCCAGTGTATTTACTGTAAACCAGTGGTATAGTAACTAAGTGCATTTACTCAAGTACTGTACTTAAGTACAATTTTGAAGTATTTTTACTTTACTGGAGTATTTCCAATTTTCAATACTTCCACTCCACTACATCTCAGAGGCAAATATTGTACTTTTACTCCACTACAATTTTTGCAAACTTTAGTTTCTAGTTACTTTGTAGATTTTGATTATTATTACAAAACATACACCACATGTGAACCATTTATAGATTTCGACCATTGAAAATAGACAATCTATGCTTGATGCGATACATTGTAGATCTGCTATTTTCAAAATATTTTATACATTTTTGAAAACTTCTGAAATGGGTCATTCTGTATACTGAGAACTTTATTTTGGTACTTTAAGTACATTTTGATACCAATACTATATGAGAGTGGATTCCCCATTCCGCCAGTGCATTTCAATGAGAATGGAGCTTATTTTTTGTTTTTCCATAAATCCTCTACTGGCATGAAAATGCTCCATTCCCATTGAAATGCATTGGCAGAATGGGGAATCCACCCTCATAGGTATTTTGGTGTGGCTTCAGCCTTACAGAGTATTTCTACATTGCAATATTGATACTTTTACTTTAGTAAAACATTTGAGTACCTTTTCTACCTCTTCTGTAAACATTGGTGCTGAAGAGCAGCCTCTACAGTCTACAGTATGTCGACCTGCAGTCGCACTGCATGCACAGTAAACTCCACATCGTTTATCGGTCCATTTGGTTACATTCATACACTCTCAAAAGTTACAGATGGATAAATGAACAGGATTTTAATGGGATGCTGGTGGACCTGCACTGACTGCTTGCTTCCACAAGTACTTCCAACAGTTCTCACTGGGTAATTTGTAATTCCTGAGCAATTTGTAATTCCTTTTAGCTATAAAAAGAGTAATTGAAATCCTGGTATTTCGGAATTTAATTGGAACTCTTTCTTTAGTTGTTTTTTAAGAAGCACAATTAGTAGGGGCAGCAGTGACAACACTACACAGAAATGTGTGAGGAATTTGGAAACTGGCACAACTACATTCAGGAGAAAAGGGGGGAATAATTGGCTACTCAAAATAAAAGAAAAGAAAGGGAAAGCACAATTAGAGAAGCTGGCTGATCCTGGAACAGATCATCATACAGTACTTGTAATGAGTATGTTGTTTTTTGTTCACTTATAATCATGGTTATGGATGCACCAGCATCGTTTGCGTTGACATTAACCAAATATCTGTATAATTGAATAGAAATTATTATTATAAGATGTATATTAAATATCAACATTGTTTTGTGTCATCAGGTAATGAATGATAACCACACGGGACATAATTGGAGCCTTGTGGAGCCTCCTAGCTTTTAAGTATGAGTATTAAAATCACATCAATATTCCCTCAACAAGAATTTAATGAACGGTTGTATTTCCAACGATAACTTCAGACTCATATACAGTAAGGTGACACTTAAATAGATGACAATATGGGCAGAATCATTTTGAGTTGCCACTTCCTTCCAAACAAATATTTTTGGACAGTGTCTTAAAGTTAAAAATAATGTCTGTCATCCTCATTTGTTGTCCATGTCTGGAATGCCGTTGTTTCATGTAGCCTTGCAAGACTCCCAGGTGGCGTGTATTTAGCTCAAAGTGATTAGAATCTCCTGGTGTCCCTTCTAAGATTCTGCCTAAACACTGCAAAAGACTTCCAGAGATGGGGTGAGGTTTCCATGCCACAGACTCAACATGGCAGTGATGAACGATTCAGGGTTCAGTGATTTTACTGCATGTTGCTCGTGCGCTGTGCATGGCATTGCTCTGAGATCACAAAACTACCCTTCTTGTAGCATTCCCCGAAGACCTCTTTTTCTCACATCTGGGGCTTTGGGATCTCAACAGTCTTTTCCTTTTATAGTTCGCTTTTCTACGATTCTATTTTTGGCTTTCGATCTCATTTGGTAAAACACATTATAGTAGGTGCAGAAAAGTGTGAGAATTACGAGCGAGGGAACATGCCTTTTGGCTTAAGGGATGTTTCTTATCAGCGGCAAAGAAACTCAAGTCTGAGAGCGCAGTGGTGGTGATCGCTCAGACTCTCTCTTTCCCACACACACACACACACACACACACACACATGCACAAGCACACAGACAAACACACACACACACGCGCATACTACTAAAATGACATCAACTAGTTTATTATTTTGCTATCTCACCTTCTTATCTGGGTAGGATGTCTAGTTTTTGTTTTCACAAATGAAAGTGTATTTTTTAAGGAGCCAGCAATGATAGGAGAAATTCAGGATTCATTAGCACTGACAGATGGCCCATAAAAAGGTTCTTTAATCTGTCCAGAGAGTGCAGGGTAATGGAAACATAACCCCCCCGGTACACTGCTGTTTATCTACAGATAAGACAAAGCCGTTTGATTTAGATGAGATCAAATGAAAATCTGGTTTCAAGCACTTGGTTTTAACAGTACAGATGGCTTATTTTCAAAGGCAGACCTTTGTTTGTCTTAGCATTGTTCGACACGGCTAATAACATTTAATCTTTGACAGTGGGCACACAGTTTGTGCTCTGTGCCGTGGTGGTGTCATTTCTTGTGTATTACTGAGCTAGTTGTGTATCTGTGTTCCAGGTCCGTACATACCGGCTGGTGGAGCTGGAGCCGGACTAGGAGGAGCAGGTGCTGGTGTGGGTGCCGGGCCCGGAACCGGAACCGGATTTGGGCCAGGTGGAACAGGAACCGGATTTGGGCCAGGTGGAACTGGAACCGGATTTGGTCCTGGAGGAGCTGGGACTGGATTTGGACCAGGAGGTATATTAGGAGCTACAGTATACTCTATTCTTCTGTGGTCGATTTAGTGTCTTGTTCTTTTCACGAGAATGTGACAGTGTGTTGTGATTCAGTGCTTTCAACCTCATTTTAAAGCTGGCTAAATGAGTGAAAGGTTACTTACACTACCTGTAGCACCATTTCTGGCACCATCACTATTGTTTTAAGACAAATACTATATGTTCATCACGGTCCATATTTAAAGTTTCCCTTGTGCACCATCACAATCAAAACAAAGTCCACTTTAACCGTGGTACTGTGTGCCATTTAGTTAAAATGACATCATCCTCCTGGAGGAGTTCCACCTTACAGCCCTAGCAAAACATTTCTACATGTGTGATTTCATGTCTCAGGCGGGAGGAATTCCTCATGTAGTTGTACCACTGGAGTCAACTATTAATAACTTGCCGATGTGTCATTGTTGCTTTGAGCTGTCTCTGCCCATGTTTGGCTTACATTCATTTATGTGTGAGAGTGTTTTGTCCTCATGCCCCCCTGACCAGGGGTAATCAATATGTCCGTACACAGACAAATGTGTCCATGGCAAAGACTTGATCTTGTCCTTGGCAAGTGACAAGTATGTAAGACACTGATTTATTACGACACCATGGCACACTATAATAATGAGTCCACTTGTACCACTGGTTCTCAAACGTTTTATTTGCAAGGTCCACCATAACTCTTTTACAGGATCATTTGGTTCCATTTGTACATTCTCAGAGTTACAGACCTGTTATGGTCATTCAAGGCTATCTCTTTATTTGTTTCTGGTCATATTATTGACCACTCATTTTGTATGTCCATGGCAAAAAAAAATGTTTTGACAAACATGACCACCACCACAAGCGAACATGGCGATGACCCCTGCCCCTGACTGTTGTGTTCGACAGCTGGTTATGGCGGCCAAGGACCGGGTGGTGTTGGACCAGGTGGTGTTGGACCGGGTGGCTTTAGACCTGGTACCTTTGGTCCGGGCGGTGGCGGCGGATTAGGACCAGGAGGTTTTGGCCCAGGTAAGAAAAGCAATCTTTTTTATTAAGGATAGTACTTTAGTTCAGTGGTTTTCAATCTTTTTCATATCAAGGTCCATTATTATTATTCGGCATTTGAGCCACGGGCCACCATTTGATGAGATTTAACCTCTCAGACCCCAAAACTTTGAATATTTTGTTATCGTTGGTTAAGGTTTTGTCCACAATTCCATGCTGTATTGATGTTGGTACCATAGGAGAGATAACAGGCACATGTTGATCAAAAGAACAATTCTAAATTAAGTAATGCTGATGTTAAACAATAACCTTGAGAGTGTATAATACACTTTACGGGTCCATTTGGTTTCATTTTACACTCACAAGAGTTAAAGATCTATTAAGGCTCCATTTGGTTACCAACTCTCCATCATTTAGTTGGGGACCACCTGGAACCCTCTCAAGGACCACTGGTTGCTTCTAGGATGCAGGTGATAATCACCTGTGTAATTTCTGACAGTTGCTTCTGATGTTCTTCTCTCCCCATGCAGGAGCTGGTGGAAAGCCTCCTAAAACCGGTGAGAAGCTTGGAGGCAACTAGTGTGCTAGTGTGACGCTTTTAAGACTTGGATAATAATGACACTGGTTACATCTCTCTGCAACTTTTGTCTCAGAGTATAGGACAGACATTCGTCAGAGGAACATGCACACATTTATGAAAAAGGTTTTGATTGTGTGAAAAGATGACTGGCACAACAAGTATACTACAGTGCTATTTGGCTTTTTATAGTGAAGTCATCTGTCCAACCTCACAACAGATGTACGTTTTATGAAACCCTCAATGTTTAAGATTTAACACTTAGCTCTCTGAAGTATTACATTAAAGGCATAGTTCACCTAAAAAATATATATTTTTTATTATTTAATATTTACTCACTCCAAAGAGACATCTCGTCGCATTCCTAAGCCAATAATTTGATGACCAGCAGTGTGGAGACACAAAGATCCTGCTTTGTTCCCTATGGAGACACAAAGGGTCTCTTCAAATTATTTGCATAGCAATGCGACAAAAAAATAAAAAATATCCATGAATTCAAGTTTGCGTGGGGTGAGTAATCAATAGAAAATCCCTTTAACACTTAGCTTTCTGAAGTTGTAAATTAAACTAAACTTTTTTTTTTAAACTTAATTCTAGGAGCTGGCTACGGTGGTCGTGGTGGAGGTCCTGGAGGCCAGGGTCTAGGACCTGGGGGAGTTGGACCAGGAGGCTTTGGTCCTGGTGGCGTGGGTACTGGAGGCACTGGTCCAGGTCAGTCAGTTTATTCATATGATTTATTATGTCTTATTACACGGCTTGGTTGAATGCTTGATTCTGATTGGTCAGTCGCTGAAATCAGCGGCCTGTTATTTCTTGATAACAGAACGCTCCGCTCTATAACAGACCGATGCCTAATCAAAGGCTCAGAGCACCTGCTGCACCCACTTCCTTGTTTTCCAAGGCATGTTGCGCTGGGGGGACGCCCAGCGCAACACTTGTGGAATACTTTCAGTACTGTAAACAAGGAAATACTTTGTTTAGTTTTGAGTCAAATTATTAATTTTATGGAATAGCCGTGTAATAAGCGGGATAACGTATGGCTGAGTTGTCGTTATCGAGAAATAAAAATCCCTTCAGTTCACCACTCTGCCATACGTTATCCCTTACATAATGAATAACATGAGAGTTCACAACAAGTGACAAATATACTGCAGAAAAATGTATCTCACCTTTATTTACTGTACATATACAGTATATGATATAATTTCATGTTTTTTTAAATGTATTGTTATTATTATAATGCCTGAGTGACAGAACAGAAATGTGGTAGGCTACTATCAAGTCTCATTAGGCAGATCATGGTCCACAATGCTAACCTCACCATCTATACCATGATGCGGGAGGACACAGAACAGAACAGGGGTGGGTGGAGCGTGGGCTGGAGGTAAACTATATGCCACAAGTTGACGACAGATCACTCTGCCGTAGCAGACAAGCCCAAACAATACACTGACTGGCTGCATCATTCATCGCCTAATCGGTGGCCTCCATTACCCAGCCCTCACAATGAGTGGAAGTCCTGCACAACGATCAGTGCTCAGGCCCTGTGCACTGTACTGTAAATATTGTTCCTCAGGGGAGTTGGTCCAACGGGATCGCTGGTCGCATGCATTTGCCATTATTTCATTTCCTCATTCCTTCAAGGCTATATGCTGCTCATAAGGGGCCTGCACGGGGCCCTCCCACAGGCACACACACACACACACACACACTCATACAGATCCAGGCATGCACACACAGACCCATACTGATAAAAGCTAATGCGTTAGATACGGTGGACCCCCAGATAAGGAGAGGAGAGGAAGTCATCACGTCAGTCAGAGCGAGTGGTTTGCTTTTGGAATTTTTGACTCGCCTTGTCGGACATGCAGCTCACTCACGCATGATGAGGAATGTATGGTAAAATTATCACAGACTGTTCCCTGACGCTAGGCCCTGGCTTTGTGGAACCTTTGAATCCCACCCATAATCAGGGGTGTCGCACCAAATTCGGGGCCCTGGGTACTTTAACTATTGAAAAATAGCAGATATACAAGCTCATAGCGAGCTTAATTGTATATCTGCTATTTTTGAAAAATCGTGACAAGTGTGCAAGTCTTTGAAATTTTCAAATCCTTCTAAGGTTTTTTTGAAAAACCTATGTTTCTATGTCAGTGGTGCTCAAACCTTCTCATGTGAAGGACGCCCAAAATGATATGTATTTGTATATCTGCTATTGAAAAATAGCAGATATACAAGCTCACAGCGAGCTTGTATATCTGCTATTTTTGAAAAATCGTGACAAGTGTGCAAGTCTTTGACATTTTCAAATCCTCCTAAGGTTTTTTGAAAAACCTATGTTTCTATGTCAGTGGTGCTCAAACCTTCTCATGTGAAGGACGCCCAAAATGATATGTATTTGGCCATAGATCCCCATCTCAAAATATTTAGTTCCAGGGACCCCCCAGAAGCAAAATTTTATGTTTGCTTAAAAAATACATATATTCAAAGATTTGCACCCATTTTCATGACTTTTAAAAAATAGCAGATCTACAAGCTCACAGCGCGGCACTGAGCTTGTAGATCTGCTATTTTTCAATAGTTAAAGTATAAAATAATTAAGGCCCCTCTGCCTTGGGCCCTAGTAACTCAGTCCCACTTTTCCCCCCCTTGTGAACCTTTGAATCCCACCCATAATGCCTTGGGTTAGAAATAAAGTGGGTCACTGTCAAGCACAGGAAAGAGACTCTTCAGTCACACTTTCCAGTTTGCCGATAGTCTGGTCACCTCCACCCAGCATGTTATTATTCATACATTCTAGACAATAATACCCAGAAAAGGTGTGTTTGTACGGCCTTGCCCTACCCTTATGAATAAGACGAAAACATCCTGCTTGCCTAACCTGAAAAAGCAATTGAAGGGTGGCATATGCATGTTCCATCAATCAAACCCGAGTTACACTGAACCATTGAAATCCTCATGATGACATTATGCTCCACCTTAAGGCCAGACTGCACCAATGCAACTACTTGCAACTGCCAATTGTGGATAATGGCTGCAAGTAGTTGCGACTAGTTGCATTGGTGTAAACTGTGGACTGGCCTTTAGATTGGCATTTAAGCACGTATAAGCAGATGTTCCTGTACAACATACATGGGCAACTGGAGGCCCGGGGGCCACATGCGGCCCCCACCTTCAGTTAAAGGAGTAGTTCACCCCCAAGAATTCTATCGATTACTCGATTACTTGAGTTCAATAATATTTTTTTTTTGTTTTTGTCGCATTCCCAAGCCAATAATTAGAGGAGACTCTTTGAGGGCCCATTGATTCCGGATGGAGACCCAAATGCAATTGGGTCTCCATCCAGGAATCAATGGGAGTACATTTATTATAATCAAATTGTTGGCTTAGGAATGGTACAAAAACAAAACAAAAAAATATTATTGAACTCAAGTCTCCATGGGGTGAGTAATCAATAAAAAAAAAGTAATTTGGGGGGTGAACTACTCCTTTAATGCAGCCCACATTGACACTGATATATTAGCTGTTCCCATTCCAAACGTGCAAACATGACCATTTTCATTAATTCAGTCTCAGTATTAGTATTAGCTTAATGACAAGTATTAAAATAATTGTGTATTTTTTTTTTTTGGTCTAATGTATTTGTATTTAACTTCATAGAATGAACACTAGTATAACTAAATGCATTTGAAATGAAATGAAAATGTTACTTTTCAGGATTCCAATTAAAAAATAGCATAAGATTATTCAGCATTCCATTTCAATAATAGCAAAAAATAGCGGATCATGAGAGTGTTCCTGACTAAACTATGGTTCATGCTTACTCTGCTTTATTCTGATTCACACAAGAGCATCTGCTAAATGATTACATTCTACATTAATTCTAATTGATAATATCGGGACTAGAATTTAATCTATTGAACATGTTACATATTACGCAAGAGCTCTTGTACTGCATGTACCAACTCAGATTCTAACAATCACCCGGAGGATTCCTTTATGGTTTTCCCATTTGACCTTTTACAGCTCTCTGTTTCCTCTCTCCAGTACAGTAGATCTTTACGGGCCCCGTCCATAGCATGACCCTTGACGAGTTTTAAACCGTTTTAAAGGCAAACACTTAACACTTCAAACTAAAGTTCATAAAAACTTTCCAGGGGGACACATTAATCTTAGTGAGGTTTCTTGTCTGGCAACAGTCATAGGATGTATAACATTACCAAAGGGCGGAGGCACACGGGGACACATTGGATTCATTAATGAGCCGTATGATGTAGCATTTTGTACTTAATACCATATCAAGGAAAAGAAGCACTGACTGAGCCTTAAGGCATTCCTGTCCCCACATTAGGATATGGAGGTACCGGGGGAGGAGTGCTTGGAACCGGAGGCGGCTGGGGCCAGGGCGCCGGTGGACAGGGAACTGGGGGGCTCGGACCGGGAGGCCAGGTAGCCGGAACAGGATATGGACCTGGAGGTCAGGCTGCGTTTGGTTTGGCAATTATTTAAATATAAGTTTGGAATAAGTCAGAGCCATCCTAATTGTACCTTTAGTGAATTTAACGTAAGCTCTGTCCTGTCCCAGGTGGCTACGGCGGTTATGGAGGTGGTTATGGGCCAGGAGGAGTCCCCAAACCTCCCAAATCTGGTAATTACTGCTTATTACAAGATATTAGTAATATTTCATGAATTCTAACTACATGGTAATTTCAATCTAATTTATCTACCTCAGGTGGAGCTGGAACAGGATATGGACCGGGTGGCGCTGGTGGCTTTGGTCCTGGTGGTGCTGGTGGCATTGGGCCTGGTGGTGCAGGAGTTAGGCCTGGTGGTGCTGGTGGCTATGGACCTGGTGGCGCAGGAGTTGGGCCTGGTGGTGCTGGTGGCTTTGGACCTGGTGGCACAGGAGTTGGGCCTGGTGGTGCTGGTGGCTTTGGGCCTGGTGGTGCAGGAGTTGGGCCTGGTGGTGCTGGTGGCTTTGGGCCTGGTGGTGCAGGAGTTGGGCCTGGAGGTGCAGGAGGTGTTGGGCCCGGTGGCGCAGGAGGTTTTGGGCCTGGTGGCGCAGGAGTTGGGCCCGGTGGCACAGGAGGAGTTGGGCCTGGTGGCGCAGGATTTGGGCCTGGCGGTGCAGGAGTTGGGCCTGGCGGTGCAGGAGTTGGGCCTGGTGGCGCAGGAATTGGGCCTGGTGGCGCAGGAGTTGGGCCTGGTGGTGCTGGCACTGGAGCTGCTGTGCCAGCAGGGGGTAAGTGTTAAGATCTGTTTATACCATGGCATATAAGTACTACAAATCACATACTGTACTGCCTTCATATATAAAACAATTAATTCAATCTTTATTATTTCTCAAATAATGTACATATAATTTAATAATACTCCACATTAAAGAGTATTAAAGACAACAAACAATCTATTGTTCTCATGATTCAAACCCCTTAAGAATGGAGTTCTCTGAGGATTAATATGAAATATTGACATTGAACATAGGCTTATTTCAGCCTTTAATTTCTATGCATGTTTTTTTAAAAGGCAACTCAGACACTCAGAGAACAGGATAACATAAATATATTTAAAATACTCAACTACAGCCCCATTTGTAATTGATCTTTACTAAGGTAACAAACACATTTTCCCTTTTCAGTACCAGTTATACCTCAGACTGGATTACCTGGAGGAAAGACTGCTGGAAAAGCTGGAAAAGCATATAAACAAGTACCAGGTAAAATCACCTTTCATTCATCATACATCACCTAGTCCTACACTATTTGAATGGTTGGGGAATACTAACCCCAACCAATCAAATGGCTAAAGCTTATAGCTGGTTCAGTTTAGATATGACATTAGGATGCCAAACATTCATGGTTCTGAGTGCATGGTGCTATTGGACTGTAATCAAAGGGTTATTGGTTTGATTCTTGTTAGGGAAACTTTAGTTATACAGTATGTGGGTAATTGATTAATTTTAGTTAAGTAGAGCTGTGGTACCACGTTTCAGCATGGCTTTTGGTGTGGTTTAGGTTAGCGTAATGATAGAGTGGGCTTTCAGCTTGAAACTTAGATTGGGTATAAGGACCGATTGTTAATTTAAAAAAAATCCAACGAGCCAGGCGTGAGTTGACTTT
This sequence comes from Nannobrachium achirus, assembly GCF_963921795.1. Taxonomy (NCBI): domain Eukaryota; kingdom Metazoa; phylum Chordata; class Actinopteri; order Myctophiformes; family Myctophidae; genus Nannobrachium; species Nannobrachium achirus. The sequence goes on along the minus strand of NC_137826.1, from coordinate 40,403,851 downwards.
TACACTCTATGTGTGTGCGTGTGCGTGTGCGTGTGTGCGTGCGTGCGTGTGTGTGTGTGCGCGTGTGTTCATATAGGCATCGGGCTGCCTGGACTGTATCAAGGAGGAATTGTCCCTGGCCAAGGTATGTCTGCGAATTGGCCTTTTAATTTGAGTTCATTCCAGTGTTCTATTTAGTTAAGGCCTTATGTTTTATGTAGTATTTAATGTAGTATTTGCATACATTTAATGTATTACTTGCGCCAGCACAGCGCGCAAGTACTGTGATCGGTGCAGTACTGTTCTGTATCCGGCTGTATGTATGTGGCTGACAGTACAACGGCAGGGCCTTTAGAGGGAGCAGCATTTTCTGTGACGTCACCACCAACCAACAAGTGCTGTCACATACCCACAACATACCCAGCACCGATCGCAGTACTTGCGCGCTCTGTTGGCGCACAAGTAGTCCATTGTGGCCACGAGTGCACAAGGTGCAAGTTGGCACCTCCACAGTGCAGTCTTTTTTCTTTTTTTACAGTAAAGAGACTTCCAGAGCATTTCACATATACCTGGTTTTGAATATTACTGTAGATATGCACAATGAACATTTATAGGCCAAATTTGTAATCAAATACAGTAAAGTATGTACAACTAGAAGCTTCCTCCACTTGTGATGTCATCTGAGTGTATAGTAACCCTTTCAGAGCTTCTAGATATAGATATTTATATTTGATATGGACTAGTATGTATCAGAGGTTATCCCTTATCTGATGCCCTACCTTTTCCCCTTTTCCATCTCCATGCTACACACTGTAGGTTTTGGAGGTCGTGGTGTTCTCCCTGGTGTTGCCACTGGCTCTCAAACTGGTGAGTAAATCATTGAATGGCTACACCTTCAATTCCATGATATGACATTACTATGATATGACATTACTTCACACAAATGTTCAAACTATTTCCACCCCTTCACAGGAAGTGGAGTGCTGGGCCAGGGCCAGGGAGGAGCAGGAGATGGAACTGGTGGTGGTGAGTGTTCACATTTGCAACAATTATTATATATATATATATATTTTTTTTTAGATTAGAACAGATATCTCCGAAGTCTTGATAAATAAGAAACGAGCATCTGCATCTTGGAATTGCATAGTTTACACTTTACAGTTATAATAAATGCTTTTAGCAGACTCTCTTTTTCAAAGTGACTTGAATGCCTGATTTATACTTTGTTGTACAAGGCGTTACGCATTGAAAATAGTAAAATAACTAAGTTCCTCAGTCAAAGTAGTAAGGTACTGTCTGTCTAAATAACATATGTAGCACATATGCACTATGTGAACATGTATCCAACATATCTGGATATCCATGGAGCATCGATCTAAACAAGGTTATGCAAAGGATATAAGTGGGCGAGGTGGAGTCTGAAAAGGACTTCAGTTTAGGAATCAAGAAGGTTTTATTTGTCATTTATGCAAGTACAAGCGGCGACATTTTTGCAGCGTAGGAGCTTTGAGCCTCAGATTTTTTCCCTCTTCCCTCAGCTGGTCGAGGTGGTTTTGGTGGTCAGCAGTTGCCTGGAGTGTTCCGTGGTTACCCTCTCATCTCCCCCAAATCAGGTAGACAGTAAACGGCAACACTAGAATCGTATGGAGTCATATGCAGTGGTCAGTACAGATATGTATCATTTATTATGTCATGTAAATTGTGTTCTATAGGAGCAGGCAAGTCAAAGAACCCAGCCAAAGCTGCTGCTAAATACGGTAAGGAGACATTTATCAAGGTGTGAGTCTAGAACTGGGACAATGTGATACTCTATTGATATATATATATTTTTTTCAAATAGATAAAATCTGAAGTGAAGTTTTGCCATAGCAGTATATCATAACAGTAGTTCATTGTTGTCGGGTGGAAAATGTGTCCAAAGCTGTTACTTTTCTTATTGGGTAAATATTTATAAAAAATCCCTTTCAACCTAGCGTACCTTTTGGGTATGCCATTATTTGACACAAATGTAAAAAAAAATAACTTTACCTAGCACTGTCAAAAGCTTAAAATAGGGCATTAATTTGAAGAAAAAAAGAAAAAAAAGAAAAGATGACATATGGAATGAGGTTTCTGCCGGCGGGACAGCGATAATATGGCCTGTGTTTGCAGAATCACATAAGTATGTTATCTCATTTTGTTATCCAAATAAGGGATTCTGGATCCAACCTGGTTTCAACAGAGAAATGCATGTGTAGAAAGGTTTGCTTTCAGTGATTGATTACACAATGTTTTTAGATGTTGAGCTGGAGTTGGAAAGAAACAGTAAAAGGAAAGTCACTGTCATTTAGCTTCAACCAGTCCAGAGGATAACACAACATCCAGCTATAACGTCTGCATCATGAGACCCATTTAATAACAGAATGGGATCCAAAACCACAGCTTATTTTCATCATAGAAAGGGTCCAGATGTACGATAATATGGTATTTTTGTTAAACCGATGTATCTCCTCCCAGTGAATCAGTTCATCCATTTGTCCGTCTGTCTATGAACAGATAATCTTGGGCAACGTTGGACTGATCTGCGTGAAACTGCAAGCACACTCAAGGAAGAACCTTTGCCCCAAATCTTTCAAATTGGCCTGTTATAGTGCCACCATGAGGCCTAAACACATTTCTTGCTACCATTCCTAAAGATTTGATCTAAAGCTCATGTTTTGCATTGTGCCAAGGAAAAACTGCCACCCCACATTTTTGAGTGGTTCTAACTGGTCCTACATCTGGCTTTGTGTGTATGTATCTCCCGTCCGTATGTCCGTTCCGCACAGCTTGGCATTGACCAAGCTTTGCGGGACTCATAAAAGGCACCACTCACTTCACACTTTTAATCAGCCTCATGATGGCACTATAACTAGCCAAATCATGTTTTGGCCTATGACTGGCCTCCAGTGGATCTGTGCTTCAAGGAGCGCGCTTTTCTAGTGTTTGTTTTGTTTTTTACCAGGTGGAGCTGGAGCCGGAGGAGGTGTACTTGGTCAAGGAGGCGTGGCCGGGACAGGAGGTGGGCCAGGATATGGAGGCGGAGTTGGGCCTGGCGGTGCTGGTACTGGATTTGGGCCTGGTGGCGGAGTTGGGCCCGGTGGTGCTGGTACTGGATTTGGGCCTGGTGGTGGAGTTGGGCCTGGCGGTGCTGGTACTGGGTACGGACCTGGTGGTGGAGTTGGGCCTGGCGGTGCTGGTACTGGGTACGGACCTGGTGGCGGAGTTGGGCCTGGCGGTGCTGGTACTGGGTACGGACCTGGTGGCGGAGTTGGGCCTGGCGGTGCTGGTACTGGGTACGGGCCTGGTGGCGGAGTTGGACCAGGTGGAGCTGGAACTGGACCAGGAGGGGCAGGAACTGGACCTGGAGGTAAGTGCACTTCCTCTGCAATACACATGCAAAGTTTTGCAGAGATTCCTTGCATTTGTTTATAGATAGAAGATTGGTAGATCATGTTAAATATTATTCTCATACATGCGATTTGTATTTCAGGATATGATGCCAATGCCAAAGCCCGAAAATATGGTATGATTATTTTATCACACAAGCAATATTAGAACTTGCATTGTCTATGTCTACTGCTAGTGCTATGTTATATTGTATTTTAATATTTATAGGTATGCTAAGTGGTGGAGGTGGAGTTGGGCCTGGCGGCGCTGGTACTGGATTTGGGCCTGGTGGCGGAGTTGGACCTGGCGGTGCTGGAACTGGGTACAGGCCTGGTGGTGGAGTTGGGCCTGGAGGTGCTGGTACTGGATTTGGGCCTGGTGGCGGAGTTGGACCTGGCGGTGCTGGTACTGGGTACGGGCCTGGTGGCGGAGTTGGGCCTGGCGGTGCTGGAACTGGGTACGGACCTGGTGGTGGAGTTGGACCTGGCGGTGCTGGAACTGGTCTGGGTGGTGCTGGTTACAGACCAGGTGGAGCTGGAACTGGACCAGGAGGGGCAGGAACTGGACCTGGAGGTAATATAACAGTAAATCTACTTCTAAAGACATTGCTTCATTGTTGCAGGTTGATCGATGCTTATATTAAATTGCTTAAATCATGTTAAATATGTACTATGTTTTATCATACATGTGACTTGTATTTCAGGATATGATGCCAATGCTAAAGCCCGAAAATATGGTATGTTTATTTGATCACAAAAGCAATATTATCGTTCAGATTGCATTGTTATGGTATGGTATGTAAAATCCTAACTACATATTTGGTGCAGGCCGGGGTGGAGTTGGGCCTGGTGGTGCTGGTACTGGATTCGGGCCTGGTGGTGGAGTTGGGCCTGGCGGTGCTGGTACTGGATTTGGGCCTGGTGGTGGAGTTGGGCCTGGCGGTGCTGGTACTGGATTTGGGCCTGGCGGTGGAGTTAGGCCTGGTGGTGCTGGTACTGGATTTGGGCCTGGTGGCGGAGTTGGGCCTGGCGGTGCTGGTACTGGATTTGGGCCTGGCGGTGCTGGTACTGGATTTGGGCCTGGTGGCGGAGTTGGGCCTGGCGGTGCTGGTACCGGATTTGGACCTGGTGGCGGAGCTGGGCCTGGTGGAATCGGTTATGGCCCTGGAGGTAATAAGAAATACAGATTCTAACTGCATTTACACTGTATAACATAAACCAATATTGCACCATGTACTCATATTCTCTCTCTGCACCTTTCAGGGTATGCTGGTGCCAAAGCACGCAAATATGGTAAGAAGATGGTTTTGTGCATTATTTCTTGTGCTTTGACACTAAGTTTGAATGAAGTGCCTGAGGAATTTGCAATGTAATGTTTTGCAATCAACTCTGTATATGTACAAATATCCATTTGTTTTTGTTGAAACATTGCAACCCCCTTTTGTTGTAAACAATGTTGATTCTTTTGTATAATGCTTAATTGTGTATAGGTCAGCCTGGTGGAGGTGCTGGCACTGGAGGTGCCGGCCCCGGCCAGGGAGCAGGGCCAGGCTCTGGGCTGGGAGGAGGAGGAGGAGGAGGAATCCCAGGACGGGGAACTGGACTAGGAACCGGAGGTGGTCCTGGATCCGGTCTTGGAACAGCTGGAATACCAGGTTCTGGAGTTGTTGCTGGAGTTGGACCTGGTGGTTTTGGACCAGGCGGTGCGGGAGGTACAAACACTATGGATGCACTGGAACGTTTTATAATCAATATCAAACCTTATAAAGCATGAGTTTCTTAAAAAAATGTATTTGTCTCTGTCATTGTTTCATAGGATATCCTGGTGGCACTCAATATGGTACATAATTTCATGACACTATGATTCAAAAGTTCTTGTACCATCGACGATTACTTTATAGCTTTATGTTCTTTAGAAATACATAGGAGGTGTAGTATGCTCCTTGCTTGCTCCACAATCCGTCAGTTATTGAAGTTATTATCAGGCATCAAATCAAGTACACCTTAAATGTAATTGCCACGTTGAAAAATGTTCTCTCCCGGTCCAGGTAATGCCGGAGGCGGAGGAGCACCTGGAGGAGGTGGATATGGACCGGGGACAGGAGGAACAGGATCTGGGCTTGGAACTGGCTACCGACCCGGGGCTGGCTACGGGCCTGGAGCAGGAGTTGGACCAGGGGCCGGGACAGGCTACGGCCCAGGGGGAGGCTATGGTCCTGGGGCAGGAGGTGGAGCGGGACCAGGGACTGGATATGGACCTGGTAATTTAGCTGGATCAACATTACGTTTTGTCTTTTAGATCAGACAAACCGAATCATTATAGATGAACTAAATCCTTACCCTCTTTCATTCTCTCTGACAGGTTACGGACCTGGATCAAAAGCTGCTAAATACGGTATGAATAGATGCACTTTTTTCCCCCCACAACATCATGATCATGCCTTAATCCTCGATTGGACAACATCACTATAAGGACCTAATGGTTCTGGTGTGATCCTGATGCAGGCCTGGGCGGAGCAGGTGGTGGTGGAGTGCTTGGGGGCGGAGCAGGACGAGGTGGTGGTGAGTTTGAAAAATGAGGAATAGTTATGCAAAAGTAAGCACTGCTCCATGACTGAACAAAGTCCCAGTTAACCACTTAAGCTGTATTTTCTAAACGGTTAGTCCAATGGCAATGCGTCTTGATGCGAGGCACTGTTATGTGTGCTTGTATAGATCCGATATTTTAGATGTTTTTATTTTATTTTATTTATGATTTTTTGTTGTGCCTTTAACATGGACAATCTGGCATCCCAAAATAGGGACATCGGGTTAAAAGTGGATAAATTAAATTAATCTTTAGACTATAATACATTGGTTGTTTTCTACTTTTCTACTTTTTCCCATGTCAGTTGGAACAGGACCAGGTGGTTATGGCACAGGACCAGGTGAGATACAACAGATTCAACAACACACACCACATTAAGTGCTTTTGTTTTCACAATCCAGGCAGTAAGATTTCAGCATGTTCATAATGTTGTTTTTTATAGGTGGCTATGGGCCAGGTGGTTACGGGCCAGGTGGTTACGGGCCAGGTGGATATGGACCAGGTGGCTACGGGCCAGGTGGATATGGACCAGGTGGATATGGAGGACCTGGTGGTTTCGGACCAGGTGCAGGAACAGGAGGTCCAGGTGAGAGTTTAATCAGGCACTGGCTTGGACAGAAGGTGGATTGCATACAGGTGCAGATGAGAATGTGTGGCGAGTTACTGTATTGTGTCTGTTTAGTCACTGTTTGCCTTGCTGTGTCTGTCTTTCTTTCTAGGCTATGGTACTGGAGCTGGCTCTAAAGCTGCTAAATATGCTGCTAAATATGGTAAGGAGCGCCATAAGATTTGACATGATTCTGAGGCTCTGTTTGAGTCGCTTGAGCTTCCTTAATACTCTTTCTTACTCTCCTGTTACTTCTGACTGTAGGACTGCCTGGTGGTGGAACTGGGACAGGGACAGGGACAGGCACTACAGGAACTGGCACTGGACCTGGCACTGGCACTGGCACTGGCACGGGACCAGGGACAGGGACAGGGACAGGGACAGGAACTGGACCTGGAACTGGAACTGGAACTGGACCTGGTACAGGGACGGGCACTGGCACTGGCACTGGCACTGGCACTGGAGGTAAGACAACTTTTTTTGAACCTTTTATATGTTAACTAAAATGAAAGAAAACCGGTAGTTCCGACGAAGCAATCTGATTGGTTGATATAGCAATAGCATTACCGCACGCCTATAAACAAAATGTAAACAAATCAGCTGTGCCGTATCCTGTCCCAGCACAATGCTAAGCGGCTACACTAGCAGTTTTCATTGGAAGTTCAGGGACATTGTAGCTAAATCTTAAAAACTATGAATTTCTATCGATCTTAATTACAATGAAATTGAGCTGAAGTGCTTTTTTAAGGGTGACTGTTATATAATTGCAATATTACACTCGAGGGCATGCTGTACCGTGATTATCTGCACTTCAGCGCTGCTTATGGAACTCGTCTCCGCCTCTTTCCTGCAGCAACGCTGTTGTGCCGATAATCATGGTAAAGCATGCCACGCCCTCTTGTGTAATATTGCTTAATTAAAGACTACTTTAGAATTTGAATTATTAGTAATTGTTAGTAACATAAACTAAAATGTAACAGTCTGTAATGTCAGGCTCATTACTCCACTGCTGTTGTGCGTTGCAACATGACGAGTTCAGATCAATACTTATTTTTGTACCTGATGTTCACATTGAACCGCTGAACTTGAAACGATGAGAAGGATCTGCACTGAAAATGAACTGGTGAACAGGATCTCTTGGATAGTATTTAGAGTTATAGAGTAGACTATCCATTGGATAGTATTTAGACTATCAATTGGATAGTCTTTAGACAATCCAAGAGATCGGAGATTGGATAATAACTCCTAAATTGTACTTAATTTCATCTAATTATTGATGCAACAGGAGCAGATGGGGGAACGGGCGGAGCAGGTGCCACACCGGCCCCAAGAACTCCAGACAACAGCACAGAGACAGGTTACATGCCTTGAAATTCTTTAAGTGACTTCTCATGCACCTCACATTTATGTATTATTAAATCATATCACATTGTATAATTACATTATTATTACATGTATTACATTATTATTCTCCCTCTGCCCTCCAGGTGGGGCTGGTGGAGCTGGAAAGGATGGTGATGGGGCTGGAGGACAAGGTAATGTACACGTTATTAGATAGCTTGAGAAACGACTTTCAGAACATCACTATCTAACAGTATAGTTTCTGATTGAGTTACTAACCATAACCAATAATATATACAGTATAAATTACTATCTCCGCCTGGCCGAATGGGGTGTTTTCGCCCCTGTCTGTGTGTCTGTCTGTCTGTCTGGGGCTAATAATCTCGCAAACTGCTAGACCCATCACCGCTAAATAAAGGAATTACCTCGACGCATTTCACATATGTTTTGTTTATTTAGTTTTTTGAGCGGTGCTAACCCGCTCCTACTTCTGTCTGTATGTATGTCTATATGTCCCACACTTGCCTCATTGGCCAAGCTTTGCGGGACGCTTAATGAAATTAACTCATAAAAGGCACCGCTCACTTCACACTGGGTGTGATTTTTATATTTAACTTTGCATTTATATTAGAAGACAGTAGCCGTCGGATAGGGCTGCAACCTTGCCCAAATATGGACTCATACCTCTACATATATATGGATACGTCATAGATGGTCTACGGCCCTACGCCATACCATAGGCTCGACACACTTCCTGGCGGAGATATGCACTCCACTGAGCGCATGAACCTCTCTAGTGTACCGTATACGTGTATTTATTATTTTTAGTTACAGTTCCTCACATCATGCTATTCACATGGGTTTCCCACTTCACCATATCGCTGTTGATAGTTTACGGTTGCTGTTTACAGGTGAGGGGGTTGGTGGTGGTGTTTTAGAAGGGTCTGGAAGCTCTGGAGGTGAAGGTGTGTGCAAAGTTCTGCAAACCCAGCAAATGACCTTGGATGTTCAAAAGCTTTCCTTTTGTAACTTGAGCCAATGAGCATGAACAATATAGCCTACTGTCTGTTGTGGTGCAATGGTAACATGGCTGGCTCCAGGTCAGAAAATTACATGATTACAATTGATTGCCAAACATGGCTTTATACAGTAGATCTGCGAGCACAGTCTGCAAACTATACGATGTAAGTTAAGGTCTAAGCTGTATCGAACGTGTCAACACATACTGACAAAGTCGTGGTGGAGAAAACATATATACCACTCCACGGAATGAGTTACAGAACGGTCCAGTCAAATATAATATTAATAAAGTTTATTGAGGGGGCAACATAATGGCATTAGTGACATCTTGCGTCTTGCTCAACGGCTCTTGGGCGATACATTAAACCCCTCCGTCACTCCAAATGATGTACAGGTGAAATGTCAAAATAATGATTAATGTCAAAATAATAATATTACATCTTTTCCACATGACTTAATTTTGTCCCATCTGGGAAATGGATTGGCATCATTCACTGTTAGAAGTTCCATGACATGCTAGTGTCTGACAACTGTAACAACTGTACTTCAACAGGTACTGGCATCGCTGGAGGACCAATCGGAACAGGTGTGGATGGAGATGGCCTAACTGGGACGGGAATCCCCCTTATTGGTGCAAAACCAGGTATAACAAATATTATTTGTTATTTCTTTTATCTAGAAACAAAAAGAAAAACGAGACACTAAAAAGAAATCTGTATTTACATTCATGATTTACATTGTTTGTAATAAACAAACACTAAAAAATATTCAATATTTACATTCATAACTTCATATATTATATACCCAAGCACACACAAACCTAGATTTTATATACCCATATACACCAATTCAAATATACTGTCTGTATACTGTATACAAGCTTCAACTCTGCCACATCAGACATCACACCATACCCGTCTATCCATCAATTAATTCGTTATTACATAAATATTATCATTATCATTATATACCAAGCAGACAACACTCCCTATTCCTTATTCCACCTGTGAATGCAAAATACATAATTGCGACCGAAGGTCGCTGTATACCATGAGAAATGTTGCAGCTTGTCTCCGTTTGTCTGTGTCAGTCAGTCCTTCAGTCAGTACAGTACATGTCTCACGGAGACCATTTGCTGTGACCCCATACTGATACGTATTAGGTTGTGGACCATCATTTTGTGCCAGGGACACATAACAATAGATTTTTGTTGTTAGATTTAGTACAGAGTTCTACAACTGTCTAGTGGTGGTCCACTTGATTCATTTATGTGACCATTTTATGATGCTAGGTTAGGCTAATATACTATTTCTAAAATTATGAGAAATCCTAATCCTTTCCGATTGGTTGATTAACAATCAATGACATGATTATTTGTTCACCACAACTGAATTCATCTTTTTTCCCCTTCCCTCTGCAAATAAAACAGCACTGGGCGGGACAGCACTTCCTCCAGGTGTGGACTCATTTAAAAGCCTTTTCTTCCTTTTTTTGGTGTCCTACCAGACACTTCTTTCAATCACATCTTACTTGTACTTGTGTCTCATTTGTAAACCTCTCTGTGTAGTATAATTCATGCCATATGATGTATTTGTTTCCTTGTATAAGACTGTGGTTGCTGTGGCATAATTGATCTAATGTAATGCCATGCATTCTCACAGGTTCTACAGGACCATCAACTGGTAGGCCCCTCCTCTACCGTCTACCAATTCTCAACATGCATTAGTGGCTGACATATTGTTTATTGTGAATATATTTGTGAATGTAGCAGGGAAAATGTTTTATAATTTTTTCATTACAGCATACTGTTCGGCATGTTTTGTTTTTTACACAGATCATTAGCTGATGTTAAATATATCAAATCAAGGACATTATGTTATATTCTATGTTCTTTTGTCTTTACAGTCGGTGGTGGAGTTGTTCAGCCCAGTGGTAAGTGAACCTCTAGATATACTATTGGTAACTACTTTGATACCTCATATCACACTGCCAATTATGTTCCTAATTTTCTCTCTTTCTTTTTTTTTCAAGCTGGGACGGGTGTTGGTGAGTATTTGTTTAATGTTCATGTGTGCCGATTCCGAACATGCACTATTCAAATGTATAGAAACTATTCCTGTCTACCTTATCAACTCTCTCTCTCTCTCTCTCTCTCTCTCTCTCTCTCTCTCTCTCTCTCTCTCTCTCTCTCTCTCTCTCTGCTCTGCAGGTGGTGCAGGACTGCCCACTGGAGGTGAGAATTATTACTACAGCATTACTTTTCACTTTGATGGTCACCCTTCCCCTTATTATCTGTTTCCTAGTTTGCGTATCTTATCTTATATTTTAATTCATGTGTCTCTCAGTGGACATAATAGCATCACATGAGATCTGTTCTATATCAATTGATTAAGGGTAATGGTTGAGTTTTAGGTATTGATATATCACAGTTCTTATAAACCACAAGCATGTGTAGAGATTGGCCCATAATTTTACGAGACGTTAGACAAAAAACAGTTTAGGAACTTAACTCTGTAATCTAACTGGTTTAGCAGGTGCTGATGGTGATGCCACAAATGGGACACTACCTGGAGCCAAACCTCTCAAACCCCCAGGTGACCAAAATAAAAACACTATAAAAGACCTGTAGGAATGACGGATTCCTTATGCTGTGCATGCATTTATTTTTACAATCAAGCAATGACGTGATTATAGTGATATACTGTACAATGGGGAATTTTAGTATGCACCATTTTACCAATGGTGCATACTAAAATCAGATTCACAAGTTGTGTGACTTTGGACGTGACATGAAAAAAAAAAACATATATATATATATATATTGACAGAACATAATGGGGAGGGAGGGACAAATAGATTTCACTCAGGATTTTACTTGACTTTAACTCATTGATTTTGGACTTATTTCAGATGTACTACTACTTGTGACTTGAGACTTTCAGTACACTAGAGGCCATGGCTTTGGCTGTACCTTTGGCTCTAGGAATTAAAGGCCTGTCCTCGCTACATCTTCTACTATTAATATACTTAATGGGTTTGTTCTCAGGCGTCCCCAGAGGAGATACCCCAGGAGAAGGAGATGGGGAGGGGGGCCCTGATGGAGAAAGAGAAAGAGGTGTGACAGGGGGTCCGGGTGGCATTGGAGGAGACGGACTTGGGGTGGGAGGAGGTCCTACAGGAACTAGTGGAGGCCTCGGAGGAATAGGAGGAACCCCCAAACCAGCTAAAGGTACCATTACTTTTTATAAAGCAACCCATGGACTTTTAGGCCAAAGTCCTTGAATACACACAACATCCAATTCAATTCACTCAAGATATCTCCAAATATAATGAGCCATGACACTATCTGAGTGCATTCATGCTCGCAGGGCGATAGACTCTATGCTTTTTGTGTGTAAGAAGCAATACGGCCTCTTGTTATAACATTGATTTGAATTGAATAGTGGCTATTAACCTCAGCCATGTTTTCCATCTGACAATATAATGTATTTGGCTGTATTACTTCTACATGCCAATTCAATTCCAATAAAGTATTTTGGAAATACTTTATTGGAATTGAATTGGAAATTACACTGTTCCTACACTAAATAAATCTGAATAACGTGTCTGTGCATTTTTCAGTGCATTTCAGAGCTCTATACAATCCGACTGATATTGATGTTCTTTTCAAGTCATTAAGGATTTACACTCAATCTATTAACTTTGTGTCTTTGTTTTGTATTATAATTCAGACTATGGAATTGGAGGTGTGGGCGGTGGACCTGGTGGAGTAGGAGGAGGCCCAGGAGGTATAGGCGGGGGCCCCGGAGGTGTAGGCGGGGGCCCCGGAGGTGTGGGTGGGGGCCCCGGAGGTGTGGGTGGGGGCCCCGGAGGTGTAGGCGGGGGCCCCGGAGGTGTGGGTGTGGGCCCAGGCGGAGTTGGAACAGGAGCCACTAAACCAGGCAAAAGTAAGCCACCCTACTCTCTGGTCTGATTCATACAGTATAGGGCAGAGCAGTGGGTGTGGTTTTCTGGTGCCACTAAAAAATAAATCCCATAGAGATTTACAAAAATATTTATATCAATTATTTTAAGCCTAGAATCAAGCCATCCATGTATGTGACAGACATGATATTTTCACAGGCTATGGTGCTGGCGGAGTTTTACCAGGTGGAGGTAGGATCAAAGCCTGATTTATACTCTGTTGGGTGCCAGTGTTGTGTACGAAAATAGCAGAAATACAAGGTCACATAAATGTAACCTGTTATACAGTGGCTTGTAGATTGGTATTTTCTGTATTTTCAGTGTGCGTCACTGGCGGACACCTAACTGTAAACCATAACAACATACACATACATACGCCCATGAAGTACATGTGGTGAATTAACTGTGTTTTCCTGATCTAGGTACACGTTACCCGTTCGGGTCTGGATTTGGGCAAGGAACAGGAAAGCCAGGCAAAGGTACTTTAAACTCGCGTGACCAGACTGTTGCCTTCCACAATTTTCAAATGCTTCCGTCATACCGTCTGGAGCACGGAAGCTCTGATCATGAATAAAATATAAAGCCTCCGGCTCCTTCCCACTGCCAGCATTCTGGCTATGCAAGACTACTTAAACTCTATGAAACTCTATTAAATGCTGTTTTACTTTTGGCCTCAGATATACTACAGTAATAGCTCTTCTACAAAGTACATTCAGTTCATTGTTTGTTTGTCCTTCAGCCTATGGAGCAGGAGGCCGGAACGGAGCCGGGCCTGGTGGTTATGGAGCGGGTCCTGGGGGCTACGGTACCGGGCCTGCAGGCGGTTATGGGACTGGGCCTGGTGGGTATGGCACTGGACCTGGAGGGTATGGAGCAGGCCCTGGAGGGTATGGCACTGGACCTGGGGTCTACGGTGCTGGACCTGGGGGCTACGGGGCTGGACCTGGGGGCTACGGTGCTGGACCTGGGGGCTACGGGGCTGGACCTGGGGGCTACGGTGCTGGACCTGGGGGCTACGGTGCTGGACCTGGGGGCTACGGGGCTGGACCTGGGGGGTACGGTCCTGGTGGAGCTGGTAGCCTGGGGGTTGGAGCCGGTCCTGGAGGAGTGGGCGGAGGGGCTGGAGTAGGGCCAGGCGGTGGGTTGACTCTCTTTCATAGTTGTTTTACTGTGTGGCTCCTCACATAAAATCATGGATTATATCCAAACTTTCCAAATACCAAATGTGATGCTAAGTTTTCATTGCATGTTCATGTTTTTTACAGGTTCCAGGTACCCTGGTGCAGGAGCAGGCAGCGGAGTTCCCAAACCACCGAAAAGTATGACACAAAAGAGCACATGAAAAAAACACACACTAATTAAAGCGCATTTACACTGAACTAATCTACCCCTCGCAAACTCTGGTTCAACAGGTTATGGAGGAGCAACAGGTGGTGGTGGTGGTGCTGGAGTCGGCCCTGGAGGTTACGGGACAGGGCCAGGTGGTGCTGGTGTTAGACCTGGTGGATATGGGCCTGGTGGTGCTGGTACTGGACCGGGTGGATATGGGCCTGGTGGTGCTGGTACTGGACCAGGGGGATATGGGCCTGGAGGTGCTGGAACTGGACCAGGGGGATATGGGCCTGGAGGTGCTGGTACCGGACCAGGGGGATATGGGCCTGGAGGTGCTGGTACTGGACCAGGTGGATATGGGCCTGGTGGTGCTGGTACCGGACCAGGAGGATATGGGCCTGGAGGTGCTGGTACCGGACCAGGTGGATATGGGCCTGGTGGTGCTGGTACAGGACCAGGGGGATATGGGCCTGGAGGTGCTGGTACAGGACCAGGCGGCTATGGGCCTGGTGGTGCTGGAGTTGGCCCTGGGGGATATGGTGTTGGCGGTGCAGGACTTGGAGCAAGAAAGCCTCCTAAATCAGGTGCAGTAGTACTCACTGGTGGTCATAACATTACCAACAGGAAAATGGTACTAATACATAATAAGCTATTGCTGCTGCTTCTTTCCCCCCAACAGGCTATGGTTCATGGGGAGGAGCTGGCTATGGACCTGGTGAGGAACTCTTCCAAGCATGTACCCTCAAAACCCACAAACCTGATATTCAAAGAATGAAACAGTGTCTTTTGACTTCTGTATTTAGGCCTGACCTAAGTTTTCTGAAAAACAATATTATTCAAAAATTACCCAACAAAAACAAATATGTTGCTACATACTGTACAATGTACAGTATGTAGCAACATATTTGTTTTTGTTGGGTAATTTTTACAGTACATGTACAGTGTACATGTACTGTAATACACTAAAATGTGTTCCCGGCCAGAATGGGTTACGAGATACGGCTTGAAACGAGTCCTTCTCACTGGTGCTGTGTGTTATGTAGCAGTATTGCTGTTTGAGGTGAGCTAACACCACAGTCTTTGAACACATCTGTGGTTATTCCCCAGGTGGTGCAGGGAATGGTGGAGCTGGAGCTGGACGGGGAGGGTATGGACCAGGTGGAGCAGGCACTGGGCCTGGAGGTGTAGGAACTGGACCAGGTGGTGCTGGGACTGGACCTGGTGGAGCTGGAACTGGGCCTGGTGGATATGGGCCTGGTGGAGCAGGCACTGGGCCTGGCGGTGGAGTTGGGCCTGGCGGTGCTGGTACTGGATTTGGGCCTGGTGGCGGAGTTGGGCCTGGTGGTGCTGGTACTGGGTACGGGCCTGGTGGCGGAGTTGGACCTGGCGGTGCTGGAACTGGTCCGGGTGGTGCTGGTTACAGACCAGGTGGAGCTGGAACTGGACCAGGAGGGGCAGGAACTGGACCTGGAGGTAATATAACAGTAAATCTATGTCTAAAGACTTAATTACTTCAGTGTTGCAGATTGATCGAGGTTTATATTAAATCGTAAATCATAATAATTTTTTTAATCATACGTGTGATTTGTATTTCAGGATATGATGCCAATGCCAAAGCCCGAAAATATGGTATGATTATTTTATCACACAAGCAATATTGTAGTACAGATTACATTGTATATGTCTACTGTTATGTTATAGCCTAACAACATTTTTATTTTAATATTCATAGGTATGCTAAGTGGAGCACTTGGGGGTCTAGGTGCAGGCCGTGGTGGAGTTGGACCTGGCGGTGCTGGTACTGGATTCGGGCCTGGCGGTGCTGGTACTGGATTTGGGCCTGGTGGTGCTGGTACTGGATTTGGGCCTGGCGGTGCTGGTACTGGATTTGGGCCTGGTGGTGCTGGTACCGGATTTGGGCCTGGCGGTGCTGGTACTGGATTTGGGCCTGGTGGCGGAGTTGGGCCTGGCGGTGCTGGTACTGGGTACGGGCCTGGTGGCGGAGTTGGGCCTGGCGGTGCTGGTACTGGGTACGGGCCTGGTGGTGGAGTTGGACCTGGCGGTGCTGGAACTGGTCTGGGTGGTGCTGGTTACAGACCAGGTGGAGCTGGAACTGGACCAGGAGGGGCAGGAACTGGACCTGGAGGTAATATAACAGTAAATCTAAGACTTAATTACTTCAGTGTTGCAGAAGGTTTATATTAAATTGGTTAAATCATGTTAAATAATTATGTTTTATCATACATGTGATTTGTATTTCAGGATATGATGCCAATGCCAAAGCCCGAAAATATGGTGTGTTTATTTTATCACACAAGCAATATTGTAGTACAGATTACACAGTATTATGTCTACTGTTATGTTAAATCCTAACTACATATTTGTATTTTAATATTCATAGGTATGCTAAGTGGAGCGCTTGGGGGTTTAGGTGCAGGCCGTGGTGGAGTTGGACCTGGCGGGGCTGGTACTGGATTCGGGCCTGGTGGTGGAGTTGGGCCTGGTGGTGCTGGTACTGGATTTGGGCCTGGTGGTGCTGGAACTGGATTTGGGCCTGGTGGTGGAGTTGGGCCTGGCGGTGCTGGTTATGGACCAGGTGGTGCAGGGACGGGTCCTGGTGGAGCGGGAGCTGGACGGGGAGGGTATGGACCAGGTAATGTTAACCAATGATACTTTCCTATAGAGTAGCAAAGTCCTGACGTCACTCATTCATCCCCTGGTTCCCGGATGCAATTTCTCTATGGAGAATAATATTGGGTCATCTTAAACTCTTAAAGCCAAAAATAAACAGAGCTGTCGCCCTCACAGCTAGAAGGTCCTGTGTTCGATTCCCGCTGGGGACGCTGTGGGCGCTGGGGGCGTGTTCTATCCTCTGCATCATCAGTGCCCACACCCTAAGTGGTATTGGCAAAAGGGCCTTTCTGTGTGGAGCTTATTGCGACCGAAGGTCGCATATACTCTGAAGAATCGTGTCGCTTGAGTGTCCTTCCTTCCTTCCTTCCTTCCTTCCGTATCCTCGTGACCGTCCTTCCGTATCCTCTGTGATGTCAGTGTGATGTCAGCGAGTTGTGACATCACTTCCTGTACAGGGCGGCTACACGAAATGTGGATAACACTATATATGGAGATAGTCCAGTCCATCATGTCATATGGGACTACCGTCATAGAAAGTAGCCATTGTTAGGCCGGAGTCATTGGCTGTCTAAACATGGAGATGTGGATAACACTATATATGGAGATAGTCTAGTCCAATATGTCATATGGGACTACCGTCATAGACAGTAGCCATTGTTAATCCGGAGTCAATGGCTGACTGTCTGTACAGGAAGTGATGTCACATGACATACTTTTTATGCCCATATATGAGTCCTAACATGGAGATGTGGATAACACTATATATGGCGATAGTCTAGTCCAATATGTCATATGGAACTACCGTCATAGACACAGCCATTGACTCCGGCCTAACAATGGCTACTGTCTATGACGGTAGTCCCATTATGACATGATGGACTGGACTATCTCCATATATAGTGTTCTCCACATTTCCATGTTTAGGCCCCATCGCTCACACCCTCGATGGGGTTGGCGATAGGGCCTTTCTGTGTGGAGTTTGCATGTTTCCCCGTGTCTCCTAGGGTTGATACCCTCACAAAAACATGAACAAACTCCCCCCAGAATGATAACAACTAGAATCGTCAGAGAAACACTGTGGTTGGCCAGATAGTCAAGAATTGGCGAGGTCGCATGTCACCCTGAGGTGTCTTACTAGTATGTTCTCCCCGTGTCTCCTAGGGTAGGTACCCTCACAAAACTCATGCAGACAGTAATCCTGGTCTCTATACTGCCTCCCCCTGGCCAGCCGGGGTGCCTGATGGAGGGGAAAGGAACTGGTTGGAATAACGTGTTCCTTCCACACGCTACGTCCAGCCAGGGAAACTCTCCCCTGTCAGGTGAAAAGAAGCGGTTTGGACTACTCATGCATAGAAGGAAGCATGGTAGTGGGAGTGTTGCGCCCAGGATTAATTCGATAATTGGCACTGGGTGAAAAATGGTTTGCAAAATTGTGTGATAAAAATGTAGAAAGAATATATATATTGTTGGCTAGGTGTGGCTCAGTATCGTTTACCATAGTCAGTCACTCAAATTTGATACACTCGAAAATGTAACTAATTCTGTGGCAGTAACATTAGCGTTTTCTTGCCGTCAGTTGATTCTTCATATCCATATGAGTCAAACTTCCAAGATCATTTGTTTATTTTTGGAACACGGGGGGGGGGGGGGGGGGGGTACCCAGGTAGAATGTGTAAATGACATCAGACTTTGGTGCTCTATTACAAGATTCTCTGTTAGAATGGTCCTACTGTAATGCTTTAAATTCACTATTGAATCATTTACAAATTATTCAAAAGTCAAATGATTACATTTGTACGATTACTTTGTACGAGTTGCATATGACTTGCTTTATCTTACCTAGTAAGACGATCCGAGATCTCTGCCCACTGATGCGTCTGGTGACATCTGATCTAAATTCAATGACGTTGCTAGAACAGGAACGTCCGCTAACAAACCTGCTACTGCTTTGACAACCAATCAAGTCACCCTCCCAATATGAAGAAGAACTACATCAAGACATTTTTCATGTCACCAGACATCCGTAGATAGGAGATCTCTGATCAATTAACAGCCGTTCCTTCCCCTTTATTTTCTTCCATCATTTACTCTCTGTGTTTTCTTGATGAACTGGGCTTGACTCAGCATCAGGTGACTGATGAGTTATGATATGAGCTAAATCTTTGGTCAATAATATTATTGTAACTCTAAGAGTGTACGAGTCCTTGCAAATAAAATGTTTGGGAACCATTTAAGTACAACTAAATAATGGACTCAAGATGTGCCCTAGTGTCATAGTAAATCAGAGTCATACATATTCTGATGGAAACCTGGAGACTTGACATTCAGTAATTGGGTTTTTATGATCAAAATATGAACATTATAATGGTGTGTAAAACAGAAAATACACGATTTCCCACGGACAAGGCCAAGTCCAAGTCTTTGCCACGCACAGACTCGTTTGCATGTGTACAGTTATATTGATGACCCCTGATTGTGCTACAGCGTCAGTTGGGTAAAAAGTAGACAATCTACAAGCTCTTAGATTGCACATTTTTACAACACCGCCACACAATAAAATTATATTTTAACACGTACACATCTGTTCCTGTGCAGGTGGTGGAGCAGGAGGCGTAGGGGTGGGGCTAGGAGGAGGAGGAGCAGGTGGACTACCAGGTGAGTTTGACTCATTCATCGCTGCAAAAACATTGCTCGATATATTAGATATAATGACAGATGTAAAAGGTACAGGAATGTATGAATGGTGTCACTCTATTACTAATACTTTGTTTGTGGTTTTATAACAGTGGTATTCTCTATTACTAATACTTTGTTTGTGGTTTTATAACAGTGGTATTGTCCTTGCATTGCTTCAGCTACACAAATCACTGGTCATTTTAAAATGCCATAGTGTTCACATTAATTGTGAATACAATGGCAGTTGCACAATAATTGTAAAGTCCAAATCTGCTGGTTAGATCCAGGTGGAAGTGCATGTTATGAGTTCAGGTACAGATACATATAAGCCTACTTCACTGTGTGTAGGTAGGAGTTTGTATGATGCTGGCCGTAATGTGTAATGTGTCCAAATATCCAGCAGGAGGTGCTGTCCCTGGCTATGGTGGTGGCTACCCAGGTAATATTCCTTCTACAGCAACAATCTTACCCTGAAAAGCACAGTGGCATGGCGTTATCTGGCCTAAAGTCTCCTGAAATGATACTCTGGTATAGTGTACAAGCTCACAATGCGTGTGTTTTGAGCTTGTATATCAGCTATTTTCGGGCCGCAACTCCATCGTACGACTTAGTATAAATCAGGCTTTAAGTATGGCAGGCTGTTTTTCACATCTTTGCAGAGCCAGAGATAATACATTTAGAGGGTTGCATGTGAACATTGTGACGACAATCAGGTCTTTGAAGTGATTGATCAGATTCTTTCTCTTTCCTGTTATTGTTTCTCAGGAGGATATGCAGGGACTGGTCAGAAATGTAAGAAAGTGTTCTTTCTCCCATTCATTCATTCTCTCTCTCTCTCTCTCTCTCTCTCTCTCTCTCTCTCTCCTCTCTCTCTCTCTCTCTGTCTGTCTGTCTGTCTGTCTGTCTGTCTGTCTGTCTGTCTGTCTGTCTGTCTGTCTGTCTGTCTGTGTCTCTCTCTCTCTCTCTCTCTCTCTCTCTCTCTCTCTCTCTCTCTCTCTCTCTCTCTCTCTCTCTCTCTCTCTCTCTCTCTCTGTGTGTGTCTCTCTCTGTCCTCTGGGATAAACACGGTCTCATTAAATCTCATCTCTTAACAAACGCATACTGTGTTGACACATCTTGATTAATACTCATGCTCTTACATTTTTGCCTTGTGCAGAAAAAATTAAACTTGAACACCTATAGTTAGTGATCATATCACTTAAATGATGGGTTTGAATGTGGCATCAACCCTTTTGTTTGCTGACAATCCTCACTGGTAAAATCCAGATAAAGCAAAGCAGAAACTTCTTGTTACTAGTCTAGAGATGCAGAAAATCTATTAATATTACACAACTTAAATGTATCATGTGTGCCTGCTTGGTTTCCAGTGTTTGGTTTTCCTACAGTATTTTAATGGTTGCAGGGGTCATCGCCATGCTGGCTTGTGGTGGTTATTTTTGTCAAAATTCTATTTTTGCCAAGACATACAAAATGAGATGGCATTTGGTTCCATTTGTACACTCTCAGAGTTTTGGGGGTCCTTGCAAATAAAACATTTGAGAACCACGACTACTGCTAGGTATGACAGTAGTACAGTCTCATACACATTGTGAAGAAAACCCAGAGACATGACATTCAGTAATTGGTTATTATGATCAATATAAGAACATTTAAATGGTAAGTAAAAAAAGAAATGCTCAAATTTGCCATGGACAAGCCCAAGTCTTTGCCACGGACACATGTATCCATGTACGGACATGTTGATGACCCCGAATGGCTGGAATACTGAAATATGCTGTTCATCAAGGCACATTTATTTCTTCTCCATCGTGTTATTCTTTTTCCTTCCTGCAGCCAAAGCACAGAAGGCGGCCAAGTATGCAGCCATGCAGGGCCTACTGGGATCCTCTTACAGAGGTAACATTATTTAACATCAGCATACTGTACATCTATGTGTATAATCCTCCGTGTTAATGTAAAGCTATGCAATGCAATCCAATACCTTTTACACAAAGCTGCAATCCATTTTCTACCTGCGATTTCATTTTTCCCCGCTTTTTGTCTTCATATTTTTCAAGGTCTTAAAGAAAAATATATATTTTTGTTCGTTAAACCCATGTTTTCACAACAGTAACTTACAGACAAACAAATTAGCATAACATGGTGGAATTGTTTGCAGCATTGCAGATTGTTTTATTGATTTGCAGCTCTAACACAGGCAAATGGACACTTCCATTGGTTTCATTTATACACTATCAGAGTTACAAATTAATAGGCCTACATTTAATCTACAATCCGTATCTTTTAAGTTTTATCCGGTATTCCAACTGTGGTCTCCCAAGTTGAGTGCCAAAATTTCTACTGCTGAGCTAGGACAGAAAGCAAACAACCCCGCTTTCCAAGCAGAAGAGGTCCTACCCGACCACAGAAAAATGTCTCCACCACAGTTTTGTTAGTTTTATTGTATTTACATACATATTAGTTCAAGGATGGATTGCAGCTTTAACCCATTTACTGTTTACTTGTCAACATTATGGTTATGACTAGGGTTTGTAGTAACCAGTTGTTACAAGAGGAATCGCTTGGTACACGATTCATTCACACAGACATACAAAGTGACCAATGGTTTTCTGTGTTTTGACTGGTCTCTTTAGGAGCTGGCAAGAGGAGGAAGTGATAGGCCAAGTGACAGGAAGTGACCTCATTAAAACAGTGATTCCAGAATGTACTTTTTTTTTGTCTTGTTTTATCTGTTACAGAAGCTACTGTTCCCATTCAACGGGTTCTGTTTGTTAACCTTGTAGGCCTCTGTCAAATTAAAGACTAAGTTGAATGCTAAGCTATTAGATTCAACTCCACTGTAATATGTGTTTATTTGATGATTTTTGTGTGTGTGTGTTTCACCTCACCTGCACTCTTGTGCAGCTATCGGTCAAACCATGAATCCTGCTTTTGAACACTGCTTACCCAGAACTCCCTCAATCGGGGCAGTTCCACTAGACCTGTCGTTATGCTGAACTGAACATCCAATGTGCTTCTCTGAGGCTATAGGCTTTTATACACATTTGATTTCCCAATTGTCTGTCTGCAATATCGTCAACAGATTATCACAAATACTTGTGATGATGTCTAATTGTGTAATGATTGTGTCTAGTTTTCATGTTTAAGCACAAGCAAACCAGGCTAATCTGTCCATCTGTGTCTAGAGACAAAGAGAGAGACGGGTGCTGTTTTTGGGGAACTGTGAAAGTCAGAGAATAATATAATATATGCAAGGGCATTTTTATTATGGTGTGACATTTGTTTCAGACCGTTTCTCTGATACCTGACAAACTTCTGTACTGAAATGACCAGTGTTAATGGGTTACGGACCCTTACTGCCTCGACGCTTTGTAAAACTAGGGAGCTCATGCTTCTCAGCTTAATGCATACGCCATCGTATGACAAAGTATAAATCAGGCTTTAGAAGATGGGCTTAAACTGTAGTTGCTCTTATTAATGGCACTGTGCTATAGTACAGTATTATAACACCAGATGAAGTGCTACTCTTGTTTTACTTACAGTACATAATGATGTTGTCTATTTCTTAGTTTTTTCATTTAATGTGGATTTTATGAAAATTCAGCAGTGTCTACTTATAAGAGTTAATTGCCTAAATGGTTAACGTCCACCAACACCTGAGTATTCATGGTTTGAGGCTGTGAGAGTGGCATCATTTTGTTAACCTTGTGCCATTTAAAAAGTATCAGTCTTGTCTGTTTTAATTATACTGTGTGAAATCAAGTGTTTTGTAAGCACAGGTGTTCTTTGTTTTGTCCTACTCATGGGTATATCCTTTTGGAATGACACTCGTTATTAGTAAAGAGGACATGGTGACCTTTGCCTCTGGCTTGTATATTTGCTGTATGTGAAAGCTGTAGATTTAATCGAGCTAAATGAGAGGTAATGTTACGATGATATCACAAGATGCTGGGTTAAGATGACCTGCTCTGACTTAACATCGGGTTACTGTTGTATTTAACTTCTTGAACACTGACTGCAATATTGCTCTTTTCTCTTTGAACTTGACATGTTCACGTGTTTACTTAGCTTTTTAACTTATACTGAAACAGCAGGAAAAAAATACAATGCTCTTCTAGCTATTTAGTCTCATGTTAGGAATGTAAGCAATTTTAATTATTTTGGTTTTGTGTGTGTGTGTGAGTGTATGAGTTTTTAGCTTTTTAACTTGAATGTCTACAATGATAAAGTGGAAACGATGTGCTTTATTTTATCTTGTCCTTGATGATGCGCTGACATGGATGTAATCTGTGATATTGTTTGTGTAAAACATGTTCAGTGTTATGGAATATTACTTTTCATTGTGAGCTAGCATTTGTATTTTATACCAACATGTAGGCCAATTTGTGTGTTTAACAACTGCTATTGTCTGGCCCACAAAGAGAATGATGCACTTTTTTTATGCAATACACTATTTCTGACAATCCTTTCTAAGAAATAAACAAGTGACAAGTAACAGTTGTGTAAAATGTTGTGTATTCTCGCTCTCTCTCTCACTCACACACACACACACACACACACACACGCACACACGCATGCATGCAGGCAGGCACAGACACTTTTAATCCAGAATAATTTACAGTAAACAAGGACAACACAAGGTAATACATTGAATGCATAGAAATAGTCATCTAGGTGAGTAAACCAATCATCAGTCTAACAGTACAATATCCAAAGACAAAATCAATAGTCTGTGCATTGAAACTATACAGGCCAGGTCAACAATGACCTGGCATCTGCCTACAACATGCTATGTAAATTACATTTTAGCCTTTGCATAAGCCTGGAAGGTCGTCCAGGCTAGGCCAAGTGCTAGCCTCTCCCCCGCTCTGTCTATCTCTCTTCTCTTTTCAGTCCAGTGACCCTCTGCCTGGTCCTTGGTCTGACATACTGGAGCAGTGTGTGATTCCAGAGTCTGTCTGCTGACACAGTCTGGGGCTATTCTTAGATTTAATGTGAACTAACTTGCTTAAATGCAGTCCCAGCTACTGTACAGTAAATCTTATTTTGACTTACATATTACATACACTTTGAATCTAATGCCCTGAGACTTTTTATGTTGTTGCTTCTCATGCACTTCACAGACATACAGCAACGTGCATTACAGCCTTATAGACCAGACCCACTCACTGATATTCAGATGAGTGATTGCTCTTGTTTTATTTATCATAAAGCGTTTCAGTGGCTGTGATCATGCACTGCGGTTCTCATACTCCTCTCTTTCCTGGAATGTAATTCCCCCTCTTCATTTCCCTCCTTGTTTTGTTGTGTGTGGTGAATGAGGCTGCTGTTTGGAATAGTGTGGTAATTGGGGCATTCATAAAGAGATTATGGCTGTGTGCCTGCTTTCGGCTGATGGAGAGAGAACTGTTTAGTGTGTGTGCGTGCGTGCGTGCGTGCGTGCGTGCGTGTAATGCACACCTTGCACATCAGTGAACATGTGCCATGCCTTTGCAGATAACATGCATAAGTAAGGATACAGTATAGTTCTCTGCTCCTCTTGCAGCCGTGTACATGCTAGTATGCAGAGCAGGGATAGGAGTGTACTGTAACTCTATCTGGCACTTCAGAGTCTATTCACCAAAAGGGTAGAGGAGAGGTATAGGGTGGGAGGGGGGCTTCTATCCTTGGCTTGGTTTGCTTGCTGGTGACCAGCAGAGGTTGAATGGTTCACTGTCAGTGACCAGATCAAGGTGACCAACAGAGAGAGGGGAACTGGCTGGCTGTTACCAGCAGGACAATTGCCGGACACTTGCTGTCTGCAACCTGCAGATGGACACAGTCTGCCTGTCATTGACCAGCAGAGGGAGACTTGCTGTCAGTGAGTGTTGGAAGAGTGTCTCCTGACTCCCATATACAGCCAGACTCCATTCATTCTGCACAGACAGCACAGTATGAGCACATGGAGGTGGTTGTATGTGTGTGATAGGAGAACCAAACAAACACGCATGAGAGTGGCAAGCTCTGCTATTTGTTGCCGTAGGACTTTTCTTTCTTCTAAATCTGTCCTGGGACCTGATCTGACTTGAGAGAGGGAGTGAGTGTGAGTGACAGCTGCACTGTAGGAGTGAGGAGAACTGAAGGGGTCCAAAATATGTCACGACGGGACCAGAGATTCCGCCGAGGAATGAAAGGGAGGTACGATCCACCGGTATTGTCTTTGTACTGTGTGTGTGTGTGTGTGTGTGTGTGTGTGTGTGTGTGTGTGTGTGTGTGTGTGTGTGTGTGTGTGTGTGTGTGTGTGTGTACTGTGTGTGTGAATGTGTGTCTGTGTGTGTGTACTGTGTGTGAATGTGTGTGTGTGTGTGTGTGTGTGTGTGTGTGTGTGTGTGTGTGTGTGTGTGTGTGTGTGTGTGTGTGTGTGTGTGTGTGTGTGTGTGTGTGTGTGTGTACTGTGTGTGTGAATGTGTGTCTGTGTGTGTCTGTGTGTGTTGTGTGTGTGTGTGTGTGTGTGTGTGTGTGTGTGTGTGTGTGTGTGTGTGTGTGTGTGTGTGTGTGTGTGTTTGTAAGAGAGAAAGTGAGATGGAGATAGTAAGAGAAAAAAAGGTATTGATTTGAGATACTCAAGCCTCATTAGAATCAAATCATTTTACTCATGTCCCTCTCCTCTGCAATGTACACATACTAACTGTAGGTGTTTAAACTTCTCTATTTGAATACTTCTTCCATTACTACACATCCAATGTGAGCATGTACATCTTTGCAAATTGTTTAGCTCTTTTTGCTGTGCCATTAACGTTTTGGGTCAGTAATATTCATCTTTACTATAGTATACCATTTGTAGCTCCCACAGTTAAATTAACATTGATTTTATAATATAAATTGGGATCTAAAAGATAGAAATATCGTGCCCCCATAATAAATGGTGTCCCGTAGCCAAAAGCATGTCAAACTGGGGGTCCTTGAAATGAAAATGGTTGATAAACACTGCTAGTCGTAAAAATCTTATCTTATGGGGGTCCCTGGCATATCTTTTCAGATGGGGGTCCGCGGCAAGTATCATTTCATACATTATTTATTCTACTGTCAGGTGTCCTGATAGTTAACTGCTGTGCATCCCATAATATGACAGATGTTTTTTAAAGGAAGTCCAGCATGCAGGGAGATAACAGGGAGGCAACCGGAGGATAATGCGTCACCAGGACATGGCCTTTGACCTACAATGCGTTATGACATCATTAGTATAGTAAGGTTTATCGTTTTTCAACCCTGGGTTCTATTGTGTCTGGGGGGGGGGGGGGGGGGGGAGTATAAGGGGGAGTATAAGGACAGAGATGATGATACATCATAGCCAGAAGAGAGCCAAGTCATATTCTCAGAAATATGTAGACATAGAGTTCCCAAGAAGATTAATCCTGTGAGTCAAACTTGAATCAGAAACATGAGGTTAAATGCCTTCATTTAGTGGTCATCGACATGTTTACTTGTGGTTGGCATTTTTGTCCAAATGCAATTGTTGCCATGGACATAGAAAATGAGCGGACAATAATATTACCAGAAACACATAAAGAGCTATCCCTGAATGACAATAACAGGTCCGTAACAAATGGTGAACAAATGGACCAAATAGTGTCCATTTGGTTCCATTCGTACACTCTCAGAGTTATGGGGCCCCCTTGCAAATAAAATGTTTGAGACCCACTAGTCCTAATGAACTGCTAATGTGCCATACATAATGTCATAGTAAATCAGTGTCATACATGTTCTGAGGAAAACCTGGAGACTGACATTCTGTAATTGGGTATTATGATCAAAATAAGAACAATATAATGGTGTGTAAAATAGAAAATCTAAAATTTGCCACGGACACATTAGTCCGTGTACAGACATGTTGATGACCCCTGCAGATTATTTCATGCCTGGATGGTGTTGAGTCCAGATGTTTCAGACTAATGGCAGATGTGAGGATGATTATGTCCCACATCCGTCGCCAAAGGCAAAAAAGAAAAAGAGAGAGAAAACACAGGAGGACAGAAATAAACGTGCAGCTGACCGCAGACAATGCTTCTTAAACATGAATCTCACTAAATACTGCAATAGAAATACAGTTCCGCCAGAGTTCCTTGTTTCTTTTAAAGCCTTTAACACCAAAACCCCAAGCAGGATTGACGATTCAACATGTTGGACCCAGTCAGTCACACTAACCATGCTTCACTCCATACTGTTGCCTGGGTCCATTTTGGTTCCATTTATACACTACACACTCAGAGGCCTTTTCCACCGGCAAAGCCCGGTTCAGGTTCTTTCTCCCACCTATGGGATGAACCAGAGGTGAGCTTTTCCACCGAGAACTGAGTTGGTTCCGAACCGTAAAAGTTGGTTCGCGGCCGGTTCGCAAAAACGAACCAAGGTTCCAAGAAAGTTGCCATCCCATAGGCGGGAGAAAGAACTCAAACCGGTTCATGTATTTTGGGGGGGGGTTTAAGTGTACAGTTCCTCATGGGATTTGTGATACTTGGTAGAGTAACAGAAGTTTTGTGATAACTAACTTCTCTTTCAATTTTGGATTGAATTTTTACAAATTACAATACACATTAAAAAGACACATTGGTTTGTTCTGAAAACAGATCTCATATGAGAGGAAATATGTGTCTCCATCTCTTCCTCTCCTGATTTTCAATTGTTGGGCAAAGTTTTTCATTCTCCATTGTGAGCGTAACATGGCCTTAACAGTCTGGCCGAAAGGAAGCATGGACCTTTACTCTGTCCAGGAAGTTGCCTCCCACTCAAGGCGGTAGTGTTGGAGAGATAAGAAAACTGTGCAAAATATGGCTTTTATTCAGTTTTTTAGCCATGTAACGGTGCTTGGAAAGATTTCAAGCAAGGGGCTTGTGTTTGGTGTTCTAGAAGGCTGAACATGAATGCCCTGTATTGTTTTGTAGTTAATGAGACCACTGTCATAATGCTTGTACTCGAGTTCATATTGTTCCCTTCAGGGCCAAAATTCATGAAGGGAATGGACTGTTCCCTTGGCACTGACTTTTCTATTAAGTCATAATACTGTTTGGTCACAGATTGTCTGGTGGGATTCAATCCTACAGGTCCAACCAGGGCAGGGAACAATACGTTACGTTATCACCATGTGAGACAAGTCACAGTGTTTTTACGTAAGGGATAAGTCTGGCTCAGCGGTCTTTATCGAGAAATAAAATACAGACATGCTGATGGTTATCAGGCCGAAGGGATTTTATAATGGATAATGACCGCTTCGATAATGACCGGTGAGCCAGACGTTATCCCGTTTATTACACGATTACTTAATAAATAAATTAATAATTTGACTCAAAAGTAAAAAAGTATTTCCTTGCTTACAGTAGTGAAAACAAGAAAGTGTTGATCAAATAGAATCCATTTTATGTTACTGCATCATCTATTTCTTGCTTCAGATATTTCTTTAAACATTCTTGAGAGCAACGTTTGATTTGGCATGTTTGATCGGCCTGTTATAGAGCGGAGCGGTCTGTTATTTCTCAGGATGCTCTGATTCTCTTTCACTGCTTTTCTTTTTGTAATTTGTATTTGTAAAGTTATATTCTTACATATATTCTTCAAAAGGTGGGTTATCGTTCATTCATAGCATCGGGTGGATACCGTACCTCGTATGTCCAATACGGCTACTTACCCTGAATCCTGATTCAAAAATCATAGAAGTAGCAAAACTCAAAACAGAGCTTGCATTTTGCTATACTTTCATGACACTGTAGTATAACAAAGTATGGCATTAATTTACAAAAAAAAAAACATGAGGTTTCTGCCTGACACCAATGCTAGATATTGTTTTCAACATGTTGTAGTTGGGTAAAGGGGGTACTTTGATCCAGAAATCAGGAAAAGGGGCCAAAGAAGTTTGAGAACCACTGCTATAGGACAAGGAAAACATAGAGAAGATGCTTATTTTGACATGCATCACGAGAATGTTTGGAGCATAACTGGATTTCCTTTGGGGATATCCTGGTGGTTTAAGGCTGTGGTAATTAACTACATGAAACCTACTAGCTGCCCTATTCTGTGTCAAACATTCAGAGAAAATAATATCTTCAAGCTTGTTGTTGCACTGTATCGCGTTGTGAACTTGTTGATCTCGCTGTGAGTGTAGAGGGAAAAAGGAAGAGGCCAAAAATAAAAGTGGTTACGTACTAGACAAATTATTGAGCACAAATTCAGGACCTGTTGAAAGTTTCTGTTTGTCTAAAAATGACACTTTTGTGATTAACATTTGGATGCTGTTGTTCAGACACGAAATGGATAGTTTTGAAATGACAACTTGATGTTGTCATCTAAAAGCAACCGAAACAAAGCTAAAAATGAAAGCAATTATCTGTGGTCCGTTGGTTTTGTTATTGTTTTTCCTGTTTTTGGTCGTTGTTAAGACATTTGTAGTTTTGGTTTCTCTTATTTAGGTAAGAATAGGATTTTTCTTTTGGTTCCTCTTATTTAGGTAGAGAAAGGTATCTGCAATGAAGCAGACAGCCCGCAACACTCCAAGTTAGATGAAGGCTTTTAGGTGCATGGCTCAGCGTTGCATGACAAATGCTGAAGAAGACCGAAGGGTCGAAACGCGTCCGTTGACTACACTCTGTCCATTGAGGTAAATAAAATCATGTAAAAAGGAGATTCCTTGAGTGCTGGCGACTACTTCTTTCTCATCCTCTTATTTAGTTAAAGATAGGATTTTTGTTTTGGTTTCTCTTATTCAGGTCAGAATATGATTTTTGTATTGTTTTTTTTTAGGAGATTATGGTCCCACCCTGGGGTAATGTTCACATGTTGTTGTTTTTTTTAATATTAAATATAAAGTTAATCCTTGACTTTGTGGATTTGAAAGCTGTGTGGCCTGACTGGGAAGGAGGGAGACCATTTGTTAGCTTACACCCAGTGACCCTATTGTCTGCACCCACCTGATCCTGTGCATGTGTACAGTATGTATGTATGTCCGTTTGTGCGTTTGTGTGTGCCTAACAGTAACAGGTGCCCACCTTCCTCACTGTTCAGTATGTTCCATCATTAATTGCACTCATCTTGCCCTCTTGTTTTAAAATAATGTCTGATACTGTACCGCAGCGGCCAGAGGGACTCAACCACCGAGAGGTACTCCGGTGGTTGGAGTCCCTCTGGCGTGTGTGTGGGGGTTAAGAGTCTTATGTGGAGGTGGGTTTCAATACTGAATGACAGACTCTTGTGCCCATTGAAGCCACACTGTTGAGAGCTTGACCGGAGGTTTGAGTGGATCTGGTATTATAATCACACTAAAATAATGGATTTTATTTTTTTTAGAATGTATTACAACTATCAGAATCACAATACATTCTGATCCTGGCCAAAAACAAAGGTCAGTGAGTGACCAATCTGGCTAACCGTCGTCGAAGAAAAGGGAATTCCCTCTCGGTCTGTTCCTCTTCCTCAGAAGCGTAAGCTATTTATCAGAGGCTGTCTCGAGAGATTAGTGACTGGCAATTATGAGGTATTACTCATATATACATGACCTTATAAGTAGTTAATGTTGATTATTGTTATAAAGCATTATTAGTGATTGTACTTATGAGTGTATTATCACTGTAATTAAGTACTCATAATCAAATTAATTTGAACATGTTGAGCAAGTTCTATCTTTTTTCATGAGTGCTTATAACTGTAATTAATGTTCAAAACTGTTCAAAATGATTCCCCAAAATGTTTTATTCTCTTTCAGTCCTTGTGTGCGTATATGTTTGCTTATTTTTTCTTTATTATAGTTGCCAATGCTGCTACAATGTCTGAAGAACCGACCAAAAATACATTTTACTCTGTCTGTCTGTCTGTCTGTCTGTCTGTCTGTACACAAAAGTTAACAAAGACCACCTTGAAACTTTATACAGAGATGTGCAGATTATGTTGCATTTATACTTGACATTCTAAGTAATTATAAAATGTTTTGTGTATTATGATTATTATTATGAAGAATTGTTTGTGGGTTCCTAAAAGTACAATAATACAGCAGATTAGAATGCATAACATCCATATAAAGTGTTGCTTATTTTTACTCTCATCTCCTTTATTCCTCACCTGTTTCTTTCCCTCTTGCTATCCCAAGGTTTCTTCCACATTCCATTTATTCTTTGTTTATATCCTGTACTCACTAACGTAATACTTACACCACAGGGATCAATGAAATCCTGCTGTATCTTGTCTTCTCTCATGCATATCCTCTCTGCACCACCACATGTGTTTCCTGTGTCAGGTGTTGTGAGTGCGGCTGCATCCTGTCTCACTGGTACTATGAGAGAGACGGCCAGCTCTTCTGTAAGAAGCATTACTGGACCCGCTATGGAGAGCAGTGCCACGGCTGCAAGGAGGCCATCACTACTGGACTCGTCATGGTAACCTTTTCATCATTTATTGTAACCACAACACGGATATGCTGGGGGGATGGGGAGGAATCCATTCCTCTGCTATTGATAGCCCCCCTCCCATTTGTATCGCTGGTGGGGATTTTATAACTTTGAGACAATTTCTTAATGTATATTTATTATTTATGTAGGCCTATATACACATTTTAGCTGTCATTTCCCTCTATCAGCCACTATAGTGTTGTGCTGGGGTGTTTCCTTGCAGGAAGACACATCCCTCTGGCTGTATTTTGGTTTTGTTCCACTGTTTATGTTGACATTCTACTGTTTATGCTGACATTCATCTCTTGCAGGGACTTCTTTGTCAGTGTAAGGGGAAGGGAAAGCTCGGCCAGAGCTCTTAATTGCTCCTTTTGAACTTCAAAGGGGTTGTGCACTGAGTTGAGTTGAGTTGATTGGGAATGTGTTTTTACACTTACCTAGTTTCCCTTCAAAACAAATCTAAATTTGCTACATTAGCTGATCTACAAGCTCAAATGTCACAGGTGAGCTTGTGGGGGCTACCATTGCATAGTCATAAATAATAGACAAAGAAATTCTATAAATGGACCACAATCCCTGTTTCAAAAGATAATTGAAAAATGGTGTCACGATGCAATGCATTAATCTACTATTTTTACATTTTGTACAACATAATATATATACACACATTTCAATAAAACAAATACATAAAAAAAACGTAATCAAGCGATTACTCCAGTACGTTATCTTTAAAGTATTAATTTGACGGAGCAACTCTCAGTTTTGACTCAAGTACTGTGGTTGATAGATACCTTTATTATCCCACAAGGGAAAATCAGTCACCCAGAGGCGGCACAGCAGTTAAGGTTACAAAGTTGTGTTGTGTAAAGCAAATAAACAAGACGTATCAACATTAGCCTTCAGCTGGTAAACAGGGATAAAACCAAATAAAGTGTCCACATAACAGTCGTGCTTCATATCTAACCGTTATCTCGTCATAACTCAAATAATAATACTCATAATACTGCTAATAAGTGCAGCCTACTTATAATACTGCTAATAAGTTCAGCCAGTGTGGCAATCAAAAAAGTGTCCATTGGTCAAAAGCATTAGAAGTGTCATGTGCTCAAAGCAAAAACAGCATAAAAACAGCACAAGAACCCCCTACTCCCTAGCACATGGGTGACTAACAGGTCATTTTGGCCGATTTTGAGATTGCAAAGTGCAATAACTCTCCCCGTGAAGGTCTCAGAAATTTCCCCTTCCATGACTTTTCCTAAATACTCAAGATATATGTTCTCGTTTTTTTTCCCCTTCTGAAACATTTCCTAGGTATGAAATAATATACATTTATACCACTCTGACTGCATTTATAGGTCAAATTGACACGTGCATTCTTTACATTTTTTGCCCAGGAGAGCAACACCTCTTCCCCCCCTGCCAGCCGGGGTTCTATTGTCAATAGAACAACAGACAATAGAACCCCCGCTGGCAGCAGGGGAGGAGGGTGTTGCTCTCCTGGGCAAAAGGGGAGAGAATTTACCTGTCAATTTGACCTATAAATGCAGTCAGAGTGGTAGTTTTTTATTTTCAGTCACCCGAGTGCTAGGGAAGTCATTAGAGGTCAGAGTCTTGAAACAACAATTTATCATTGTGTAGTCAGTCAACCATAGAGTAAACTGGACCTCACTCTACAAGCTCAAACCTTGCAGTTAGCTTGAAAGGAGTTACCTTGCAGTTAGTGAACTATTACAATGTTTAAACCAAATCCAACTATTGCTGCTTGTTCAGAAGCTTTCTCCCACCACATTTGTGGAAAAACCCTAACAGTATAGCAGGCCTTGAAGCCTTAAGTCTACACTAAGAACTTGCATAATTCAAAGTTTTGATTTGCATTTTTGCAAATCAGGTCAAAGCTGCCCTATTTTCTTTGGCGTCATCGTTGCTTTCATCTATTTTTCTTTGAGAAAGTTCATTATTGTTTCTCAGAAAGAGGGCAGTCTGATGATTCTGAGTGAGTTCAACCTAATTGCCTCATCTGCACAATGATATGATATTTTTTCAAAGACTACTGAAGAAAATGAGACACATCTGTTGTCTACATTTCTTCTTCTTTCTTGTCGGATCTTTACGTTAAGTACTATAATATGTAATTGAAACAGTTTTTTGGATTTTGACTGGATTTCTTTTGTTTTGACTGTAGCAGTAATGCGATTTAACCTTCTATGTATATTGTTTTACTCCTTGCTTTCTCTGTCTTCCCTCTTTCTTCTCACTGTCCACATTCCAAAAAAACATTTAAATGAAAATGATGTACTATTTTACTACACTATTGATTAATTGATTGATTGAATACTTTATTAGCAGTTTGCATAGGAAAAGCACAAGACAGTATAGGCCTACAGTTCAGATACACGGCCTACTAATAAGATTTAAACCCAAGAAAGCTCTAGGCCTATGGCTTGTTTAAATTGGGGTCCTGTTGTACTCAATTCGTAGAGAAATCAGTGCCAGAATCAGATCCACAATTTTTTTGTTTTCAGTTTCAAATGTCACATGTAGGCGGCTATAGAAAGCCCAATCTCTCTGCCTGCTCTTTCCTTTGCATTACGTCATCCTTCCTGTGTGTGTGTGTGTGTGTGTGTGTGTGTGTGTGTGTGTGTGTGTGTGTGTGTGTGTGTGTGTGTGTGTGTGTGTGTGCGTGCGCGTGCGCGTGCGTGTGTGCGTGCACGTGTGTGTGTGTGTGTGTGTGTGTGTGTGTGTGTGTGTGTCTGTCTGTCTGTTCACTGTGTGTAGGTTGCTGGGGAGCAGAAGTTCCACCCTGAGTGTTTCACATGTAAGAGTTGTGAAATGTTCATTGGAGATGGAGAAACCTACACGCTGGTACAACACTCAGAGCTCTACTGGTCAGTATAACCTCAGTGTTCATTTCTATTTCTTTTTCCCCCTTTTTTATGTGCTCAGACTGCTCACAGTCGCACACCCAAACACACAAAAACACTTTTGTAACTTTGTCACTGCTGACCCCTACTGGTTGGTTTTTGAACCCTATTCCTCATACAGTAGTTCAGTGGTTCTCAACTTGTGGGTCGGGACGCCCAGGGAGGTCCCCATATTATTTTGGGAGGTCCCCAGATGATTAACTTAATGTGCAACATTGTTTTCTCACTCCACAGTAAACAAACCAACATAAAGTTTAAGTGTATAGAGGGTATCTGCCCATTCGTTTTAATACCTCTAAAATGACAAATTAAACATCGGCCTATTAGAGTCAGAAATTGTGAAAATAGCAGATCTACATGCTCACAACGTGAGCATGTAGATCGGCTATTAGAAACCGTGTTATACAAAATGTAATGCCTCAACTCTTAGTGCTCGTAGGGTGGGGACTGGGGAGGGGGTCCCCAGTTAAAATATGATTTTTTGGGGGTCGCAGCCTGAAAAGGTTGGGAACCACTGCAGTAGTTCAACACCCTTCCTGACAGGCATCCTTGACCTGCAAGAGTCGATGGAGGCAGCGTGAATGTTATAGTGCTACTTTAACTCTGACAGTGTAAAAATGGACACATGCATACAGGGGATTTGGGGCCCTCAGAGATTACTGTAAGATACATTATCTCTGAGGATTTCATTGTGTAGCAAGATGGGTCAAATGGAGGAGAGACGTGTCTAGCCACACAATGACATCCCATGTCTACAAGTAGCCTAGTAGCATAAACTGCAAAATCCTGAGTATACAGTGGACCTTTATTACAGGTCCATTCTTACACTCTCAGAGTTAAATTAAACATTGAGGATTGTGCTGTGTACAGTATACGTGTGTATATCAGAGGCTACAAGACTCATACTTGTCTGTCTGCCTGCAGTGGCAACTGTTTCTGCCAGGGCATAGCATCCTCTGCAAGTTCGAAGACAGCATCGCCACTGACCAGCAGTCCCCACTTGGTGGCGCTGGTGTCACTCCCTCCCCGTGCCGATGGCAGACGAGGGCTGAGTGTGGCCACGGAGCTCAGCCAGGAGAAATGGCCTCTGGTCACCGTGACGGAGTGAGTTCTCTGCCTGTGCTTTGTTATTTCTTTGTGTCAAACCTTGAAGGGAATGTTACAGTAGACATTACTAGACAACATTCTGTCAAGAAACGGCAGGATAGGAAACATTCTCATATGACATAATTATACCAGTAAAGCAACCTCGCCCTAAAGGGGCGAGGTCGTGCCATGTCATGGGATTTGATTCCCCTGGCATCACAAGGATCTCCATATATAATAAAAGGGATTTGGTTCCCCTGACATCACAGTGATTATATATTGGCTTAATATTGATAACACCAGGGATCTCCATATATGTGCATAAAAGGGATTTGTTCCCATGGCATCAAAGGGATCTCCATATCTCCATATATGGGCAAAAATTTTATTTGGTTCCCCTGCCATCACAGCAGGGATCTCCATATATGGCAATAACAGGGATTTGGTTCCCATGACATCACAGTGATGTCAGAGCATGAGAGTCAATCAACAAAAAAGACAAGCGTTACCCATACAGACAGACAGACAGACAGACAGACAGACAGACAGACAGACAGACAGACAGACAGACAGACAGACAGACAGACAGATACAGTCAACATGTGACGGTTCTGATAGTAAACTGCGACCTACGGTCGCAATAAGATAGTAACAGGCTTACACTACAGTAGCCAATATGTGTAAGGAAAATTAAAGTCCCTCAAAAGTTTTTCATGAAATATCAGTGGTCTGGAATTTACTAGTCTTGCATAGCCAGATGATTAGAGCTCTCCGCCTACCAATGCCTCGGGTAACATCTATAGCTGCTAGAACCTCAGCAAGAACAGCAGCTACAAGTATGCCTCCTGCTTTGGCCTCTTGTCTCCTCTTACTTCTTCTGTCCCTTCCTGTCACCCCCCGTGTTTACTCCTCCTCAGCCTGGACCCGACCGTCCTTGGCAGCGACCTGCTGAACTCCATCCACACCGGTGACCGTGTGCTGGAGGTCAACGGCATCCCGCTCCGCAATGTCTCCCCAGATGAGGTATACCGTAGCCCAGGGGTCTTCAGCGTTTTCAGGCCAAGGACCCCTTAGCTGAGAGAGAGAGATGAAGCAGGGACCCCCACAACCTTATCATGGATTCCATATAGTTTCATGGTTTGACAGCATGATCATCATTATATTTTGGATTCATGTTAATGTGGGTTTTCAGATATTTAACCACTTGAACCGTCAATACTTAATAAACTTGACTTTTCACTGCTCTTTTCCCCCTCCAAAGCTTTTTGCCAAAAATAGCCGATCTACAAGCTTGTTGTGAACTTGTAGATCTGCGATTTTTGGCTAAAGTTCTCAGAATATGCCAGGGTTCAAGTGGTTAATATAAAAAAGGGGGAAAAGACAAGTTTCTATCACACATAGATTTGGAGGACCCCCTGTAGTAACTCTGAGGACCCCTAGGGGTCCCGGACCCCCTGTTGAAGACTCTGCCGTAGCCTAAAGTCGATTAACATCACTGCTCTATTTTGACGATAGTGTCCGATTGAACTTTAGAATAGATGAGTGCATACATAGACGTGCTAAAAAAAAACATCCCCAGCATGAGCTCTGACCAGTGATCACCATTGGTCTGTGACCGCTGTCCGTTCAACTTCCAGATAAAGTGTGTGATCCAGGACACCAACAGACCACTGCAGCTGACAATAGAGCACAACCCTCAGCCCGCTGTAGAGACCAGCAGCTCCGCCGGCGGTCCCCAGGACACCGACGCCACCCACTCTGACCTCACCCGCGTCCACGACGGCCTCGGCGGGGTCCCCAAGCTCCCCAGCGTGGAGGAGGAGGAGCCCAGTCCTGAGGATGGGGAAGTGGCCAAGCAGCCTCACATCAGGATGTCTGCCCCCGTATCACCTCAGCATCAAGGAACAATGGAGAGGCGTTCAAGACATATCCTGTAAGATTCCTGGCTCTTTCATGTGGTACTTCTTCCACACACGCGCACACACACACACACACACACACACATGCCCACACACACACAATACAAAACATACATTACAATTTACAATCTTACAATTTAGGCATTTAGCAGACGCTTTTAATCCAAAGCGACTTACAATAAGCAGGTAATTACATCAATATAATAAGCGAGATAATATGTCAGTACATCAACAGCAATACAACAAATGCATAGGAATATTAATCTAGAAAAACAATAACATAGGTAGACCACGCAGCTACAGTAAGCAGTAAAACAAACTTTTCTAAAACCTAAAAATGCTATCTAGCTTCATGTGTGGTCATCGAGGGAAGGGGAGTGTTTTACAGTAGTGCTATGGGTTTAGGTGGAGTCTGAAGAGGTGAGTCTTCAGTCCACGGCGGAAGCTAGGGAGTGAGTCTGTAATTCTGCAACATTGTAAAGTGCGACATTACCCACTTCAGCCCTATAGCTTACATGAAAACAGCAGATCTGCTATTTTCAAAACAATTTTATGTACATTTTGTACATTTGAAAACTTGTGAAATGGGACATTCTGCATAATGCATACTTTCTACTTTTGGTACTTTAAGAACAGTTTAATAATAATACTTTTGTTCTTTTACTCAAGTAAATTTTGAATTCCGTACTACATTGCAGCATTGATACTTTCTCGTCTCTCTGTCAGGCGTAGCTGTAGCATAGACAAGTGTCCCCTCCTGCCGGGCGCTATGCCCCTGCTGTCCCAACGCAGGGACATGGTGCGCTCAGAGTCTCTGCGTGTGGACACTGGAGACAGGAGCCACCGCATCTTTAGATCCTCAGACCTCATCCACGGCGAGGTGCTCGGCAAGGGCTTCTTCGGACAGGCTGTCAAGGTACTGCTGGCCAGAATGTTAGAGAGGCAGGGGCTGAAATCTCTAAAAGGGCCTTTTGGTGAAAATATTGAAAATAGCAGACCTCCAAGCTCACAGGAGGTCGGCTATTTTCTACACAGAGAGCGCAATTCTTTCAACATAAGATGCTGCATTCAAGTTCAGTAGAGTTTGGACAAGGCAATTCTTGAATGCTGCCTTCAGGTATGGCATGGAAAGAGGACATTTACATTCATGGTCTGGAGAGGGCACTTTTTTACAGATGGATAAAAGGGCAGGGGCTCTAGCCCCCTTTGATGTCTAGGAGTGCGCGTGCCTGCTGCTGGCACAGCACAGGACAGGGCCCTTAGGAAGTTTATAGATGCTATGATTTAACTAATTTGAAACCTTGCACTCTAGTAGTAGTAATACGTCTGCCAACACAGTGCACTTTTCAACATATACACTTTCCACTGAGATATATGAGTAATCATGTAATTCTGACCTTTAACTTGATTGTGACCTCGACCTAGACCCAAAAGTTATCTCTTCGAGGCAGACATTATTTCGGTAACTTTATGGCCTACAGTGGAAACGCCTCTGGGGCTTTCTGTGTTATCCTTTTAGCATAACCTTTGACCGTACCACCTGTACTGTAGTGGTAACAATACTGCTAATAAAGTATTCAATCAATCAATTAATGATTCAAAAACAAACAAGCAAATTGAAAGGGCCAAGGTGTGAAATGCCATGTATTAAATCACTAGCTTCCAATTATAGGGTTTGTAGTAACTCATAACGGCTCATGAGTTGCTACAGGATTC
This sequence comes from Nannobrachium achirus, assembly GCF_963921795.1. NCBI lineage: Eukaryota > Metazoa > Chordata > Actinopteri > Myctophiformes > Myctophidae > Nannobrachium > Nannobrachium achirus. The sequence goes on along the minus strand of NC_137826.1, from coordinate 40,364,256 downwards.
CATCCTTTTGGAGTTTTGTGAAATTGTTGTTATTTACACCCTATGCTTGACTGTTGGGTGTTTATCTACAACTGGGCAGGGTCGTTGTATAGTATACCTGCTAGTTTACATAATAATGCAGCATATTGTGACAGCATTGTGACATAGCTGCTTCTGTTAAGGTAACACACCAAGAGACTGGAGAGGTGATGGTGATGAAAGAGCTGATACGTTTTGACGAGGAGACACAGAAGACCTTCTTGCAGGAGGTAGGTACAGTAGGTTACCTACAAAAGATGAGGTTGGAACTCTCAAACCTCAAGATGGAAAACAGCCCCAGTATGTATAGATGTATGATTCCTCTGCCTTTGTACAGGTGAAGATGATGCGTTGTCTGGACCACCCCAATGTCCTCAAGTTTATTGGTCTCCTTTATAAAGACAAGCGACTAAACTTCATCTCAGAATATGTGCAAGGAGGAACTCTCAGGGAGACTATTCAAAAGATGGTGAGGCTGCTTTTTAATCTTGATCCACGTATTATCAGTTGTGTTTTGGAGCCATACTGTATGTTACAGTATGACATTCTCTTCATCTGTAGGACAGCGATTTCCCCTGGAACATGAGAGTGAGTTTTGCCAAAGACATAGCAGCAGGAATGGTGAGACACACCTATATCTACCTAATATCAAAAATGATGGTTATCACTAAAATGATGCTTTACTTGTGGATCAGGATACTATGTTCCATTTTGCATCTTTCTTTCTCAGGCATATCTACACTCCATGAATGTCATCCACCGTGACCTGAATTCTCACAACTGCTTGGTCAGAGAGGTAGTGTACCGCACTAAGGTTTCATTTATATCTTGTTGTGACACAATTAAGTATGTTCAACGACAACAAAAAAGTTAGGCTTTGGCTTTTAAATCTTTAGGCCTACTTAAAACCCATCTGTTCTCTATTGCTTTTAGTTGTATATATATAGCTCTACTGTTCTGTCTTAACTCTGCATATTTTGTTCTGTGTAAATTAATTTTATTTGTTGATGTTTCTTTATTGATGCTCTGAATTCCTTTCCTTTTTTTTAACCATGTTCAGCAGTTAGGTCAGCTTTGGGCTGTTGTAAATGTGTTTTTTTTTTAAACAAGTCACCGAACCCCTAATTTTCGGCCAAAAGGAAGAAAAGACCTCTGGGAACTCTGAACTGCTGAACCCCTAATAGCTCCCCACTGAGTGCTCGCCATCTGCAGGGTTAAGCTGTAAAAGCAACTTTCCTTCTGTCTCAGAACCAGAGCGTGGTGGTGGCAGACTTTGGGCTGGCCAGGCTGGTGAGGGAGGACAGGCGTCAGGGTAGGACCCCCTCCCTGCAGAGACCCCCCACAGGGGGTGGGAGACTGTCAGAGCTCCGAAGACCAGACCGCAGGAAACGCTACACCGTGGTGGGGAACCCTTACTGGATGGCTCCCGAGATGATCAATGGTGACTACCTATAATTATTGTTAGTGTCCACTAGAGGGTGCTGTGGCACAATGTATGGCCAATTGGCACTTCCACAAAAATAGCCTTTCACCAGTGATATATATCAAGATTAATCGCTGTGATGTTCTGATTCAGAAGCTATCTAACTTGAGTGCCATGGCTTCACTCCAGTTAATCTTTCCAGATAAATGAGAACAATAAATGGTCCCTACTCAGTGAATTAGGATTAATAAAAGTCCTGGTTGACACTTGCTTTGACAATGTAAATGTATGTTTTCTCATGCCAATAAAGCTCCTTTGAATTGAATTGACAGCATCCTTAGCAATTGGTTAAGTAAAACAAAGCAGAAAAGTAGAAAATACTGGTAGCGCATATAGGGCCTTATGTACCTTCATCTCTGCTGTACACCTCCAGGGAAAAGCTATGATGAACGAGTGGACATCTTCTCCTTTGGCATCATGATTTGTGAGGTAGGACCACTTGACATCATCCAGAGACAATGATTCATAATTACAATTTACAAGTTAAGTATTTAACAGATGCTCTTATCCAGAGGGACATACACATTGCGTGATCAGCGTAAATGTAATGAAGAACACGGAACAGGAAAATTGTTTCAAAAATAGAGTACAAAGCACAACAATTAGAACATCAAATCTAGCTTCTATGCCATCTAAATAACATTTGCATACTGATTCAAAGAAAAGCTCTGTTACCTTTTGTGAGTGAAAGAAAATAGCATTCTTTTATTCCACTGTGCATATTGATATACATTTTAAAAACATCACTAAGTTGAATATTTTCACTGTTGCGTTGTGCCCGTCTGTCACTGTGTCTCTCCAGATAATAGGCAGAGTGAACGCAGACCCTGACTTCCTACCTCGGACCTCAGACTTTGGGCTGAATGTCAGTGGTTTCCTGGAACACCTGCACCCTCCAGACTGCCCCTCTGCCTTCCTGCCCCTAGCCGCCCTGTGCTGTGACCTGGACGCAGATACACGGTACAGCAGCCATTCTCAAAATATTTAAAACAGGGGTCTTCAACAGGGGGTCCTCAGAGTTACTACAGGGGGTCCTCCAAATTGTCATGTGATAGAACTTTTTTCTTCTTTTCTTATACTAGAAGCTGCGTCTAGTCGGCGACCTGGCCAACTCGGGAACGATGTAAATAGAGAATGAATGCCCCGCCCTTTAATGCAAACCCCATTATACCTGTTGTCATAGGACCTGTTTTGACCATCTGTTTGCCTGTGTCCATTTATGCCCATATATGGAGATATCTGTATCTGTCTGTCTGTCGGCGTCCATTTTATGTCCATATATGGAGATCACTGCAGATATAGTTCTGGGTCCATTTTATGCCCATATGCCCATATATGGAGATATCTGTCTATTTGCGTCCATTTTATGCCTGCCCCACCCTTTAATGCAAACCCCAATATACCTGTTGTCATAGGACCCGTTTTGACCATCTGTTAGCCTTTGTACCCTTTAATGCAAACCCCAATATACCTGTTGTCATAGGACCCGTTTGGACCATCTGTTTGCCTTCTGTTAGCCTTTGTCCCCACCCTTTAATGCAAACCCCAATATACCTGTTGTCATGTTGTCATAGGACCCGTTTTGACCATCTGTTTGCCTTCTGTTAGCCTTTGTCCCCACCCTTTAATGCAAACCCCAATATATGGAGATCTCTGCACACACAGTGCCGGTTGCGGAAAACTCTGATGTCAGACATCAGCTCCGCATTCGGGGATTCATTTTATGCCCATATCTGGAGAACGCGCGTGCCGGTGGGAAGAACGGTTTCGGGCGGCCCAGCGTCTAGTCGGCGACCTGGCCAACTCGGGAACGATGTAAATAGAGAATGAATGCCCCGCCCTTTAATGCAAACCCCATTATACCTGTTGTCATAGGACCTGTTTTGACCATCTGTTTGCCTGTGTCCATTTATGCCCATATATGGAGATATCTGTATCTGTCTGTCTGTCGGCGTCCATTTTATGTCCATATATGGAGATCACTGCAGATATAGTTCTGGGTCCATTTTATGCCCATATGCCCATATATGGAGATATCTGTCTATTTGCGTCCATTTTATGCCTGCCCCACCCTTTAATGCAAACCCCAATATACCTGTTGTCATAGGACCCGTTTTGACCATCTGTTAGCCTTTGTCCCCACCCTTTAATGCAAACCCCAATATACCTGTTGTCATAGGACCCGTTTTGACCATCTGTTTGCCTTCTGTTAGCCTTTGTCCCCACCCTTTAATGCAAACCCCAATATACCTGTTGTCATGTTGCCGTTTTGACCATCTGTTTGCCTTCTGTTAGCCTTTGTCCCCACCCTTTAATGCAAACCCCAATATATGGAGATCTCTGCACACACAGTACCGGTTGCGGAAAACTCTGATGTCAGACATCAGCTCCGCATTCGGGGATTCATTTTATGCCCATATCTGGAGAACGCGCGTGCCGGTGGGAAGAACGGTTCTCGAGATTCACATACATACATACACATTCACAGAGATTTTTTGTTGACTCCTGGCGTACGTGATGTCAGAGCCTTTTATGAAGTGATGTCACAATGAGTCAGCGATTGTGCCGATTTCCTCAGGAACAGCCTGATGTTAACAATCAGCTCCGCGTAAGGAGATTCCGAACGTTTCGCGCCACTTCGGGAAAACCGCATGCCGAGTCGGGCCGAGGCCCGGCACTGCACTCCGCGCCGCAGCGGGGAACGCGCGTGCCGAATCTGAAGCCGGTGGGACGAACGGTTCTCAAGATACGCGGATTACAAACAAACAAACAAACAAACAAACAGACAGAGATTTGTCGCATTTATAGATAGATGAACTGCTTGATCCCTAGCGCCCATATTTGGAGAACTTGAGCCAAAAATAGCAGATCTACCAGCTCACAACGCCTCACGTTGCGAGGCGTTGTGAGCTTGTAGATCGGCTATTTTCGGCAGAGAGGTTTGGTGTAGAGGGGGAAAAGAGCAGACCAAGTACAGGACGGTTCATGTGGTTAAATATCTGAAAACACAAATTGACATGAAACCAAAATACACTGATGATTGTGCTGTCAAACGAAGAAACTATATGGAATCTATGAGAAGGTTGTGGGGGTCCCTGCTTCATCTCTCTCTCAACTAAGGGGTCCTTGGCCTGAAAACTGATTTAAAATATTAAAAGGTTGGAGATAACTCAGCTAAATGGACTGTGGTATTGAGGGGGGGAATCTTCCATCACATATTAAATATGTCTCTCTCTCTCTCTCTCTCTCTCTCTCTCTCTCTCTCTCTCTCTCTCTCCCCAGTCCGTCCTTTGTGAAACTGGACGAGTGGCTCGAGAACCTACTGATGCATTTGGACATTGGCCTGCCTGTGCTGTCTGAGTTGGAGCACCACTGCAAGGCCTTCTGGAAGAGCCAACACCTCGAACACACCCTCTCATCCGACCACAGCCAGCAGAACCACAGCTCTGACGCCCCCGGTCTCATTTCAGATAACTCCCCTAGTAGTAGTCACACACAGCCTAGCTGTGGTGGTCTCGCCGAACTGTCCCAGCATCGAGACGAAAACGTCTTGACCAACCACGATCGACACATCAGCCACAGAGACGCTCAAAGCAATGGCAACCACGCCTGCTTGAACGGCGACCACGAGGAGGACTGTTGCTCACAACCCAAGAACCACGAGTGCTCTAAAGGTCACCTGATGTCCATGGGCGCGGATTCAGACAAAGAGCAGCAGGGTGAAACTTTTGAATACAAAAGCGGACAGTCAGAGCATCCGACGGCCCCGCGGGAAGCCTCTGAGTCGCAGCAGGTCCGCAGCCCACCGCCGGGCCGCCCTCACAGGCCCAGGAGGATATGCAGGGTTTTGTGGGACAGAACCACAGACGAGGATAGCTCGTTTCTCTGAGGGCTAAAAGCCTGATTTATACTTTGTCATATGCCACTGCCACAGACTAACAATAGACGATCTATAGCTTATATAGCAGGGGTTTTCAAAGTGGGTGACGGGACCCTGGGTGCCGGGGTGCCAGTCCAAGGGTGCCGCGAGATCATTTGATAATATTTGGAATTTATTTGGACACTTAGAAATATTTAGTATCATTTTAACTTGAAGTACAAAGTTATTTTCAGTCAGTTCTAACCAAAATGGCTATTATCTCAACGTTTTCCTCGCAACATAATCACTAAAATATCGTCACTGTCAGGCAGAAACCTCTGTCACACAAAACTAGTGAAAACAGACGATCTACAAGCACACAACGCCTCGCATCGCGAGACGTTGTGTGCTTGTAGATCGGCTGTTTTCACTAGTTTAGTACATTTTATAGATGATAAATACAAAAAGAAAGGTTTTGGACACAAGGTTTCCACCCGACAACGACGATATGCTATAAATATAAGGTGCTGGGAGTGAAAATTATAATGTAGGGGTGCCCTGAGACAAAAAAGTTTGGGAACCCCTGCTATAGCTTATAGATCGGCTATTTTGGCTATTACTCAGCATAATAGTCTACTAGCCAGAATGTGAACCCGGACATATTGAGTACAGTAAGGTTTTATGTTAGAAATGTTGAGTATGGGTCCCCAGCATGTAGAAACTGCCGGATGCTAACTTGTATATGTTGAGCAATTTTCATAATCAGCCGCTAAAGTTGGTGTCCCATTAACTTTACATTACAGGAAAAATAAGCAAAAAAATAATCTGCTTTAAGTAGCATATGAGGGGTCTAACTAGGGGTATTTCATGATTCTGAATCCATTGCAAGCATCCGTTTTGCATGAAAAACATTCCTTGGGCTAAAACGGACCCCAGAAACATGTGAAAAGTGATGATTCGGCACTTTTAATCACTAAACCAAGGCCGATATTTCGCCAAGGAATGATTTTCGTGCAAAACGGATGCTTGCAATGGATTCAGAATCATGAAATACCCCTAGTTAGACCCCTCATATGCTACTTAAAGCAGATTATTTTTTTGCTTATTTTTCCTGTAATGTAAAGTTAATGGGACACCAACTTTAGTGGCTGATTATGAAAATTGCTCAACATATACAAGTTAGCATCCGGTGGTTTTTATATGCTGGGGACCCATACTCAACATTTCTAACATAAAACCTTACTGTACTCATGTCCGGGTTCACAATGGGGCTCAATGGGCTGGCAAGCGGACTATAACATTATAATAGGCATAAGGTTACCTCAGATAGATAAAGACACAAATGCACAACACGCAAGCCACGTCAGCACTTTCTCCTGTTGAACCACATTATTCTTGTTGAATATTGATGTTGAACATAGATGTCACAACACCACTGAAACATAAACGAGGCTTTAGAGGAAGCCAGCTTTACCAGTTTGTTTTTTTGTTATGGACTGACTGTAGGATATATAGTGTATTATGCTTTCTCAAAGTCACCTTTTCAAATAACATTTCAATAGAGGTTTTTGTGAACCCAGGATGCTCAATGACATCAATATACCATAAATGCATCAAATATCAAAATGATTTAGAAGGTAAAACAACAATGAATGTGTATGCATTTGTGTGTATCTTCTGACACTGCTGCTCTGTAAACCAATAGGAAAGCCTTGACTTAAAGCTGTGAAAATTCTGCACTTTATAAGCAATTTGGATTCAGTAAGCCTTATTTGATGGCCCTGTACCTGTATTTTAGGCAATATCAAATACATTGGGAGGATTTGTGAATGTTTTCAACTGTTGGAATATTAACAAATTAAAGGCAAAGATATTTTAATGACGTTGAGTTTACCAATTAAGTGGACCTGGGGGGCCGCTAGCCCGGATCCCTACAGTTACAGTACTATGGATGGAGGCTCAGTAAGGCAGTGGTTCTCAACCTGTGGGTCAGGAGTCAGGACCCTAGGGGGGTCCCCAATTTATTTTGGGGGGTCCCCAGATGATTAACGTAATGTGAAACATTGTTTTCCTCAATTAACAAGAAACCAACATACAGTAAGTGTATAGACAGTATCTGCACATTTCTAAAGTGACAATTTAAGGACATTTAAGACTCTTTTATAAAATAAAATAAAAAACATTCTCCATGTTGTCAAATATTAGAGGCAGAAATTGTGAAAATAGCCGATCTACATGCTCACAACGCCTCGCAACGCGAGGCGTTGTGAGCATGTAGATCTGCTGTTTTCACAATAGAACCGTGTTAAACAAAATGTAATGCCCCAAGTCTAACAATACAATAACAAGTGCTCGTCAGGGTGGAGGGGTCCCCAGTTCAAATATGATTATTTTGGGGGTCACAGCTCGAAAAGGTTGAGAACCACTGCAGTAAGGTGAGAACGTGTATGCTCATAAAAAGAGATCAAAGATCATAAATAATGTGGTAGCCAGCCGTGCTATTTAGAATGTGGATGTTTACACATTTGGCAGTTGACCAAAACTGAAGACTGTGACATTCAGCTGTTTATTGGTGCCTAGAAATGAATTGACAGGAACCAAAAGATTGATCCCAACACAGAAGTAGATTCTGTTAAATATATTAGACACAGCCTTCATGTTAAACACAACATTTTCATCTGTGAAACCAGCTAAACAACCACTGAGTAATGCAAAGCTTTGCTATTATGTAGCCATGTGTTGCATCTCCTTCCCCTCTCTGAAATAATTGTTGCTGAAAAATCCACACTTTAATAAACATACGTTTTCTATGTAGAAGACTTAGCCGGATGGATGAATGGATTGAATTTGACTGACATCTCGATAGCTTTTCTCTGTAGAGAACAGGTGGATTTACTGTATAGCTAAGCGGTTGATCAGCCTTCATTACAAACGGGCCACAGGGTTTTCTATAGAAACTCACAGCAGTTCTATTGTTACCCCTATTACTATTATTATTATCATCATCATCATCATCATCATCATCATATTAATGACACTTTAAATGTTGTCAGAGTGATGTTTGATCTCTTAACCTTGAGATCATCAGATGAGGATTTGAACCCAGTTTTGTCATTTCACTAACAGCTGCACTAAAGCATCATGTCCACTAGGGGGCAGACATGCATCTACTTGGTCAGATATGTGTTAGAGATTTATACCAAGATCATTGAAGCAATGTCATTGGGTATTCAGGTGTCAATCAACTCCAGACAAGAAGACAACCTAGCCTAGCAGTTACAATAGGGGGTGGGGCTAAAAGAAGCAGGAAGAAAAACAATCTGACAGTGCAACCACGCGTTGAAAACAGAGATGTTTATGAATTAAATAATCTGGTAAATGTTGTCACCAAATGAAGCAGGCCAGGGATAATAAACCGGTGTGGATATATCAGCATGTTAGTGTGTTTGGAGCTGGGTTTTCACTCAGTATTTCTACCATAACCAGCTGACATTAATAACTACAAAGATGGACTGTTAGTCAACTAACTGTGTGGCTGGTTAGTTGACCAGCCACTTATAACACACTATCCTTCCTGGAGGAGAAGAGAGTGTGGGAGACATTTCAACAGGTTGCTGTGAGTATGAGACACTGTCTGATAATTCAGGCATAGAATGGCTGTGATGATATCACTTACATTTCACAATGTCACCGACACAGGAGGGCATAGCAGTGATCTATGGCATTATACTTTATATATAGCCTAATACATTAAATAAATGTAATATCACAGCCACTCTAGGATTACAGTAGGACCTTTAACAGTGTTGTGGTGTTTTGAATAGTGTGCTTCAGGACCTGCTACCAAAGATGTGCAGTAGAGGTGATCAGGACTTGTCACTGCATATCAGAGGATCCAGGTACAGGATCCAGGTACAGTCAGTCAGTCAGTCAGTCAGACAGACAGACAGACAGACAGACAGACAGACAGACAGACAGACAGACAGACAGACAGACAGTCATTACTGGGTTCTCCAGCTCAACCCTCGTCTTGTTAGGAAACTGGTGGCAGGCAGCAGTCTGTCTAAAGTTTTCAGTTCAGTCAGAGGAACTCTGAGCACAGGCAATACTTTCATTGAGGGTTAAAAATCCAAGCATTCAGGACAATGTTATTGTTACTATTGGTTGGTTGAAATGTCACTGATGTGATAGGCCTGTCGTATGATATAATCGGCATCATAATCGTCTCCATGTTACAAAAAATATACAGTAGCTATGTACCGGTATATCTGATCTTTAAGCTCACATTGCATCGCAATGCGACACGTTGTGAGCTTGTAGATCGGCTATATCCGCTACTTTAAATTTTGACTATAAAATGATTAAATATGGCCTATTTTGGCCGTAGCATTATTTATTTTGAAAAGCTAAACAGAAACATAATTTATATATTCCTTCCAATGTTCAAAGGACAAATTCAATTAAATTGTTGTGCAATTATTCTTATGACAATCAATCATCAAGTGAAATGTCACGATGGTGACACTGATCTAGGATCTGATCCTTATCAAACTCCTTACTACCAGTAAGACACCCTAAAGGCGAGAAGCGAGGTTGACACAATATGTCCATATGGGTATTCCCAGATATGGGCTAGTGATATCGATATATATCGATGACATCAGGGATCTTCATATATGGGCAATGGGCATAATAGGGATTGTGGGGAATACTCATATATGGACTTTTACATAGGTGATGTCACCTGTGATATCACCTGTGATGTCACAGTGATGTGTAAAGGGAACCAACCCATAGACTATAAAAATGTGTACACACACACTGACACACACAGACAGACACACGGAGACAAGCTGTGACATTTCTCATGGTAAACTGCGACCTTTGGTCGCAAATTAAATGCGACCTACGGTCGCAATTTGTTGATTGTAACTCAACAGTTTTTCTCTCTCCACTCCTCTACCACTCAGGTTGAAGAGGGCATCGCTGCATGTCTGGCTGACATCTCACAGTGGATGTTTTCTTCTCGCCACCTCAAGCTGAACCCAGACAAGACTGAGCTTCTCTTCTTCCCAGGTAAGTCCTGCCCCAAGTGGGATCTCACTGTTTGCTTCTCTGGTGACTTCGGTTCCAACAGCCAAGAACCTTGGTGTTGTCCTGGACAGTCATTCATTCATTTAGAGCCTTGGTGTTGTCTTGGACAGTCAGCTCTCATTCAAGGCACACATCGCAGAGGCCACTCGGTCCTGTAGGTTTACTCTATATCAAGGGTCCCCTAACTTTTCAGGCTGTGACCCTCAAATAATCACATTTGAACTGGGGCCCCCACCACCCTGACAAGCACTTTGAATTGTAGGCATTACATTTAGTTTGACTCAGTTCCACTGATAAATATTGTGAAAATAGACGATCTACAAGCTCACTTGTATTATGCCAGTTGATAACTAGAGAGCCTTTGTCCTACTCCTCCCGCCTAATACTCCCAGCTGACAGGTGCTGCTCCCCCCCCCCCCATCCCATCCCATAGGAGTACATGCAGTGACCATTATCACCCTCCTCCCCGCCCGGCTTCTCTCCCCTGAACACGGGCCCGTTGTGTTCATGCAGACGTGCGACAAAGCCGGATGCACCATGTGGATTCAAACCTTAATATTATAACTCTATGATTCAAACCCACAACCTCCACGGTAATGGATGTTTGCCTCTTTCTCATGTAATATCTGGCCAATTTGGTATTAAAAAGGCCTTAAAATCATTGAATTGTAACGTAAGAAATGTGCTGTATACACCTATACTGTATGTTGGTTTGTTTTACTGTTGAGTGAGAAAACAGTGTTGCACATTAAGCTAATCATCTGAAGACAGCCCTCAAAATAATCTGACAGCCAGTTTGGGAACCACGGCTCAGTAACATTGTAAGGTTCAGACCCTTCCTCACCCAGGAGTCAGTCCAGCAGGCCAGCTCCTTATCCTGACCTCAGTCTCGACTACTGCTAGTGTAAGGGTCGATCCATACCGTTATAAGGAGCCTAACAAAGTTCGGTTCGGCAGTAGGCGAACCCAAATATGGTTCGCATCTCCCGGTTCGGGGGGCGTCAACCGACTAAATTCGGCTCTACGGTGCTGACGAAATGTTGTGACCTCCCGACTTAATTTCGGTACTCAGCGGTGTATTCAAATTCATTCAGCCCGGCTTCAAGTGCATATTCTCGGCTGTAAATCCAAGGAAACAGCGGTCGTTTGGGAGGGAGACACGCCGACTTCCAAATACTTGTGTGGCCGTGTGTTGGGCATCGCAGAGCGGATACAGCTGCCAGCTCTGGAGACGAGTGGTGGACTGGGAGGCGCGCGCGCGAAACAAACACACACACACACACACACACACACACACACACACACACACACACACACACACACACACACACACACACACAGCTTTGGTGCATGTCTTGCTAGTGCTACTCGCCGACCGTTTTAAAGAGAAAAGAAAAGCATAGACACAACTTTGCTAATGTTCCGTGTTGTCCACGACGAGTTGTGACTGCGTGATGATATGCATGCAGCAAGAGAGGCGGCCGCGGCGCCGGCACGTCTATAATGTGAGCTTGTAGATTAAATGTTTTCGACGTTTGTGAGAGGGAGAAAGAGACCTATGGAAGAGACCCCGTGTCCCCGTCACTGGTGCTGCTGCCTGCTACTCACTGGACTTCAAGTCATTCAACGTGCAGCAGCGCCAGGGCAAGTCAAATATGTATCGGCCCTGCAATGCTCATTCATCGGTCACAAACGTTGTCATGCCACTGACCTCCAATATTTACAAGCGACTTCGGCACTAGCCGTTAAGAAAGTATAGATGAACTCCCCCCGAACCTAAATAATTTCGGGTCGGGGAGCACTCCCGAACCGAAATTAGTTAGGCTCCTTATAATGGTATGAAACGACCCTAACTCTCTCCTCACTGGCCCTCCCAGCATGTTTGTGCAATGAAACCAGCCAAAGCTTTCACTCTAGGACAACATCCGGGACAATGCTCCACACGTCCCGGACTCTTCTCCCTGTCCTGGCTCACAAACTGTCGAACTACAGTAACTCTCCATTGCAGTTAGAACCGCAGACTCACTCCTGACTTTCCATCGTAATCAGCCCTTAACACTTCACTCAGTGTTTCCACCATAACGAGCTGACATTAGTGACTACAGAGTGGGCTGTGGCTGCTCCACTAACACAGTGGTTCTCAACCTGTGGGCTGGGACCCCCAGGGGGGTCCCCACATTTTTGGAGGGGGTAAAAAAGCGCCTATGCTTACCTCCCCCCTGACCTGTCTACTGTAAATACCAATATCAATATTATTGTATCAAAATGAATTAACTATACTATAAAAACTGGTCAAACATTGGCCTAATTGTGAAATAATATAAGAAAGAGGCAAACATTTTGAAAATAGACGATCTACATGCTCACAACCCCTCGCAGCGTTATAAGCTTGTCGATCTGCTATTTTCACAATATTTAATAACTGTGGAACCGAGTCAAACTAAATGTAATGCCTCAACTCCTGCAATTCCAAGTTCTTGTCAGGGTGGGGGGTCCCAGTTCAACCTATGATTATTTTGGGTGTCACGGGTGAGAACCACTTGACTAACAAACTAGCCTGGAGGAGAAGAGAGCGTGTCCCTTCCACATTGTGCTGGTCATTCTTGTGTTTTTGTTACTTACTGTGTGCATGTGTGCGTGTGTGTGTGCAGCTCAAACTCTGCATGCACACTCCCAGTAGGTCAAGGAAGAACCTCTGCCCCAAATTGAGTATAATTGTGTTGTTATCAGACTATTTTACTAAAACAAAGTAAAACCATGTCTGTGAGTGTACTATGGTATATGCTGTATAGCAAATGGCAGCAGGTCACTGATTATAAAGGAATGTGAGTTACAACTTCTTTAAACACAGGCGTACTTTAGAGTTACAATCTGAATCACTCACAAAAGGCCGTTCTCCTCCCATTAAGATTTGAGGCCGATTTAGACCTCCTAAATCAGGGGTGTCCAAACCTTTTTCAAATGGGGCTACATTAGAAAATATGAAAACACCAAAGACTATATCTCCTGACAAAATGTGCTTTTGGTCGGACCATAACTATCATCATCACTATTTGATATCCGGGGTCTTTTGCCAGGTGTGTGCTCTGAACAAAACACAAATAACTCACAATAGAAAATCAACAAAGTAGCCTTTCTTTGACCCCTTCAGATTGAGACAGGAAACAAGGAATCCTGAGTAATTATACTATAAAATTTGTCTTTGGATGGATTATAGTAGATATAACTGTCTATAGCTATAGTATCTGATCGTTATTCTACTGTTGAAATGAATGGATTATAAATATAACTTTGCATCAGTTAATGACCTTTGTGTTTGACCTTCAGGGTGGATCCACTGTTGACTGTTGAGGGAGTGGATCAGGATCCTGATGCAACTCCACCTTCTCTACTAGACCACACCATGTTAGTGTTACCAGAGGGTGGGAATTTAACCCACACACCATACAAATATATCCTAACACCACAAGAATTTACCCTAACATCAAAGGGCCATTCACACTATAACTATGACCATATGGTTCACCATTCTATTTCATAGTGCTCAGTGTGAACTGCCCTTAACACCACAAAACAACTCTTTTGGGACATTAAAAATGGGTTCTATACGTCCATATTGTTAATGTTATTTTAATTTAATGGTTAATTGGAAATGTTATTAATTAATGTATTATTGATTGTGTTTTCCTGTAATAATTATATCTGCTCTCCTCCCACGCGCACACACACACACACACACACACACACACACACACACACACACACACACACACACACGCTACTCAATGGAAATCCTATTGACAGGCGTTTATTAATATACATTTGTGTCAATAAAGAAATTTAATCAAAACCCACCTTGTCGTGTTTTTTGACGACATAGGGTTAGTTAGGTTCATGTTTTTGATAGTATTATTACAGTAGCCTATATGTTGTGTCCTCTGATATGAGATTTTTTTATGTTGTGTCCTATGATATGAGTTTTTTTTACTATATATAGAGGGTATGTGCATGACATCATCATCCTACCCGGAAGTTATGCGGGAACGCCTATTGAGTGGCAAAAACTACTTTCTGGCCTTGACAGCCCATACATCCAAACAGAAAGGTCCTATCTGATTGCATTAAACGACATTAAACAATGTTACACTTACTTTGCCACTCACATTGACACTCAATTTGCCATTCACTTCATGCATGCGCATAGCCTTTATTAATGGTTGAGGTGAGGTTTTTATGTTGTAACAAAGACATGGAATGGAAGTGTTTGGAATCTATTTTATGTAGGTCAAACAGGCAGAATGCTGTAGAATCAGTTAAAAAAACAGGATGCTGTCTAAAATCTGTAAAAAAAAACTGAATGCGGTTGATAACTATGTGGCTCAGCTTATAATTGTTCATTAATGTGATATGCTGCATGCCATGAGTGATATTCTTTCAGTTAAACATTTACGTTTGGGTGTAGTACGACACCGCCTGAAACTTTATAGCCATTACTTATTTGAATGTAAAGACCAAAATGTATGTAAAAACTAAAAACCATTTTTGGTAACTTATTTATTATTATGGTAAATGGTTCATTTATATAGCACCTTTCTCCAATGAGCTTTATGATGGAAAAAACTGAACACCACATTAAATATGCGAATATTTAAATATTTGTATGTTTTTACATGTCGTCTCTTGCTTCGACTTTAAAAATGACCTAAAATATAAATTTCATGTGAAAGACCTGGTGGTGTAAAGGTAAAGCACAGGACTTGTAAGCAGAAGGTAAATTATTTTGTTTGCTTTTCCCCTTCTCTGCCCCTTTTTCTCTTCCTCCTTTCGTTACCGCTAGCTTGGGCTGTTGCTAGCGGAACCTTGTTAGTGTCTTTTACCATTTTCCGGGGATTTGCCAATTTCTCTTTTACCATCTTTCGGAATTTTCCATTTTACCATCTTTCGGGATTTTTCTTTGCACAATTTTCTCTTTTACCATCTTTCAGGGTTTCTTTGCATGATTTTCCCTTTTACCAACTTTTGGGGTTTCTTTGCATGATTGTCCCTTATACCCTCTTTCAGGGTTTTTCCTTGAACCATCTTTCAGACTGTTCCTTCACCATTGGTGAGGTTTGAACTTGCAGTCTTTGAACTCTGAGGCGTTTTTCTTAACCGCTTTACCACTGTGGTTCATACTTGATCTGTTGTCTTGCACGTTGTTAAGTGAAAGATCAGAGGTAACGGTACAAGAGCCAGGTAAAACTCTGGAAAATCCCTGATTTGGGTTTGAACTAGGAACCTTCTACTTGTTGGCCCAGTAGCTTCTCCACCACACCACCGTGGCTCATACAGTAGTTGTTCTCTTGCACAATTTCAACTAAAGATTAATTAAAGGTATAGGAACAAGGTAAAAATGTAAATAACATCCTTGATCTATGCCAGGGTTGATCTAGTTACCTCCTGGCCTTAAGGCTTTTGTCTTATCCGCTAGTCTATGAAGGTTTACTTTAAATTTCACACATTCTCACTAAAAGATTAAATAAAGGTGCAAGAGTGAGATAAAAGCTAGAAAGGTTCTTTGCTGGATTTGAACTAGGACCCTATGGATTGCCAGTCAGGGATCTCACCACTGCACCACTGGAATCATGACTATATTTTCTTTCAAGGTTAGATAAAGCTAAAAGAACTAGATGAAATAAGGAGAAAATTCCATGCTGGTTTTGAACCCAAAACCTCCTGCTTATAAGGGTGGCATTTTAACCTCTACACTATTGAATTTAATATCTGGTCTCTCCAATTATGCAGTTTTTAATGAAAGACACAAGTCACAAGAGCCAGGCAAAATATAGGAAATGTTCTTGCTGGTTTCAAATCAAGAACATCCTGATTATCCACTGCATCAGAAAGCTAAATAAAAAGAGGAAATAAAATAAGATAGAATAAATAAACAACAAATGGTTCTGCTTGTGGTAATGCCGGTTCAAACTTGAAAAATACACCAAGCAGCTTTGAACCCAGAACCTTCAGATTGTAAGACCTGTATCTTAACCACTGCTCCACAATGGCTCATCCTGGTGAGATTTCTCACATGTTCTTCATTAAAAGATTAGATATAGGTAACAGCGCCAGATAAAACTGACAGAAAAATCTTTACCAGGATTGAACCAACAACCTCGCGGCAGCAAGGACCATATCATAACCACTCCTCCAACTATGGTTAACCCTTTGTCATGTCTCTTGCACATTTTTACTAAAAGATCAGAAAAAGGTGCATGAGTAATGTAAAAGGTGGAGAATATCTATGCTGGGTTTTAACCAAGGACTTTAAAGTTGCAAACTCTATGTTTGCACCAACTGTAGTTTGCACCTCATTTGGTCTCTTGTATGTTCTTCAATGTAAGATTAGATACATGTAAAATATCTAGGTAAAAGTTGGAGATCAGTCCATACCAGTTTTGAACTTAGGACCTTTTTTATCGAAGGTTTGTATCTAAACCACTATACCATTAGATCACAATAATTCTAGACTGGTTTCCTTTTAAAACTTTTAGTAAAAGATTGGGTTACAAGCGCCAGTTAAAACTTTGGAAAATGTCTGGACTGGAATGGAACAAGGAACCTTCTACTTCTCAGCCATGTTTCTTCACTACTGCACCACCATGGCTTAAATGTAAGCATTATCTTGCACACTTTCCAGTTAACGATTAGTTAAAGGGGCCTCACCACGCTATTCAAAATATACATTGTATATAAATATTGGTCCATGATACAGGTTTTAGCCTAAACAACCACTTGGATATTTAAATGTCGTGTTCTGTCTGTCTCTGATTCCAAGCCATTTCAGATGCTATACCAAAATGTCCTTTGTTGGCAACGGGGGGCTGCCTTTGGTCTAATTAGCATTTTTATGGTGTATCTACTATCTATTCTGCATCTAGCATGAGGCATATCTATTCTGCATCTAGCATGAGGCAACATGTTTAACCAGCTCTGTGTGTGTGTGTGTGTGTGTGTGTGTGTGTGTGTGTGTGTGTGCAGGTAGGGGTGTGTGTGTGCAGGCGGGTGGGCGGGCGGGCGGGCGGGGGGGGGGGGGGGGACAGTATCTCTGTAGCCCCATTAAACGAAACGGGTATTTCTTACATTGATGCTCCTACTACATATTATCATGCAAGCACCAGTTAACGTTACTTTCCATCCCTCATATACCGTGTGCACAGTGCACATCCCATAACCCACACACTGCACATAATTTCAGAGCTCATATCTTTGAACGGGTAAGGGCTAGTAGAATATATCCTCCCAAAAAGTACCGCCCCCTTCTTGAGGGGGCCCAATCGGAAATGAGCTCGATTTCAAAAGAGTACCGTTCAGACCTGCCCATTCAGAAAATCACTGAAATGAAAGGCAAGGCTTAGAGTTAATGAATTGTTTTTTCAACTATTTGAATATTTAAATATCATGTTCTGACTCTCACTAATTCCAAACCATTTCGGACGCAATACTAAAATGTCAGCAATAGGGTGCAGTCTTAAAATTGAAACGATACAGAGAAAATTGGCAAGGTACACCAATGAGAACTATATAGTTAGTCCATTCAAGCCAATTTTAGTACCACTTTACGTCATGGTTCCGTCTCACACACAATTACGCATTTTAATCACACTTAGTTTTTGCACCACAGAACCTTCAGTTTTGGGCATACTGATCATAGCGATGCACCAACCAAGAAGAGACAACAAACGCAAAGGGAGAAGTAGCCGATCAGAGCGCTTTGCTTGGCCCAGTGGATTCCCTCGTACAACAAAATGTGTTCTTCTCAGGTCAAATATCGATGTGCGATTAAAATGCGATTAATTGCGATTAATTAATCACAGAGCCTGTAATTAATTAGATTAAAAATTGTAATTGCATCCCAGCCCTAATATATATATATATATATATATATATATATATATATATATATATATATATATATATATATATATATATATTATATACATACAGTATATGTAAGAAAAGAAAATGTGTTTTACTCCAGTCGTGACCCATAAAAATTGGTCTGTGACCCACAGATGGGTCACAATCCACTGTTTGGGAAGCAGTGGGCTAGACAGCAACAGGTGGGTAGGTTAATAGGCTCAGTGCAGTGAACCACTCTGCTCACAATGCACGTTGAGCCACGTCACAGGAGGACGACGATCTGTCATTCTTTTCATACTGTAGGCCTATGTAAGTTACTACTAATGTCTTACAATTTCAACTTTAATGCGCTTTATTATTGCTTATAGGTAGCTTTGTGTCAGTAGCTGACATTTGCATTGAACAGACACAACTCACGACTCACTCTAGCTGTGTGAAAAGCAGAGGCTCATCATTCATCATCATGGACCACATGTCGTCCCCCGTCCGCTTCCCCAAACAGAAAAAAGGTAACGGGAATCATGATTGAATTCTAACAGGATTAGTGGGATTAGCCTATTTATTTATTTGCAAAAACTAACTATTAGCCTAAGCTACCGAATCATGTAATCACTGAGCTTTGTTGTTGTTGTTGTTGTTGTTGTTGTTGTTATTAATTAATACATTAATCATTCCCATACTTGATTGCATCATGTTCATTATTTTTGCGGTGTGTTGTTTTCATTAGATTCATGCTTAAGCATTGTGAATTTATATTTATTGAACATTAAGATTCAAGATCATTAATTTTCAAAATAGGTGCCTCAACATTGTAGTAACAGCAGCATCAATAATAATCAATAACAATGTCTTACTACTGTCTACAACTACCTCCCTTCTTCCTCTCTCATCTCTACACCACAACCTGCAGAGAAGGTAGGCCATGTTTGTGTGTGTGTGTGTGTGTGTGTGTGTGTGTGTGTGTGTGTGTGTGTGTGTGTGTGTGTGTGTGTGTGTGTGTGAGAGAGAGTGTGAGAGAGAGAATGAGTGTTAATTCCTACTATACCCAACCCTTCTGGAAGCATTAGAAGCCGGGCTAAGCCTGCTGCAAAGCTTTGTGGGTAATCTGACAGGTGCAGGAGGAGTGTTGGACAGAAAGACAGACAGACAGACAGACAGACAGAGCAGGTCCCGCTGCTCTTCAAAAGGCTAGAACAATAGTACACAATAGAAGCTAGGCCATCATCTCTACATGTTGTGTGTACACTCACCCAGTATGTCGGTACAGTACCGTATGTATGTCTCACTGGTGTCAAAATAGTGATGACCAATTTGGGTGTTTCCAAGGGGCAAGGGCCATGTCAGTGGCTAAAGATGCCACCGTTGATAGGACAGACGACAGTGATTGATTGTGGGGGTGCAGTGACAGTCAGTGTGATAATGTAATAAATTATTAGATCTAACCATCCCCCACTTTTATGTAAGCAGATTAGCAGTTACCAATTAACACTATTTCAAATAATAGCTCAAATAGATGTAGTTATAGCCTATTTAGTGTTTTAGATATATTTGCTAATTGCTATTGATATAGTTAGAGTGTATTATAACCATACAATGTGACTTATTATTAATAAGTGAGTGAACACAGTCTATATTAAAATAAAATACAGCACTGCCTAATGCATGTTGTATTGCCTCCTTCATCGTGGTCCTGTCTTAGTTGTCCAGTCTGTCCATCGAGGACCCTGAAGACACAGATCTTCCCTATGCCATGAGGGACCTGCCGCCCGCCCACCAGCCCTCGGAGCAGCAACCCTCTGTGGGCTACGAGACGCCAGTTGACAGCCACGAACCCGAGAGAACTACAAGTTCAGCGCAGCAACCCTCCGCGGGCTACGAGATGGCAGTTGACAGCCACGCACCCGAGAGAACTCGCGGTTCAGAGCAGCAACCCATTGCGGGCTATGAGACGCCGGTTTTCAGTCACGAACCCGGGAGAAGTGAAAGTTCAAAGCAGCAACCCACTGCACGCTACGAGGCGCCACTTGTCAACCGTGAACCCGGGAGAACTGGAAGTTTGGGGCGACTGCCCAGCCACGCCGGGGGTCCGCCACTCTCCCACCTCCCTGCCTCCTGCACCTTGCCGGGCTCCCCGGCCGCCCCTCACAGACTGTGCGGAGCCTCCCCGCTGGTGGACGCAGAGTTCCAGTCCCTGTCTCTGAGGAGGCAGCTGATGTCCCAGAGCTCCCCAGACTCCACGCTCAGCTCCTCCTCGCGGCCACGCAGCCCCTGGGCCTGGGGACACTTTGACCCTTATGACTCCCTGGAGGTGCGTGCCTTTGTTTTCTTCATTAGTGTGGTTGCCTATAGCAGGGGTTCCCAAACCTTTTTGTCTCAGGGCACCCCATAAATATCTTTTTAATCCGAGGCGCCCTTACATTATAATTTTCACTCCCAGCACCTTATATTTATAGAATATCATCGTTGTTGGGTGAAAACAGCAGAAAACAGCAGATCACACAGATCTGCTGATCAGGCTGTTTGACTAGTTTTGTGCGACGGTCTTGTATGATGAAGCAGGGCAAAAGACATACACATTTGAAACTTGGAGATATGAGGTTTCTGCCTGACAGTGACGATATTTTAGTGATTATGTTGCGAGGAAAATGTTGAGATAATAGCCATTTTGGTTAGAACTGACTGAAAATAACTTTGTACTTCAAGTTTAAAATTATACTAAATAATATTTTTCCCAAATAAATCCCAAATATTGTCAAATTATCTCGCGGCACCCCTGAACTGCTGTCACGGCAGCCCAGGGTGCCCCGTCACCCACTTTGAAAACCCCTGGCCTATTAGGGCAACACACTATTGTTCTCTTCTATAAATAGACAACCACACTTTCAACCACATCTTTCTAGTTGTTTTATTTAGTCTAAAATGATTATTAAAAGCATAATTTATACTTGCTATACTACTGTTTTGCCAAGAGGTTTTTGATACCAACTCGTTTCTGGTGTTCTATGTGTGTGAATGATCTCTTACCACCTTTCCAAACAATACACTCATACTGTACATGTTTTAATTGTCTATGTCTGTGCAGGATCAGGAGAGGGAGTATGTGGGCTTTGCCACGCTCCCCAACCAAGTACATAGAAAGACAGTGAAGAAAGGCTTTACGTTCACGCTCATGGTTGCAGGTGAGTGATTCTCAGTTGGTTGTCACTGGACCACTGGATAGCTAGTGTAGGCCAGGGTGATGACCGTTGGGAAAGCATGACACTCGGCCTCCAAAAAAAGTCTCAAATTTGTTCTCCTGCTAAACCACTAACATGTGGAACGCACTCCCACAAGCCCTAAAGGAGAGTAAATCCCTAACCTCCTTCAAAATCGGTCTGAAAAGTCACCTACAAGCGGCTGCTACTCGAAATTTGTAAATAGACTAAGCATCTCCTTTTCCACTGTAACCATCTGCTTCTTCTGTTTATTTGTATTTTTCCTTTATTCTTATTTTTCTGCTTTTATAAGTGATGTTATCCTATGCAAAGTACTGTGTTCTATCCGTTTGTCTTTCAATGTTATATGAGATACATAAAGTGGTTCCTGTGTAAATAAGCTGAAAAGCTTACTAGGATCTCATTTTAGTTGACCTTGTACCAGTGATTTGTACTGTCATGAAACTGTACTTTTCAATCTCTCTCTCTCTCTCTCTCTCTCTCTAGGAGAGTCTGGCCTGGGTAAATCTACACTGATCAACAGTCTGTTCCTCACAGAGCTCTATAAGGACAGGAGGGTTCCCAATGCTGAAGGTGAGGCAGCATCAATTCATCTACTTTGCTCTGTATGAACAGATCAGGACTTGAGGGAATACTTGACACAAAGCATTGTGATCCTAGATATACTGTAAGCATACACCGACACGCCAAGTTGACATCAAGCCAGCCATTGGGCCACCAATAAGCCACTGTAGAGCGTTTTAAAATGTTCGGTGTGCATACACAACACACTACACAGCCTTGATGGTAGCGAGGCATCTGCGTGAGCCATTTACCTTCAAGCAAAAATTGCGGCGGAGCGGATTGTTAAGTGAGGGCAATGGGGTGTATGTGTGCATACAGAGAAAGCACACAATTCTTTGGTGGCACAAATGCCAAATATCAGGGCAACAAGGCTATACGATAAAACAATGATTTTAGTCCACTGAAGTACTAATTTAATTTATGGATTAAGGATATTTATCTTAATGTATTCAAATATCGGTATTTATTTACAAATTACCTACTCGGAGTCAAGTGATCATGAATGCTCAGCCCCGGCTAATGTTTTTGACCTCTGTGTGTTTGTGTGTGGGTGTGCACGTGTAGAGCGGATCCCTCAGACCGTGACCACCGCCAGACACACGGTTAGCATCGAGGAGAAAGGGGTCAAACTGCGCCTGACCATCATCGACACGCCAGGGTTTGGAGATGCTGTCAACAACACAGAAAGGTGTTGTTGTTCAACAAACTGCACACCTTGTTACTAACCTATCAAAAGCTCAAGATGATTTAGTGTGTACAGTAATAGGATGTATTTACGAACTTATTGACATAGTATATGTATTTATTTATTTATTGTGGGCTCGCCTGAAAGACACCAGTATGTTATCTTCATTATTTATATAGAGTTCCGTCGCAGACAGTACAAAGCCAATGAGGTGCGGAAAATCTGGGAGTGGTGTTAGCTTCACATCACAGTTAGCACGCTGCAGAATATAGTCACGAGCGAACCCACACTGTTTTGTAGGAACAGTATTTCTAGTTCTTTATTCATATATTATAGTATATCTCTGCTGATAGGCCAAAACAAGCTAACTTAGAAAATGAAAAAATATCCAGCTCAAATGGAGTTAGGAGGTTTTGACCGAAGTGCCAAAACCTTTTAATTGGTTCAATATTTTTGTAACCAACACACAGACAGACGTAAAGGGTGTTCGATAGCACTGTACTGAGGAGTTCATGGTTTTCTGTGTGTCATCTGCAGCTGGAAGGTGGTGGAGGACTTCATTGACCAGCAGTTTGAGCAATACTTCAGAGACGAGAGTGGACTCAACAGGAAGAACATTCAAGACAACAGGGTCCATTGCTGTCTCTACTTCATCTCTCCGCTTGGCCACGGGTACACAATGCTGAGGAGATCTCAGATCCCTAACCATTTAAGCCTTATATTATGTGTGGCGGAGAGAGTCGCAGCCCCAGCCTGAAGGCTCAAAAGTCTAGTATCTGCCCTCATTCCATAGGGATATCCCTTTGGAGTAATGGTTAAGATATTGGACTTTCACGTGGGAGACCCGGGTTCAAAAGCCAGGTGGGGAGGTTCGGATCACCTCTGTTACATATGTTTTAGGTTGAAAATGGTGTCTCTATATTGTTAAGTTTACTTAAAAATTCTAAGTCACAATTCAACAATGCACCAATCAAACTGCAGAATGACACGATGGGTCAGCCTTTGATGCTGGATTATTTGACCATGGTTTGATTTGCTGAGGGGGAGATTCATGCCTCTGTTTTGATATCACCCGGGTCATTAATGTACGTATGTGTGTCTGGGACCTTGTTTTATACAATGCATCCATGTGCCATGGTTATTCATGTGTCTATGTATGTGTATTATATACTCCAGCCAGTACTACATACAGTATGTGTGTGTCCTCCCTCAGTCTGCGACCGTTGGATGTGGAATGCATGAGAGCCCTGCATGAGAAGGTCAACATAGTACCTATACTGGCCAAGGCTGACAGTCTGACCCCACAGGAGGTGCACCGCAAGAAGCAGAAGGTATGAAACAATGGGCAGCAAAGTTGGGCAGAGGTTCTTGGCCTCCAGAAAGTGTGCGAGCAAGTTTTCATACCAATTAGTCTAACGGTTCTGGAGATTAGCTGTTCACAGGCGGACAGACAGGGTTGAAAACACTAATCAGTGTAGACAATAATCATAAAAATTAAATTACTTTTCTCATCAACTCTTTCCTCTCCCTCTCTCTCTCTCTCTCTCTCTCTCTCTCTATCTCTCTCTCTCTCCCCCTGCATTCGTGTCCATGTCAGATTCGTGAAGAGATTGACAGGTTTGGCATCAACATCTACCAGTTTCCAGAATGTGATGACGATGAAGATGAAACCTTCAAACTACAAGAGCAGATGCTCAAGGTGTTTATTCTCTTTATTCACTTTAAAGCAGTGGTTCTCAGCCAGTGGTCAGGGGACCACCAGTGGTCATTGAGGGGGTTCCAGGTGGTCCCCAGCTAAATGATGAAGAGTTGGTAACAAAATTTACCATTATAGATCTTTAACTCTTGAGAGTGTAAAATGAAACCAAATAGACCTGTACAGGTCCATTTGGTTTGCCCATTTGGTGAACGGTGTGATTTTTATTATCATTAATGTAGTGTACTGTACTGTATTTGTCTGTTAACAGTTCTGCTGCCGTTGACGATCCTCACCGGCATTTAAAGGGTTAAAATCATGGTGCCGTTGACGGTGAGCACCGTCAATCTTACTGTATTTACAGTAAAAGTATTATTACTTACAGTACGTCGCTCCGGTCCCGCCCGCATCGGTAATGTCCGCGATTTGTTTACAACGCACGTTGGGCGTGCACGCGAAGTGAAGCTCCGCCATAGTAAATCCATTGAGAGGCCCATAAAGAGACTTCATTTACTCAAAAAGAGACATTTTGATCCAAAGGGTGGCCTGTTTACAGACACAAACTGCACTCGGCTGGGCACAGCCATGTTTCTTTTCTGGGCCCACACTGTCATGTGACTAGATGATGTAAACATTGACGTCAAGTGATAATCCATCTGCGCAAAAACAACCCCCGCCCGGCCCTTCAAAATAATAGCGGCGGCCTACGGAGGAAGCGGCGCGCCACCAAGCATCCCTTCAAATTAAAAGGCAGTAGTAGTGTTAACACCCCCCCCCCCCCCCCCTCCCCTCCTCCTGTCTCTGTAGGACAGCATTCCATTTGCAGTGATTGGTAGTAACGTCCAGATGGAAAGCAACGGTCGCAAGTTCAGGGCTCGCCAGTACCCCTGGGGTGTGGTAGAAGGTATCACACACACACACACACACACACACACACACACACACACACACACACACACACACACACACACACACACACACACACACACACACACACACACACAACCCAATAGTGCAGAGCCAAACAAAAAGTGTCCAATGGTCAGTGCAAGAAAATCGAAATAAAAACAAGAAAGGGTGACACACATGAAAACCCTCCCTGGAAAGGTCCTTAGAGGTCAGAGTCAGTACAACTATAGTTCCAGTTAAATTAGGTTGTGTGGGTCAGTGGAGATGGTTAACCTGTGATAACTTTCATCCTGTGGCTCAGTGGAGAACCCGGCCCACTCGGACTTCCTGCTGCTGAGGAGCATGCTGGTCAGAACCCACATGCAGGACCTGAAGGACGTGACGCGAGAGATCCACTACGAGAACTACAGAGCTCACTGCATCCAGAACATGACGCGCATGGTGGTCCAGGAGAGGAGACGCAGGTGGCTGGCAGCGGAACATTTGACTGAATGCGTTTAACTGTATGCCTTTCACACCAGCGATATCGCAAATTCCCGAAATCGCTTGACAACAAGTCAGGTGCGCGACATTGATGTCTCGAGGCGTGCCCCCAGCTGATGGCCTCGTGCAATGACGAGTGCCATTGTCAGCGTTACACAGGTCAGGTGGGCACTAGGTAAATCTGGGCACCTTGATTTAAAAAATCTAATATTTGAAAAATGGAAAGTAAAGTAAATGCAAATGTAACATTTTACATTGAGGTGCCCAGATGTCGCTGACCTGTTACCCGTGGCGGTTTAACCCGTTTCCAAATTGCACATAATTACTTGACAATGACGTGCACATTTACGTTAGGCTAGCCAATGTTAACTTATGTTATGTTACGGTTTCTGAAACGTGTGCTCGTGTGAAATGCATACACAATGATGAGTCAGCGATTGAATTGAATGAATGACAGATGGATGTTTTAGCGTGTGTATTCTTTCAAAAGAGTAACATGCTGTATTTCATTACCAAAATAATGTATTTGACCATGTGTGTGTGTGTGTGTGTGTGTGCGTGTGTGTGTGTGTGTGTGTGTGTGTGTGTGTGTGTGTGCGTGCGCGTGCGCACGTTAGTGTGAGGGACAAGCTTCGGCGGGGGAGTGGGGTAGACTTCCCTCTGCCACTGGCCTCCATCGACAGCGAGACAGAAAGACTCATCTTAGAGAAGGATGAAGAGGTATGGATTTAAACTAGCTAATCAATTTTACTTCCGCGTACCTACTTACTGTACAGCTTGACAAATCAGAAGCAAAGGTCACTTAAAAAAGGCTTGTATCCATTCGAACCGAAAGTCACTTAAAGGAGGCTAAATTTGCTTGATGTACGACAATTCAAAGTATAAATGAATATGAAATAAATGTTAATAAAATTAGGCTTTACAGTCAGTTGCTGACTTGTTAAATCCCTGTCCCCCAGTTGAGGAGGATGCAGGAGGTCCTGGAGAGAATCCAGGAGCAGATGGAACGCAGCCAGAGAGGAGGCTGCTGACCTAGACAACACTCCCTGGGAAATAAAGGACATGACAGGGAGAGACAACCCAGGACAACCTACCTGGACCAGTGCTTCTCAACCTGTTTTTATTCCAAGACCCCCAGGTTTGGTAGGCATCCATGAACCCTCCTGTACCTCTGACAGCAGAAGCAGCGATTACGCAGGGCATTGTGGGCAAGTGCCCAGGGGCGCAATGGCACAAGGGGGCGCCAGAGGAGAGAGAAGCGCTGCATGCATTCTTCCCCTTGTGCAATGCAAGATAATTAACCAGCTGAAAACCCTTGTCGGTAACTTCTTTATTGACACATATGGACTCTTCCTGGTGGATAGAGAACACTTGGAGCAACACCCGGAGAAAAGTGAGTGCCATCAAGGCGAAACACCCGGAGAAAAGTGAGTCCCAAAATCCCCCAAAAAGTGAGTCCCAAAATCAAGGCGAAACCGGGTCGCCCCCCCGGTTCGGAGGGGCGTCAACCGACTAAACTCGGCTCCACGGTGCTGCCGAAATGTTGTGACCTCCCGACTTAATTTCGGTACTCAGTGGTGTCTTCTCATTCATTCAGCCCGGCTTCAAGTTCATTTTCTCGGCTATGAAGCCAAGGAAACAGCGGTAATTTGGGAGGGAGACAGTTTGCCTCCTCTGAGGAAATGGCACATGCAGGCTTTCAACAGAGGAGGAAGCGAGGAATCAAGGAAAGAAGCGGCCAATCAGCGTTGATGTTGTCCGCAGACACAGAATGTTTTGGGGATTTGATTTTGGGACTCACTTTTTTCCAGGTGTTTCGCCTTGATTCTGACATGACATCATTTTTGATCGGTGCATGCATCGCTCCTAGTAGCATGCTATGTTTGTGTTTGTAGCCTACACCTATCAGACGTCTCTTAGTAATGTTGAAGTGTTCTTTAATATGTTAGCTTTGAGTTGGTAAAGTTAAACACTCCAGCATTGAACCACAGGACAACCAGGACTTGAACATTTATGTAGACCAGTGGTTCCCAAACGTTTTATTTTTTATTTTATTTTGTCTCAGGGCACACCTATAAATATATATATATTTTTTCAGTCCATAGTCTGCACATCACAAAGCTGCTAGGAGCATCACAGTAGAGATGAAACCACAAGCCAGTAGGCTACGTTTAAATACCGGTATGTATTAGTTGTCCCGGATAACAGGCCAACTCTTAATGTTATGCCCTGACACCACTGATTTGCAACATCATGCAACCATTATGGCAGTTGCAAAGAGTTGCTTTGGTGCGGTTGACCTTAGAACAGTTTTGTTGCAAGGAGTTGCATGGCGAATCATTAGTGTAAAATTCAATTCAATTCAATAAAACACAGGAAAATATATATATGTTAAGATTAAGTTCTTGGGGGAGGACCCTCAGACCCCGTTTAGGGAATCTCCCCCCTACCCCCTTAAAAAAAAAATAGAAATAGAAATCTTATTGGTTCTGACATTCCAATGTTGCCAACCCTGCATGGTCTAGTGGACTGATGATTGGTCTCTCAGTTCAGAGCAGCCATGTTCAAATCCCAGTTCTCCCATAGGTCATTGCTCTTTTACTTGGACCTTTTTAAGGTTAAGAGCACTCAAAAGTTAGTGAGAGATGGAGTAGTGGTCTAAAGATCAGACTCTCATTGCTGATGTTCCATGTACAAATCTCAATCCTCCTACATTGCTGTTTTACTTTGACATTTTCATGGGTAAAGTACAAAATAATTACTCAAAAGCACCTGATGTTTTTTAGGTTGGAGATGGTGTAGTGGTCTAAAGATCAGACTTAAGGTGCAGAGGTTCTGTGTTCAAAACCCAGTCACCCTACTAACTGCTGCTCTATTACTTGGATCTTTTCAAGGTTAAAATACAACATAACGCCAGGGCGCCTGTTCAGAGAGGGGTGGAACCGGGGAGGATAGCGTGTACCTCCACATGCGTTACGCCCCCCTGGTGAAGCTCCTTAATGTCAGGTGAAAAGAAGATGGTGGCATGACGGATCGGGTATCGGAGGAGACCCGTTGTTGTCTTCACCCTCCCAATGGCTACTGTGGGGATTAGCAGGGATAGGTCAAACGTAGAGTATGGGGATGGGGGAATTGGCTTGACACTAAATTGGGTATATGGGGGGAAAAAATGTTTTCTTTTATTATCTCTTATGGGCAGGGTTTCTCTTCCTTACAACTGAATGTGTACGTACCGTGATCGCCTCAGATCCTGTGCTATTTTGTACCAATGATTGTTGTGATTGGAATGTGATTTGGGGTGCCATCACTATACCTGCCTCATTGTGACATTGTACCTTAATAAAAAAGATTTGAAAAGAAAAGAAAATACAACATAACTACTCAAAAGCACCAGAACAAATTTACAGTGAGAGATGGCCTAATGGTCTAACACTCAGAGTCTCAGTGAAGAGGTTCCATGTTCAAATCCCATTCAACCTACAGTCCATCTCTGGAGTACATTGACCTTTTTAAGGCTAAAATTGTCTCAATTTTCTTAACTTCTTCCAGTACTCTCAAGGCATGTTGGTAAGAATTTTTTTCTGTAAAATGTTTGTTGGACAGAGTTCTTTCAGATATAACCCCCCACCTTTAGCTCTCAGGAAACAGGGGGAGGGACACCCCTCCACAATGGTCCTCCGTGTACCTTGGGCATGGGACTTGAACCTGTCTGAAACCTGCCTGAAGCAGGGACAACCGATCAAGCGACCATACCATTGAGCCAAGGCACCTTTGGGCCCTCAACAGGTATCTCCTGGTGCTTTTGAGTTGTTCTCTTCTATTTTAGCCTTGAAAAGGTCAAAGCACTACAGGAATGGATTTGAACATGTGACCTCTGCATCCGGAGTCTGATGTTTTAACCACTACACCATCACCCACAGCAGACTCCATCTGGTGTTTTTGAATACTTCTTTTGTATTTTAACCTTAAAAAGTAACAACAATGATCGGTACGAGAACTCGGATTTGAAAATGAGGGTCTGATCTTTAGACCACTAGACGCATTTTCCAGTGCTTTTGACTTAAGCCCATTGCACACAGGCGCGTTTAACCGCACGGATAAAACGGACAATATCATTTTTTGAAAAGAAAACAATGATTCTCTATGACCTCATGCACACCGGCTCCGAATTAGCCGTGCGACGAGTGGCTGCCGCCGTGCGTTTTTTCTCGATCGAACCCAGTTCGATTTGTGCGTCTTGTCGCATGCGGTAAAAAACTCATCACTCCTTTTATGACTCCTTTTTGGATCCGCAGCGCCGATTCCGCACAGCCTTGCACACCAAATCCAATGTGTTTTATTCATGCCGCAAACGAAAAAAAACGCAACTGTCCTGTGTGCAAAGGGCTTAACTCTTGTATATTTTAACCTTGAAGTAAAACAGCAACATAGGAGGAGTGAGCTTTGAACACAGAAACTCTGCACTGAGAGTCTAATCTTTAGACCACTACACCATCTCTCAACATAGGTAGCCCCTGGTGAGTAGTTCTTTTGTATTTTAGCCTTGAAAAAGGTCCAAGTAATACAGCAACGCAGGAGGACTGATATTTGAACCTGGAACCTCAGCACTGAGAGGCTGATCTTTAGACCACTAGAGTAGACCATCTCTCATCAGAGGTATTAATTTATTCCTAGTAGGACTCGGATTAGAACATGGATCCTTTGAACTGAGAGTCCAATCACCAGGCCGCTAAACCATATGCCAATACAGATATTTTGACATGTTCTTTTGTATTTTAATGTTGAAAATGTATTACAGCAATGTGGGAAGACTGAGATTTGAACATGGGACCTCTGCACTGATAGTCAGCTCTTTATACAACAACACCATCTCTCACACAGGGTTGCCAACCCTCCTGAATCAGCAGGACTCTCCCGAATTTTGACACCATCTCCTGCAGTGCATCTGAATTGTCATTTCTCCTGAATTTCCCCTGAATTTGGAATCAAACTCCCCAAATTCACCAGAAAACAGGAAATGATATCTACTATGTCATATGCAAATGATGCGAAGATACAGAAGATACCTGTTCGCGCCATTTGCGCCGCACCCAGATGCGCGCGTGTGTGTGTGTGTGTGTGTGTGTGTCTGCAAAATCCCCCAAAAAGTGAGTCCCAAAATCAAGGCGAAACACCTGGAAAAAAGTTAGTCCCATCAAGGCGAAACACCCGGAGAAAAGTGAGTCCCAAAATCAAGGCGAAACACCTGGAGAAAAGTGAGTCCCATAAAGGCGAAACACCCGGAGAAAAGTGAGTCCCATCAAGGCGAAACACCCAGTGGAAACAAGACCACAAGGACTTTTTTGGTGTATTCCTTTTAGACTAAGTGTTTTGACTGTACTTGTGCTGTTTTACATTTCTGTTTAATAAAATATTCAATCAATCAATCTATACCGCTTGTTTCCCTCCACTAAATCTCTTTGCCAATAGCCACGATCTACAAGCTCACAGTGCTTCGCAAGATGACGCGGTGTGAGCTAGTAGATCGTCTATTTTGGTATAGCGTTCCCCCCCAGAATATGGATGGTGGTGTTCAAGTGGTTTTGACCGTTCTCCATCTAAATTCTACAAGGTTAAAGTTAGGGCTGTCACAATTCTTACATAATCGTCTAATCGCAATTATTTGAAGTAATTGCAATTATTTTGCATAATCGTCATAATCGTTTCCATGTTGAGAAATGTTAATATAGTTTCAAACATTTTCATGTTAAAATGAAAACATGTAAAATGTCATAATCGTGACAGCCCTAGTTAAAGTATTGTTATCACATGCTTCTGTGTCAGGAGAGCCATGTCAGTGTTGGTAAGCACAAGGTCACTGGAACAACGCTACCATCTAGTGGCCAGCACAGTACTGTGGCACATGGAGTTTGAATTATTTCTGAACAAAGCATCATTCATTATTGCTGTCTGATGCTTTTTGTATGTGATAAACTCTTTTGTGATTGGATTTTAGATTTTGTATGTCAGGTTTTTAATCTGAATAACTGTGTGGTTGACAAACCAAAATAAAAAAGATGTACTGTAGCTCAGTGGTTATCAAAGTGGTGTCTGGGGACCCCCAGGGGTCCTTGGGGGGTGGGGTTCCCCCATCTAAATGTCTAAAAGTGTTAATACAGCATTACAACCACTTTTAAAAGATGTGGATATCCAGAGAAAGATTGACGGACACAACCGTTGTTGTAAATGTAATAAGATTTATTAAGAATCTTCATTATTTCTTCGGCATAACTCTTCAATTATTTTTATCTTTTTTATATTCATTTAATTGTTATCTTAAACAGTGGACAGTTAATCTAAAAGGCAGCCCAAAAACATACAGGCGATATAGATATATATTTATATATAACTTAAAACTTTCTCCATAGGGAAAACATGTGTTTTATATTTAGATATAAAATATCAATGTAGCTTTGAGGTCCAATAATCCCGCCCACATCATACAGTATCATTGTACATGGTCCCGGAAAAATTTAAAGGAAAAAAAAAGAAAGAAAGAAAAACGTACAAAAAACAACAAAAAGAGCTAAATAGCAATCTACATGCAGAAAACTAAACGGGCATGGGTCAAATTTTGTAAACTACATACACTCAAATGCCTAAACGTGCATACGATCACACATTAACAAAAAAAAAAGAAAAAAAAAGAAGCTAGATACAAATATTACAAAAGTCAAACTGAATATCAGACATTAGGTTAGCAAGAAAAAAAAAAGTAAATTTTGTTTCCTTTTCAACTTTTTTTTTACTCGTCCCAGTGGAACTCATAAAAGTGGCCAAAATAATACAAAAACAAAAACGTGACTGTATTTCTTTTTTTCTCTCCATTCATTCATTACGTGTGTATACGTTTCATTGAGGGTTTTTTATCACAGTGTTGAGGAGGTTGAATACACAAACGTTGCTCATACATACATACGATTACACCTAGCACCCATACATCGCGTCTGTATGAAAAGAAAAAAGTAGGAGTAAACAAACCCCCATACCCCGGAGGGATGGTCACGTTTAATAGCGCCAGCGGGTTGCCCTGACAACAAGTAACCAACTAGCCCAATCACAGCGTGGCCTTCCTTCTAAGCAATGGGAATCTGCGACTCTTGAGTCTGAACTTTATACGCCACATATATATAAAGAAACATACCTCGCCCGCAAACGGACGGTACATTGGCGCCGACATGCACAGGAAGGGGGGTCAAACTGTACAACCAAATTAGAACCATGCATCAGAAACAGCAGGATTAGCTATAGTACAGGATATAAACAGAATATAGTCACATATACATACATATAGAAACAGCAACATAAAAAAAAAAAAAAGGCAAAGGCCAGACATTTTTGATTTCATACATTTCATACGTAACTGGTGAAAAACAACAAATTAGAACGTGACGGACAGAGAGACAGAAATGTAGTCATGAGCCTAGGCTGTTAAGAGGGCCGTGGAGCCGTGAACTCAATGTAAACGCACAAACATTCTCAGGGTTCCTACATTTTCAAAAATCCACATTTTTTCCATTTTTGTAGATCTTTTACCTTGTTCTTTCATTTCATTTTACCCCCCCTCAGCGGCAGGGCATACGAGAACAGGTAAATGTTGTTTTTCACACATCATAAAAGTAACAATTGAGTCGTACTGTACGTCTGTGGTTGTCGTGCGTGTACCTGTGCTGATTAAGCCACTTTGGTGCCACGTTGAGAGATTGTAGGTTTGTTATATTCAATTTTCATCATATGATAAATTATATAGGACTTAAGTGGTTGATAGCCATAACCCTTTACTTTTGAAGACTTTTTCCATTTCTGGTACCTGATTCAGTTCCTACTCTACACACCACTCAGGACTTCATTTAGGTACCCTTGCCCCTTGCACAATGGTTTATTTTAGTGTTTCTCAAACTTTCAGATGTCAAGGTCTCCCCTTAACTCTGGCAGGGTTCATTTGGTTCCATGTGTACACTGTTAAGAGTTACAGACTTGTATGGGTCAATTTAGACCCCACTACAGGAACCCACAGAGTCCCTGGAATCCACTTTGGTTCTCACTGCTTTATTTGCTGCTACCACACTGGTTGTGTGCTGTGACTCTCTGTAGAGGGTGCTATGTTACCGCTGTCTCTGGAAGATGTGAAAACCATCATTTTGAAGGTGAATCAAAGCTTGTAATTGAACGTTTAGCCATGGTGACGGTGACATGGTTTCCAACTTGGTTTCTCTCTGTGGGATTGATAACCTGGAATCTGGGGGGTGGCAATCGTTAAGGACCTGGTGGTGTCTGCTACAAAAGAAGCTTGATGATACAGCCGAAGGCTGCAACTTATCGATTATTTCCTGAGCGATTATTCAATTGATTACTTTTTCCATTTATTTTCTTTCATATGAAAAAGTTCATATTGTTTTCCAACTAAATCAAGGGTGTTCAACAGGGGGTCCGGGACCCATAGGGGTCCTCAGAGTTGCTACAGGGGGGCTGCCAGGAACTGTTTTACATTAACCACTTGAACCCTAGCATCCACTTTCTGAGGGGAACATTAGCCAAAAATAGCAGACCTACAAGCTCACAACTGAACTTGTAGATCTGCTATTTTCAGAAAAGAGGTTTGGTGTAGGGGGGGGGGGGGGGAGAGCAGACCAAGTGCAAGTGTTGAGGGTTGAAGTGGTTAACTGTCTGAAAATACACATTAACATGAATCCAACACAACATTGACAGTGCTGTCAAACAAGTCTTTGAACATATGTGTAGTGGGGTGGGGGGGGGGGGGGGGGTCCCTGCTTCATCTCCCTCTCAGCTAAGGGGTCCTTGACCTGAAAAACTTTACAGACCCCTGGACTAAATCGACGAGTCTGATTAACCAGCTAAGCCCTGGTCTATACTTCATCACACAATGATGGAAAAAGAATACAGAACATGTCCGATCTACAATCTCACGTGTCGTGTCAAAACTAGTTGTAGGCTTGTTAATTATGTTTTATAGTATTATTATTATATAATCACTGAAGTCTATTAGTTTGATTAATTAACTGCTGTCTGCCTACATTACAGACCCCATGACGACCATCTTCAGCCTCAATTTGTCGAACACACCGATTAAATCATCTCTTGAGAGGTGAGACGCTTTGACCACTTAAATCCCAGCATCTTATTGCGGGCACGGCTTTCACAGAAAACAGCAGACTGACAAGCTCACGGAGCTTGTTGCATTTTCAGCAAAAGCTTTCCCCACAATAACCCAAAGCAGAAAATACACTAGTATTGAGCCCTGGGGGACTCCCATGGGTACCCATATGGGGTCTAAAGTGGCCAAGCACAATACATACTCCTCCCGACATCCAAACTGCGCGGGTGTTCTAAAGACAGGGGAGGTGATGTCATTACAAATTGATGCCATTCCTAGCTTCGGAAAGGCGGCCTTTCCGAAATGGAAGATTTTCTAGCGCCGAAAGGAGAATGTGTTGGCCTTTACCCTCAATGATGACATGTATTTTTTTTGGGGGGGAGGGTATGGAACACAGAACAAGTACATACCACTATCGCCAGAGACTAATCAATCGCTCTCACATACATGTTTCTCCTGAATAGGGCTGGGCGATATGCACAAAATCAAAAATCACAATATTTCCGACCAAAATACCTCAACATCAATATTGTGATAAAAACACAAATATCCATTCATGAGAATTCTTAAAGGGCTTAAAGGGATAGTTCACCCCCAAAATGACTTTTTATTTTCCTATCGATTACTCACCCTATGGAGACTTGAATTAATGGGTATATTTTAGTTTTTGTACTAAGCCAATCATTTGAGGAGACTCTTTGTGTCTCCATAGGGAACAAAACAGGCTCTTTGGGTCTCCATAGGAAACCACTGCTGGTCATCAAATTATTGTCTTGGGAATGCGACAAAAAACAAAGAATATCCATGAATTCAAGTCTCCATCGGGTGAGTAATCGATAGAAAAAATTACATTTTTGGTTAACTATCCCTTTAAGTCATTAAAGCCAGGAAAATACTGGAAAAACTATATGCCATACTAGTGCCACAATATTACGATATCCAAAATTGCGACCATATTTAGTCTCATAACAAAAAAATCGCCATAATATCGATATACCGTATTGCCCAGCCCTACTCTAAATGAATGAAATAATGTTTAAGGTAGATCCTCGATGCCTGAGTGTGAGCGCTGAGCTTATTATGTTAGTGCTTCTGGTTGTACGCTGAGGAAAACGTGGGAAGGTAGTGCGGGAAAGGAAGGGAGGGAGGGAGGAGGCAAGGGAAGAAAGAAAGGACGTAGGGAAAAGATGGAGGGCTCTATTTTGATTGTCTTAAGTACCAGCTCTTATGTCTTAACTTAAAGGCCTGTCCATCTTGTCTCCGACCATCAAAATCTTTGTCGGAAAGCTCCGGTTCAACTACAAAATGACGTCACTCGCATCTTCTGAAAAGCAAAGCTGCGCGTCGGAAAGTTCTGAACTCTACGACGATAAAGTTTGGTGGTCGGAGACGGTATAAACAGGCCTTCAAGTTAAGGCATAAGAGCTGGTACTTTAAGACAATCAAATTACAGCCCGGAAGGTCCCGTCTTGACAACATAAAGTGTTCACGTGTTGACAGACTGAGCCACTCTCTCTGCGGAAAACGTCCTGGTTATGTGCGTACTTACTACTGTAACGTACGCACATGCTCAAACAAATCCCCAAAGACCATCTCCAGGCGATAGGATCTGTAGTACCTGGTTTCCGGGAAGACGGCAACTAGGGATGGGACGATATGAACATTTCATATCATGATTATTGTGACCAAAGAAATCGCAATTTACGATATTATCGCGATAATCAAAATATCCCCAACATTATTCAGTGGCGGAACATATTATGTCCAAAAATTGCCGATCTACAAGCTCACAACGCGCCGCGACGCGTTGTGAGCTTGTAGATCGGCTATTTTTTGGCACAGAGAGAGTTTTTTTGGTAGAGAGTGAAAAAAAGACTATCAAGTATGCCTATTATAAGTATGTTTTACCAGTAGAGGGTTTAAATGGTACCGGATATGCAGCTCGGCAAATAAAAGGTGAATTGATCCCAGTGCATGACAGAGGACGATTTCACGATGAATTAAATCTCCACAATACGATTATCTTGAGTGTTTTTTATCGCTATAAATGATAATATCGCTTATCGTCCCATCCCTAGTGGCATCATGTCCCGTTTCCTGTTCTGGGTGCTTTACCAATGGCTTTGTTTTTGGCTCTCTCTGTGATAAAGATTTGAACTGGAAAAAAAGATAGGACACCTTCATAATGTGTTCCTGGTCCAGACCTGCTGCCAAGCCGCTCAAACAAAGCTACGGGGAAATGAACCGGAACAAGAAAACGAGCATGACGGCTTCAGGCAAACCCAGGAATACAGCTAATATGCACAAAACCTATCAAAAGCAGTGGTTCTCTAAGTCCAGGGGGTCCCCCTAGCCATGTTATTGATAGTTTGGAACCAAATGGACCCTTACAAGCTCTGTAAGGGTGGCCGGTTATTGGGGGCCGTGGTCAAATGCATAGCCTACTAGGGCATTAACAAAAAAGTCGACAAGTCGACTTCATTACACGAGTCGACTCCCACCAGAGAAAGTCGAAAGTCGAAGTTGGGAAAATAAAATCCTTTGTATTTCATTTAATAATACAGTGTTTCTCAACCTTTTCAGGCCGCGACCCCCAGAATAATCATATTTTAACAGGGGACCCCCACCCTGATGAGCACTAAGAATTGAGGCATTACATTTGGTATAACACGGTTCTATTGTGAAAATAGCAGATCTACATGCTCACGTTGTGAGCATGTAGAGCAGCTATTTTCACAATTTCTGCCTCTATATATTTGACAATTTGGACAATGTTTAATTTGTCATTTTAGAGGTATTAAAAAGTCCTTAAATTGACACTTTAGAAATGTGCAAATACCCTCTATATACTTAAACTTTATGTTGGTTTGTTTACAGTTGAGTGAGAAAACAATGTTGCACATTAAGTTAATCATCTGGGGACCCCCCCAAATAATTGGAGGGCTGTGTGTGATGTGATGACGTCATCAAACGATAAAGTCGACTTCAACTCAACTTTTTACTGACTCGAAAATTCATAAGTTGTTAATGCCCTAATGCATACCGAACTAGGGTTTGAGAACCACTGCTATGATAAGGCAGCTCCATGGTCTGCTAGCTGGGAGAGCAGGCGCCAGAGATCATTCATCTCTGGGGGAATGTTGTGATGTTCTTAAGACAGGACTGAGGCTCGTTCAGGGTGATTTCACATCCATCCGTCCATCCTTCTGCCCACCATTCATCCATACTGTACATCCGTATGTCCGTGTGTCTCTCAGGCCAGTTTGAGCGTGCTGACGGGGAACTGGGGGACCGTGACCATGGTGACGGGGTTGAGGACCGTGGCCTGGCCCACCAGCTGGTGAGGGTGAGGGGCCAGCACGGCCGTGGGCTTCCCCAGGGACTGTCCCCCTCCTCCCCCCTGGCCGCTCATCACCGCCGTCGCCCCCGTGCTAATCTGGGTGGCGGCGTGGCTGGCGGCGTGGACGTGGGCGGGCAGGTGGGTGAAGGTGTGGGTGATGTGGCCCACCACGGTGGTGGAGCCGCCCTGGGACACGGCCACGGCGCCCTGCGGGTACAGTGTCGACACCGTTGACAGGTGCTGGGGCAGCGGGCCGCCCAGGTGCGCCACCGGGTGCACCGTGATGTGGCCGATGGGCTGCGCGTGGTGCGTCATCTGGTGGTGATGGTGGTGGTGGGCGTTGGGCGCCGTCACCGTGAGCGGGGCGGCCACGATGGAGGGCTGACTGGGGACCACCACGGAGGAGGACGCGGAGGGGCCCGGCGAGGGGGCGATGTGCGTCAGGTGCTTGTGAGTGTTGGCCGCCGGCGGGGGCGGCAGGGCGGCCACGTGGTTGACGGCCTGGATGACGGAGGCGTGGGAGACGGCGGCGTGGTGGGCGATCACCGTGGGCTGCACCTGCAGTTTACAATTTAGGCATTTAGCAGACGATTTTAAAGGGCCACTTCACTTCTGGGACAACCCGATCTTATTTTATTGTTGTTTGGGACACTATCAACACAATCATTATTATTTTTTGTGTGTTTTTAGATATTTTAGTATTTCAGCATGACTATTATTGACTAGTGATGCCTTTTGCATCATCAGTGATGCGTTTTGCATCCTATGATGCAAAACGCATCACTAGTACATGCTGAAATACTAAAATATCTCAAAACACAGGAACACAAAAAATAACTCAGGATAGAGTTGATCGTGTCCCAAACAACAATAAAATAAGACCGGGTTGTCCCAGAGGTGAAGTGGCCCTTTAATCCAAAGCGACTTACAATAAGCAAGGACAGCACAAGGTAAATAATACATCCAATGCATAGAAGTAGTAAAGTAAAAACTAGGGATGTCCCAATCGGATCGGGAGAACGGGGATCCGATCCTGATCATTTGATTTTCAAAAGATCAGAATCTGGAGAAAAGGATCGGGATTTTTTTTTTATAAATGTATAAAAAAGGATAAGCTAAAGAGCTTTATTTTTATTTTGTTTCGATCCAATGCTGCAAGTGAAAAAAAAGAAAAGAAAAGCTATTTCCATGTTGGATAGAATGGATGCTGTCATTTAAATAAAATAAAAAAACAACATTAAGGGACAACTTGAAAGTGTTTTTTCTTTTCTTTTTCCTTAATGCGTTGCCGAAAGATCGGATCGGAGAAAAAAAAAACGGTATCGGCAGAAACTCAAAATCAAATGATTCCGATCAGATCAGATCGGGAGCAAAAAAAAAAAAAAAAACGTGATTGGGACATCCCTACTAAAAACGTAGGTAAACTAAGAACCTATTCAATAAACTCAATAAAATCAAAACATCAATAATCTGTACAATCGAGGCTATACACACCATGGCTTCGACGAACCATAGAATGCCAAGACGGAAATGGCCCGGCATCGGCTCAGTGATAGATCAGTGGTTCTCTGTGGGTTCCTTTAGGGGGGTCTAAATTGACCCATATAAGTCTGTAACACTGACAGGGTACAAATGGAACCATTTGTACACTGTCAGAGTTAACCCATTTAGGCCTAGGATTATTGACTGCTTTAACTATTGAAAAATAGCAGATATACAAGCTCACAGCGCGGCACCAAGTGCCGCGCTGCGAGCTTGTATATCTGCTATTTTCCTAAAGTTTAAAGCATAAAATAACGGTTAAAGTGGTTAAAATCTAACACGACTCGGGCGCGTTCCAGGTATTTGAGTGTTAAGGGGAGACCTTGAAATGTGAAAGGTTGAGAAACACTGGTCTACATATGAAAACGTTAATCTAAACGACACTTACCTGCATGGTGGCCGGGGCAGGGGCCAGCGTTAAGGTGGTGGAGACCGCTGCTGGGGGAGGGGGCGGAGGGGCGGGGGCTATGGGCTGGGGGGCGTGGTGGGGGGAGGGCCCTGTTGTCGCCGGGGAGGGCGCCGTGGTGGTCAGGACCCCGGAGAGCGGGAGGGCCGTGGCGTGCTGGATGGACAGGTGGGGGGCCTGCAGGAGGGGGGCGATGGGTTTGGGGAGGGACGGAGGGGGACGGGGGACCGGGGACTCGTCCTCCTCGATGTCCTGGTCAAAGTTGTCTTCGCCTTCTGTTGGGAGAGGAAAGGGAGCGTTAAGGCTCATTCATTCAGGTTCGGGTTCAGGTTCAAGTTTATTGTCACATACTGTATATAGTGCGGGGCCTTAAGGGGAGAAAATGCTTATTTCGTGCAAATCAGTCTAAAAGCGCCATATTTTGCACAGATGTAGCCCAGGGCTTGCTCTAATGATTTAGCTTGGGCGCCTGAGTTTGCAACATTCGGGGTCACCACAGCGGCCAAATCAATTTGGGCTCCCATCGACTTTCTATACAGGAGGAAAATACACAGAAATAAAAACTGCTTTTGCACAAAAAAACTTCCTTGGGCTAAAAATGGTCCCACAAAATGCCCACAAAACTGTGAAAAGTGATGACTCACTAAACCATTGTTTTGTTAGGCCATTTTTAGCCTGAGGAAAGTTTTTTGTGCAAAACAAATGCTTGCAATGGATTAAGAATCATGACAAACCCCTAGTTAGACCCCTCACATCCTGCTTAAAGCAGACTTTTTTTCTGTGTATTTTCCTCCTGTATAGAAAGTCGATGGGAGCCCAACTTGATTTGGCCGCTGTGGTGACGCCGAAGGTTGCAAACTCGGGCGCCCTAGCTAAATCATTAGAGCAAGCCCTGGACTACATGTGTGCAAAATTTGGCGCTTTTAGACTGATTTGCATGAAATGAACATTTTCTCCCCTTAAGGCTTCGCACTAATATCCATACAAAGTACAGATACAATGAAATGCTTGTGCCAAGAGCACTCTCAGCCTTAATACACAAAGACATGGTCACAGTGACCGACAAGAGTGTAGACCCACATGCCATACAGGCCACACAAAAACAAGTCCCAACAAAAGACAACATGCAATACCATACAGTGTAACAGTGTACAGTTTAAAAGTGCGTACAGTGCCTTCATACTCCAGTTTTAGGAAGAGTGGAAACTCGCCACGGTGTAGTTTTCTAAAGTCAGAAAACTAAAACATTACGTCACTCAGCGCAGTGACTAGCAACTCACCTCTCACCCTGACACATCTCTCTGTTTTTACTGACCGACCACTCACCTCACCTTGGAGTATGAATGAGGCTTTAGTCTCACAGGGAAGAGGTTTCAGTCTCACTCTGTAGCAGCATGGTGTGTGTGTGTGTGTGTGTATGTGTGTGTGTGTGTGTGTGTGTGTGTGTACATGTATTACTATACTTGTGTCCTCACAAGTACCTCATTGACCGCCAAAGAGGTGATATGACGAGATCTTTTCCAAAGCCCAGAGCGCCAAAGACATGACATGATGATCGTGACAAAGATTGGCCGCTAGATGGCGCTCGTCACTAACCTATGAGTTGCCATTTGTTTTCGTCACTCTCTCTGGACCACGTGGAGCCATCACGTGAATGCAAATTAAATCAGCTGATTCAGTACGCAGGGTCTGTTTTAGAAAATCGCATACCATTCATTCCCATGACAACGTATCACTCAACCAGCCTGCAGTCAGCTGCCTGTATCTCTGCATTGGATTATCGCCATCTGACCTTTTTTTTTTTTTACACCCGTGGGCAGAAATGGGTATAGTAGAATTTGAGAACAATTTACCAGGGCTTCAGTTTAGAGGTTACGTTGGGTGATTGACTTATATTTTGTTGTGTGCCGGTGTCGTGCACCAAACATAGCAGATCTACAAGTCAGCTCACGACTCGTTAGCTTGGCTATTTACGGCTGCAGTGCTACGCTTTAGTATGGCAAAAGATTGTAAAAATGGCCTTCATACAATTAGCATCCTAAAATTTGGAATTCCACACAAGTACAGTAAATACAAACGTGTGTGTGTGTGTCTCATGTTGGCTTGTGTTGCCATTTTTGTCAAAATTCCATTTTTGCCACGGACATACAAAATGAGTGGACAATAATATTACCAGAAACACATAGAGCTAGCCCTGAATGACAATAACAGGTCTGTAACTCAGAGAGTGTACAAAAAGGTCCATTTGGTTCTCAGGGTTACCAGTGGACTCATAATGTGCCACAGTGTCATAGTAAATCAGTGTCGTACAATATTCTGGAGAAAACCTAGAGACTTAAACTTCAGTAATGGGGTCTTATGATCAAAATAAGACCCCTGCGGTTCCTCTCGTACTGAGCGGGATTACCATTGCAACAACACATCATCAGCAGGGTAAAACTAACCTGTCTCACGATGTTCTAAAACCAGCTCACGTTATCTATTAGTGGGTGAACAATCCAACGTTTGGTGAATTCTGCTTCACAATGATAGGAAGAGCCGACATCGAAGGATCAAAAAGCAACGTCACTATGAACGCTTGGCCGCCACAAGCCAGTTATCCCTGTGGTAACATTTCTGACACCGCTTAAAACCAAAAAGCCAGAGGGATCCTGAGGCTGCGCTTTCACGGTCTGTACTCATACTGAAAGTCTTCTAGATCAAGTGGGCTTTTACCCAATAAAATCTAAAATTTATCACGGACAACACCAAGTCTGTGTGTGTGTGTGTGTGTGTGTGTGTGTGTGTGTGT
Organism: Nannobrachium achirus; assembly: GCF_963921795.1. Classification (NCBI taxonomy): domain Eukaryota; kingdom Metazoa; phylum Chordata; class Actinopteri; order Myctophiformes; family Myctophidae; genus Nannobrachium; species Nannobrachium achirus. Next base: position 40,321,118 of record NC_137826.1, on the reverse strand, counting down.
GTGTGTGTGTGTGTGTGTGTGCGTACCTGATGCCGTGGAGGTGGAGACCTGGTCGTCCTCTGGTTGGACAGTCTGTCTGAGGACGCGGTCTATCTCGGTGATGTCCATGCACTGACTCAGCTCCTTCTTCAGCTCGGCCAGACGCTGCTGCGTGGCGATCTTCTCCCGCGCCAGTCGCTCCATCTCGTGCTCGTACTCCTTCTCCTTGCGCTTCAGAGTCTGGGACACAAACAGCGACAATGTACAGAGGTCCAGGGTTCCCACACATTTTTACCAATTTATTTCCAAAACCTTTCCAGAATATTTAACCCAATTACCAAGACTATATAACAATAATTAAGCTCAATAACGAGTCACTAACTCCTATGCGCAGTGCCCAAAGACAGGTAGTGTATGCCAGTGGTTCTCAACCTTTTCAGGCCGTGACCCCCGAAATAATCATATTTGAACTGGGGACCCCCCACCCTGATGAGCACTAAGAGTTGAGGAATTTAGTATAGCACGTTTTTATTGTGAAAATAGATGATCTACATGCTCACAACGTGTGAGCATGTAGATTGGCTATTTTCACAATAGAACCATGATGTACAAAATGTAATGCCTCAATTCTTAGTGCTCGTCAGGGTGGGGGGGGTCTCCAGTTAAAATATGATTATTTTGGGGGTCGCGGCCTGAAAAGGTTGAGAACCACTGCATTACATGACATACAAATTGAGCACACAAAGAGATAGCCTAAATGACCATTACAGGTGTGTAGTCTCAGGGCAGAAAATGACCTGACATTGGACTGTATAAAAATGGTATCTAAATAACATGTACGGTCATTGAGGGTAGGCAAACTCTAACGGCTACGGTAAGTGATGGTGGCCAAGGTGGAGTCTGAAGAGGTGAGTCTTCAGACTGCGGCAGAAGCTAGGGAGTGAGTCTGCAGTTCTAATTGCAATGGGGAAATCATTCCTCAGTTTGGAGGCCCAGAGAGTGAAGAGTCTAGCATGAGTGGATTGTTGTCCTGTTTTTTTTTAGCGAAGGTTCTGTCAGCTTCCCCATGTTATATTCTGAAGAATATCCTGAGACTGACAGGGACTTCCAACCCTTGATGCTGAGTGCCAAGCAGGAGGCACTGAGTCCCATTTTTCAGAGTCTTTAGCATGACCCAACCGGAGTTCGAACCCCGACCTCCTAGTCTCAGGGCGGACACTATAACCACAAGGCCACTGAGCTGGTACATCAAGCTGACATTATAGATAATTATTAACTATTCATAAAGTGGGGGTCAGCTGAGTCCAAATGCCTCCCCTACTGCTGTGATGTCATGGGTGGACCCATCTGTGTCCTAGCCAGACACAGATGGGTGTATGTATGTATGTATGGGTGTCATATCAGATGGGTGTATGTATGGGTGTCATATGGAACAGCAGAGGTCAACACATACAGCACCGCTTTCTCATGGACCAGACACAGTGTTGTGGATGCACTACTTGACAACCAAGAGATAGAGAGCGAAGCAAAATGAGAGAAATGAAGAGAGTAAGAAATCTGAAAAAGATCTGCTGTTATTGGTGCACGATACTGCCGTGCAACCAAGTATGAATTAAGAATTTCAGAGGGAAAGCTGCGACCAAGAGGAGAGAGAGAAAAGTCAAGTGGCAAGGGCTGCAGCCTCTCTACAAGTTCAGTTCATCGAATAATCAATTGGCCAAAAAGGTCAGGTGTCCTGTCCACTCTATGAAATGAAAAGTATGTTTTATGGCTGTCAAACATTTTCATTTAAGTTCAGAAAAATGTACGTAATAATGATCATTTACTATCACTTTATACCTTATTTTGTTTTACTGTAATTCTATTACCTAAACAAAGTGATAATCAATAATGAAATTTGTTGGTTGCAGCCATACTTCCTTTGGCGCTCCTGTGGTGTGGGTTAGGGTGTGTGTGTGTGTGTGTGTGTGTGTGTGTGTGTGTGTGCGCGCGCACGTGTCCGTGCGTGCTTGCGTGCGTGAGTGAGTGACCCACTTTGTGTGTGGCTCAGCTGACGCAAGCAGCACACAAAAAAGCAGCGTGTATGTCTGCCTGCCTGCCTAAAGACATTAGCACAGATTACTGCGGAGGGAGGGGAGGTACGAGTAGAGTGGGTGACCGGCGGCTGTGGGGACACAGAGCGCCACAGATGAAAAATGGAATTAAAAGTACCGTGTGTGTTGTTCACACTCCCACCAAGCAGTGGTGGAAAAAGTACTTGCATTTCTTTCTTTAGTAAAAGTATTAATAATGCAATCTAGACATACTCCCCATAAGTCCCGTATTCAAAATGTACTTGACTAAAAAGTACAAAGGTACTGGTATCAAATTGTTCTCGAACCAAATAGTATTGTAACAAAATGTATAAAGCACTCATTATGCAGAATGTCCCATTTCGCAAGTTTTCAAATGCATAACATGTATAAACAACAGCTTTGCAACGCATTGTGAGCTTGAAGATCGGCTAAGTTTTCAAATAATTGTAGTGGAGTAAAAAGAACACTATTTGTCTATGAGATGTAGTGGAGTAGAAGTAAAAGTTGGAAATACTCCAGTAAAGTAAAGGTACCTCAAAGTTAGGGTTTAAAGGGGAGAACCAGCCATTTTCAACATTGAATGTCATTAATATACCTTTGAGTTGTTATCTGGAAATAAGAACAACATAGTAGGTTGCAAAGCACACCGTGATGGTGTATTTTGCAAGCCAAACAACTCAAAGGTATAGTAATTGTATATTAATGTTCAAAGTTGAAAATGTCTGGTTCTCCCCTTTAAGTACAGTATTTGAATAAATGTACAAATGCTGGGCCAGGTGTACAGGTGTACAGGTGTGTCTTGGAACTACCAAGAAGCTAAATATTCCCATAATAACATTCAAGGAAAAGGTCAGCATTTTGTAGGCCTGAATACGCCAAAAGAAGGATGTTTTAGTTCTGGTGTGAAAAGTGCACGAGCAAAGCTTTATTTACTCAGTCGCTGTCGTGAGTAATCCTTGTACGTCCACAACCATGACTTTTCAGGAATTCAGGAAAAAATAGAACTTGTGTTCAAATGGATCAAATGGGTTATTATTCAGTCACTAAGTTCTTTTAATACTTTTCATTGGTTAAATATTTACCCAACACTCAGACACACTTGACCACATCACAAGCTTACACCGTGTCACGTAAGCTTGTAGATGAGCTGTTTTTAACATATGACGCGTCAATTTATGAAATCAAAATAGAACTTGTGTTCAAATGGATCAAATGGGTTATTATTCAGTCACTAAGTTCTTTTAATACTTTTCATTGGTTAAATATTTACCTAACACTCAGACACACTTAACCACATCACAAGCTTACGTGTCACGTAAGCTTATAGATGAGCTGTTTTTAACATATGACGCGTCAATTTATGAAATCAATTCCCTGCATGCAAGTGTCAGATGGAATCCTCTCCTTCTGACCCAGGGTGTCTTTTATTGTCCTGTCTGAGAGCGATAAGGGGCAAAAAGGAAGAGAGGATAGAAGACCGACCGTAGGATGGAGAGAACAGGGGGAAGGAAAGAGGAGGGGATAGAATTAAGAGAGAAAGAGAGGGAGAGAGAGAGACACACACACACAGAGAGAGGAAGTGATAGTGAGAAATGAGTCTTTGGGGACACATGTTCTGCTCAGTCCAGTGAGCAAAGCTGTTTACCTTGGAGGCTCCCGTGACGTCTCAACATGCGAACACACTCCCTGCTACTGCCAACACACACCCAGTCAACTTACACAACCTCCCTGACGTGTGTACGTGTGTGTGTGTGTGTGTGTGTGTGTGTGTGTGTGTGTGTGTGTGTGTTCTAGCATTTCTTTTTTTTTTTAAGATTTGTTTTTGGGCTTTTTATGCCTTTATTTGATAGGATAGTAGACTGACAGGAAATGGGGAGAGAGATGGGGAATGACATGTGGCAAAGGTCGTCCGGATCGGGAATCGAACCGGCGACGCCAGCAGGCATCATAGCCTAGTATGTGGTATGCGCCTTGACCACTAGGCCAGCGGGCACCCTGTTCTAGCATTTCTAAAGGAAGTTCTCCACAGCACCGGCGTCGAATCTGTTGTCGAATGTGCGGTGTGTATAATGTCGGGTCGTAAGTTGTAGGATAGCGCCGAAAGCCGACAGAACATGCTCTGTCGGCTACTGGACCGTAGGGCTGGCGCAGAGTGTGTGCGTAATCTGACCTGCCCACCTCCCGACATTTGGTTTTCCACTTCATAACATTTGATAGAGGGATAATAAAAAACACGATTGATACGCCGAATTAACATAGACACTTCAAAAGGTTATCGAGACCGTTGAATAATAACAATCGCTTGAGAATTGGCAGAGTATGGTCGAGTTAAAATGTCGGTGTCCAAAGACGCACGTGTGGCTCACCTCATGCAAACGCCATCTGTCATCAGCAGTCGGCAACAAACCATCAGATTTAGTCAAGTCATTTTCAATGGAAACTGACGTTGCGTGACAAGCTACAAATTCATTTAGTTTTTGACCAGGCTTCAACTTTTTTCAACGCTCTGATGACGCAGTGAAGCGTCAATCAATCATGTTTTTCTTTCAGCGTTTCCACTCCCCTTCTTTCCACAATTCCTGCTCCATTCCGTTGAATGGAAGAAAAACCCATACTTGCAATAAACCAGTCAGCTTGAAGCCTTTCTATGCAGTTCGCCTCAGCAACGCTTGGTTGTTCCGTAGCTTTCGTCGCCCGCTAGTGCAGTGGTTCTCAAACTTTTGAGGCCGCGACTCCCAAAATAATCTTATTTTAACTGGGGACCCCCCCCCCCCCCCCTGGGGACCCCCCCCCCCCCCACCCTGATGAGCACTAAGAGTTGAGGCATTATATTTTTAATAACACGGTTCTATTGTGAAAATAGCAGATCTCGGCTATTTTCACAATATATGCCTCTAATATTTGACAATTTGACCTATGTTTAATTTTTCATTTTAGAGGTATTAAAAAGTCACGTTAGAAATGTGCAGATACCCCCTATACACTTAAACAATGTTGCAGAATTAAGTTAATCATCTGGGGACCCCACAGGTTGAGAACCACTGCGCTAGTGTGTGCGGCATAAAGGGTCAGGGAAGGAATGCAGCTCATGGATATCAAAATACGTCCCTCAGTAATACAGGTTTTCTGTGCGTCACGTGTGTGTGTGTGTGTGTGTGTGTGTGTGTGTGTGTGTGTGTGTGTGTGTGTATGCACACACGTGTACGCTTCAGCAGCAATCCAGACGAGCCTTAAAGGTTGCCCCGCGAAGATTCCAACTTATATTATTCATCTCATCAACGAGACACATGACATTTCTGACAACCCACCACGTTGTGCTGTCTGAGCAGCAACTCAGACAACGGCACAAAGCTTCAGTTCTTCCAACAGATGTGTCTGTCTGGTCATAACGGGCTTGGATTGACATGCATGGGTGTATTTGTAATGCGTGCTCCCATCCAACTAAACAATTAACCACTTAATCCCTCTGGACCCTGTACTTGCACAATCTTTTTTCTCTTTGCCCAAAAATAGCCGATCTACAAGCTCACACAACGCGTTATGAACTTGTAGATTTTCTATTTTGTTGCCAAATGTTGCCCTTAGAATATGGATGCTGGGGTTCAAGTGGTTAACTCATACAGTGCCATCCGGCCACAAGGGGTGCTAGAGTGCCAGAAATTTCTCCATTGACCTTCTTTATAGCTTTCGTCGACCCTCTCCCAACTGGCTCGTGTTTTCACTCCGGTCAATCCTATGGGTGTCCAGAGGAGGAAGCTAGCTGACACGTAGCCAAAATGCTAACCCATTGAGAAGCCCGATCTAAAGCTATTTCAGCCGCAAAAAACTTTCTCGTTGGGTCTGGGGACACAATCCGGAGAAAATCCTGTCTAAAGATGTGATTTATTATTGGAGTGGGCGGCGCGATTCGGCCGTTAGCGCGAATACGGCCCGTGGATGGCCGAGTCTAAGTCCCGGCCAAGGATGGACGTCTAGACCGGGGCTTCGTTGAGGCCTCCGATAAAATAATTCATTTTATTAAATATCCCGGACATGTTCGGGATAGGCACCCTGGAATACGTCGCGCCGCCTACAATGAACATTTGGTGAACATTGGGGGGGGGGTCTAAACTTTATTTTAAACCATTTTCAATGGAATAAATCGTCGGAGCATCTAGCGTCTCTCGTTGGTGAGCGCTGGGCGAGCCGGGACCACCCACGTTGCTCCAAGCAGCTCTGGGTAAGTCAAATAGCAAATAAAAAATTGTTTTTGATCCCGAATATCCCGAACTAGTTCGGGATAGGCACTAAAAGGGTTAAAAGATCTCCACAGTGGTTCAGACACGCACCTCTGGAACAGCATGTACTCACATCCAACCACAGCCTTTCTCCTGTTTCTCCCCTACACTGTCTCCCTCTCAGCATTCCTACAATCTGTCTCTAAATGGTAAATTGTGCATTTATACAGAGCCTTTATCCAAGGCACTTTACAGAGATTGTTCATTACATTCACCCATTCACACACAGATGGCGGAGGAAACCATGCAAGGCACCAACCTAATATTAGAGGCAGAAATTGTGAAAATAGACGATCTACATGCTCATAACGCCTCGCAATTTTCACAATAGAACCGTGTTATACAAAATGTAATGCCTCAACTCTTAGTGCTCATCAGGGTGGGCATCCCCAGTTAAAATATAATTATTTTGGGGGTTGCGGCCTGAAAAGGTTGAGAACCACTGTCCTACACTGTTCCCCTCTCAGCTTTCCTACAATCTGTCTCTCTCGTACATTGTCTCCCTCTCAGCTTTCCTACAATCTGTCTCTCTCCCACCCTGTCTCACCTTTCTTCTCCTACATAGATTCCCTCTCAGTTTTCCTACCGTCTCTCTCCTACAGCGATTCCTTCACAGCTTCCCTGTTGCCTGTCTCCCCTACCAAGTCTCCCTCTCAGCTTTCCTTCATTCTGTCTCCCTCTCAGCCTTGTCTGGATAAAACACATAATACAATTATTAAGAATCCCCCTCGGTCCCGCAAATCACCACGGAAACAGCTGCCACCCCCATGGCCGTTACCGTGGCAACGCCATCCACGAGGAGCCGGCTGCCGGAGTGACGGAACGGAGGAGACGAGCACGAGGAGACGTCCCATTGGCTGATACCTGCGGGGATAATTACGTACGAGGAGCGTTCCGATTGGGCGGTTGGCCAGACGACGGCGTCAGATCACGCTGCCACATCCCCCTCCCACCCCCATCGTCCCACGCTCCTCCTCCTCTCTGAAGCACTTAAAGGGATAGTTCACCCCCAAAATGACTTTTTGTCTCCCTATCGATTACTCACCCCATGGAGACTTGAATCATGGATATGTTTTGGTTTTGTCGCATTCCTTTTTTTTTTTTTTATAATTTTTAGCCCACGATTTTGTAACCCATTTTTCACCCAGTGCCAATTGCCTATGTAATCCTGGGCTCTGCTCTCCCTCTGCCGCGCCTGGGGAGACAACGGACAAACCTAATGCTTCCTTCAATGCATGGGTAGTCCAAGTTGTTTCTTTTCACCTGACAGGGGGTTTTTCCCTGGGATGGACGTAGCACGTGGAAGGAACACGTTATTCCAACCAGTTCCTTTCCCCTCCATCAGGCGCCCCGGTTGGGGAGGGGAGAACCTCTGCCCCACATTTTTCAAATGGGCCTGTTCTAGTGCCACCATAAGGCCGATGTTTGCAAAACACATTTCTGTACACTACTCTTAGAGATTTTGTCCAAAAATCCTACAAATCGGTAGGCAGCATCTCGACAGTCATGTGATCGACACGGATCTGTCCGATTTTGCATATTCCATCCTGATTGGCTAAGATTGGCTTCTAAAGTTTGTAGGATTGAGCCGTTTTGAACAAAATGCCTCAAATCCCAAACGCAAAGTGCAATTATCATGAAATCGCACACACATGTTCTCACTAGGCCGAGGAAGAAATGCCACTTCAGATTTTTGAAATCAGCCTCATGGTGGCGCTATAACAGGCCGATTTGTGGTTTTACCTATAACTCCACCGATCAGTTGCAAACTTTGTAAGCGCACTCCCTAGAGGCCAAGGAAAAACCTTTTTCCTGCATTTTTCACATCAGCCTTTTATAGAGCCACCATGAGGCTGTTTTTTGTCAAACACATTTTTTGACAGTACTCCCTACAGATGTTGTCCAAAAATCACGCATGTCGGTAGACAGTATCTCTACAGTCATGTCATCGACATGGATCTGTCTGATCTTCCATATTCCATCCTGATTGGCTAAGATTGGCCTCCAAACTTTGCAGGATTGATCCGTTTTGAACAAAATGCCTCAAATCATGAACACAGCGTGCAATTGTAATGAAATTGGCAGTATCTCAACAGTCATGTGATCGTCACCGTTAAAGGCCAAAGAAGACATGGCACCCTTTTCACATGTAGCGCCACCAGGAGGCCACAATAATTAATACTTGACCTGGTGGAGACCTGTGTTCGGAAGAGCACTGCTTCTAGTTTTAATATGTTTTCTGTGGGGACTGTGGATGTAAATAAGCATCGTTGCTAAATCCGGTACATTTACATTGCACACATATGTGATGTCCATTAATATGCATTGTCCTGTCTGTATAAACACATTAAGTAAAGTAAGTAAAGTAATATATGGTATACAGATGGTAATATCCATCCACAGACTGGAAGAGGGTGGAGACACTGCATTAAGTAGTACACCGCTTCTCAACGGTCTGGTCTGGCTGTCTGGGGCCCATCAGAGGTCTAAAATGGACCCTTAACGGGCTGTAACTCAGAGAGAACCATTAAAAAAAAAGAAAAACATCTTTCGGACCCCAATCTACACTTCTTTCGGACCCCAATCTACACTGTAAAAGTGTTCATTTATACTTTCCCCCTCGCAGCTTTCCTACTGTCTGTCTCTCCTACACTGTCTCCCTCTTAGCTTTCCTACTGTCTGTCTCTCCTACACTCTCTCACTCTCAGCTTTCCTATTGTCGGTCTCTCCTATGCCGTCTCCCTCTCAGCTTCCTTAATGTCTGTGTGGGGTATCACAGCAGCACATTGCAGTGACGTCCTTGTATGAACCTCAAACTTGGCAGTAAGCCGATAGTCTCAGGCGTATAAGCGGGACGTACACTCCTTCTATCTCTTGTACTCATAGAACACCACTTACAGTACCTATTATTTGATCTAGCATGAAAAGGTGTGAGAACCAAATGTCCCTACACACTGTCCGTCCTGTCCAACGCTGTAAGAAGTGTGGACATGAGCACATAAAGCATCTTCAGAGATGAATAGGAGTCGTGTGAAAAGACACCCCTGAAACATCCACACTGCGCCAGCGTCATCATCACCCACGCCAAATAAAATCCAACACCCATACAATCTGGGCTTTTTTGACGTGCAGCACTGCAGCATGTGCGTGCACACCCTCACACACACACACACACACACACACACACACACACACACACACCCTAAGGTGGGTTGACCACCTGCCATTGTCCGTCGCTATGGTTACTGAGTGTTGAGGGCCATAGACGGGAGGGCAACGGAGGACAGGGAGGGATAAAAAAAGAAGACAGGGAAGTGAAAGGGGGGGGGGGGGGGATAAAAGTCTTGCACAAGCCTTCATTACAGGACTATACTCAGTTGTATGGAAGCAAATTGTCTGCCGCACAACATGCCCAGTGGCACACGCTGGATAAGAACACAGCACACCCTGGTGTCTCTCTCTCTCTCCCCCATCTTTCACTTTATCTCCCCGCTCTCCTTGCATGTACACACTCTATTCTCAAAAGTTAATTTATCACAGAGTATTTTCCCAGAGACACAAAATCGTTATCTAATGAATGAGGGTCTGCGGTCGTGTAATACATGTCAAAGGGGGGGTCCTTGAAATTAAAAAGGCTGAGAGAAATCACAGCCCTAGCCTCTCCTATACCCCCCCCCCCCCCCCCCCCCACACACACACACACACACCCACACACACACAACACACCCTTTCTCTCTCCCTCCTCTCTCCTTCTCTGCTGCAAGAGGGAGGGGCAGAGCAGTGCGGGGGCAGGCGACAGAGGATGATGTCATGGGACTGGGGCTAGCCATGTGCTCCCAGCTCACGTGGCTTCTTGTGGAGAGAGATATGCACAGGCAGATGGAAGGAGAGGAAGAAAGAAAGAAAGAAAGGATGGATGGAGAGAGAACAGAGCAGACCGAGAGAGAGAGGGCCATGGCAGTACACAGGGACCAGCAGACGGGAGTCCGCGCAGGGTCTTGTTTGACAATGCCCTCTGGCTCATGTTAATATTTATCGGTAATCACCCATAAATGGATGACCGCATAGCCAGCTCGTCATTTCTTTGTTGACATGATTGCCATGCCATCTAGATTAGAAGAAACCTTGTATCTCCATATTTCAACTTTTTATGTTTTTTAAATGAATGCTCTACTTCATCATACAAGAAAGACACACACAAGTAGTGAAAATAGCAGATCTACCATTGTAGATCTGCCGACAGTGAAAATATCCTTTTATAAATGCATGAAATCTCTGCGCGCATGTTTGGGTGTGTGTGTGTGAGTGAGTGAGTGAGTGAAAGAGGGTGTCCCCCCACTTATCTCGAGAACCGCCCGACCAATCAACTTGGGATGCGTATTGCCGAGGACCCATGGGAGAGATGCACCCGAGTGCGACATTAGTCGGACTGGGGATTGTCCAAAAATACATATCATATATATCAAGCCCGTTGGGCACTGGTCTACTTGGGAACGATTCCATATTTGGGCATGGCTGACACGGAACACCATATATGGGCATAAAAGAGAGAGCCAGACAGACAGAGATAAGATATCTCCATACTGTGTGGGCAGGAAAGGGACACAGACAGACAGACAGACAGACAGACAGACAGACAGACAGACAGACAGACAGACAGACAGATACAACATGTACTTTGACAACAGGTACAACCGGACGTCAATGGTGACCATTCTGCCCAACAGGCACCGGTCCAGTGTGATTAAACACATTCACAACCGAGGAAACACTGGAGCTCATCCAGGGCACAAAGGAACCAAAACACAGAGCAGAACAACTGCCGTTGACTGTTCATAGAAATGGCTGTCTAATGACGAGACTGGCCATGTTTTCAGCCAACTCCCCACACTGTTGGTAAATCCCAGAAGAACTACCTTCCGTTCCCACCGGATGGTTCCTTGATGACAGTAATATGTTAACGTATTTATTCAATGAAAAGTGTTAACTTTTCAAATTAAATCATTTTGCAAGCCATGCAGAGTAAATGCACATTGAGCAAGTAAGTTCTAAGAAAATAACCGCTCTTGGCATCAGGTTCCGGTGCACCCTCCTGTCTTTTGTGTGCATTGTCTCATTACTTGACAAGTTCAAAGTGCATTGAAGTGCTGAAGATCGTAAAAGAAATGACAACGACTCACACTAGTGGTGACAAAAGCGACACAAAACGTCCAAGCGTAGCCAACTATGTTGCTGCCTAGTCACCGTTACTCAGGCCACACTACGTAAATGAAAAGGGTGGGGTTAAATAGCACAGGGCATTTACGTAACGGTAGGGTTAAATAGCACGGGCAGGAATTACTTTTTCTTCTATTTATGTAATGGAGCAGGAATTGTGGAGGGAGCAAGAGAGTGGACATGGTGAAACAAAAACATGTGATTGAATGACACTTCTCACTGCGTCACTGGAGCACTGAAAAAAGTTTAAGCCAGTGCCACGTTTTTAGCGTGTCACTGTCACACCTGTCACACTGCAACAAGTGTTCTCTTGAAAATAACTTGCTTATTGCTTTGTTTCCACTAAAAAGTGTGAATGCAGCATCACAGGTTGAGAAAAACTTCTAAGAAACTTGCGTAGGGCTGTGCCCAACTCAAACCTTTCTGCATTTCAATATGATGATTTGACAACTTGTTTATAAGTACGTACTATAAATAAGGTTCTACAGTGACATGTGCTGTATACTATGCAACACACACACACACACACACACACACACACACACACACACACACACACACACACACACACACACACACACACACACACACACACACCACTGACCAACAGCTTCCTACACTTCACTTTTTGCAGGACTTGTCAAAGTGTTGCTTGAATACTGCAAGAGACTCTGCAACCGGTTATGATTGAAAAAAGAAATGAGAAGGAGAGAAGGAGTGTCGTTTTGGAAATGTTTCACGTTACTAGCAAGTCCATATATGGTAGAAACAATGCTAGAGGGCAGTGCCAACACAAAACATTTAGCAAAGCACCCAACCCAACGTTTAAGGACAGACACACCGAACTTTAGTCTATAAAGAATTTCAAGAGGTTGGTGACAGCTCTCGTTTCAACCTCACTGAAGCAATTAAGAAAGATATCCCAGAAGGTTACACTGTCGCTAATCCGCTCACCCGCCAATAGAGAATAAAACGACAAACAACTGAACATTGAGACTACAGGCCATATAGTCACACTTTGTAGAATTTGGTCAATTCAAAATAGTAATTCTGGGGTTGGAGCAGTTTTTTGCGTACCTGTATGTAACGCAAGGCGCTGCGGAGAACGCTCAAGTTGGACGTCTTCTTCTCGTCCACATTTGGAACGTTCTTCTTCAGGGTCTCAAAACACTCCTTCAGGTGTGCTCGTCTGGAGAATGGAAAAGACACAGAAATAATTGGATAAGGAGAGAGACAGTCACTGGAGTCTGGGTGAGCTTCTGGTTACTGTGGCTATCAACAGGATGCAATGAACTGATGGCAAGATGGCAGCACACGTCTCCATGTTTGTTTCATGAAAATCAATGTTTTCCTTTCCTTTCCTTGTTTTCCTTCCTTCCTTCTTTTTTTTTTACTGTGCTTTGGTTTGAACCAAAACATTTTCAAGCTCAAATCTACACTGAAATAAACCAAATAAATGGATTTAATTTAAACAACAAAAACCCAGCAGTGTTGATTTTGACGACAATTTTTGGCGACCGTGTTTTTTTTCAAAGATGAAAACTAAATAAAAACGAAATAAAAACTAAGCTGTGATGACTAAAACTAAGACTAAATATATTGACAATTTCGTCAACAAAATAAAAACTAGACTAAAATGTTGGGGAGGGACTGGTGGAGAAGAGAGTCATTTTATGTTTGGTTGCTCTCCTGCTGCGACGCGTTGTGAGCTTGTAGATCGGCTATTTTCAGCACGCAACCAAGTGTAAAGTCATTGCGATGCCATCAAGGCCTGCCAAAATACATTTTAGTTGACTAAATCAACTGTAGATTTAGTCGCCTAAAATCTTATGATATTCAGTCAACTAAAACTAGACTAAAACAAAAACTTTTCAGGTGACTAAATTATGACTAAAACCAAAACTTTTCACGTGACTAAATTATGACTATAACTAAGTAACATTTTATTCAAAAGACTATGACTAAAACTAAATCAAAATTTGCTGTCAAAAACAACACTGAAACCCATCAGGATCTTGTATTTTATCCTGCAGTCCTCCACTGTGGACTTCCTTACTTGTTACCTGTCGTGCTGCCTACCCCCCCACCCCCACATCCCTTCTGCTGCTGGCTCTGTTGTCTCTGTCCCTGCTGTGCTCCCTGCCTGCCTGTTGCTTTGCTGCTGTTGTTGCCGACAGGTGCGTCTCCTCTCTCCACCTGCCAGCCTGCTACCTTGCTAGCTCTCCCCACGTGTGCCTGCTGTCCTGCTGTTAAGTGTGCCTCTGTCCCAGGTGCCGTTCCTCTTCCCTCTCCAGTGGAAGCTCACTTGCTCTCTCTCTCACACACACACACACACACACACACACACACACACACACACACACACACACACACACACACACACACACACACACACACACACACACACACACACACACACACACACACACACACTGAACTGTACAAATAAACTAAACTCTTGTGTTTTCATTATGGGACCTCCGTCTGGATGTGTACTTGGGGAGCAGATCTCTCCGCCGGTTGTGCTCAACGCACTTAATTCACCATATGTACTGCATGTTTTGAAGAAAACGTGTTTATATGTTCGTATACAAAGTTATGCTTAAGATAATTCTCTCATTGACCTTGTAATTAAATGACCAGTAAGACTCCCTAATCGGGAGATAAGCGACCGTAGGTGGCTTATCTCCACAAATAGGGCAAAAATGTGTTTTTCCAACATCTTCCTGATCCATGTTGATGACATGAGTGTAGACATGCTGTATAGTGATATTCGTGATTTTAGGGCAAAAACTGTAGGAGCAGTGTCCAAAAATGTGTTTTAAAAATCAGCCTGAAGGTGGCGCTAATAGAAAGGGATGTCACCTGGGCCAGGGCAAGAGCTCAGTTTTAAACAGCTCTGTACCTGGGCAAAATCTGAATTTTACCTCTGAAACCACAGAAACCTAAACTATCCTAAGAAGTTCTGGAAAGTTATCAAATCCTCTTCTGGCTATGTGCGCTCTGGTCTAGTGAAACTTCCATCCTACTTACATTGTTAGAGATTCCTGCACTCTGACTCATAAGTCAGCCATGCTTAACTGTTTCAATAGGCAATTTATTTCTGTTGGTTTTCTTTAGAATCCTTGTGTCCTGAATACCTAATTATGTGTGCAAGTTGACAATGCTTTCCCTGTGTCACATAGAGCTACTATTAATTGACCATTTCAATTTCTATTGTCCATTTATGTCAACACCCTTAGGGGGAAAAAAACGTATTTTTTTGTACAGGCCTTTGACATTCCAGTCTGCAACTGATGTTGTTCAGTCCTGCCTGCCCTGCAGCAACTTAACTTGGTATAAATATAGACAAAACTAAACTCATGCTGTTTTCCAAAGCTAGTGAGTTTACTCCCAATATTTACTGCTATAGTGCCTTTATCCAAAGCGCTTTATAAAGTACATTACATTCGCCCACTCCACACACACATTCCCATATACCGGCAGAGGAATCACCTGCTTATCGGGGCAGTTAGGGGTCAAGTGTTTTGCTCAAGGACACTTAGACACTGACCCAGGTGAAGCCGAGATATCTTCTGATCCCAAGTGGCCTCCAGGTGAACTTAGCCTTCTACTTGAGAAATAATAATCCCGCATTTAGAGCTATGATATACCTTGTGCCGACGACCTTCTTGCCATTGCAAGATTATGGCGACTTCTTGAGCATGAGTGCCTATGCCTACTGTTTGTGGTCGCTGGACACGGGTTGTCAACGTCTTATCCACCAAACAAAAGCCAATTGACCATCTCTTGTGAAACAGTACATAGGAATACCCATTAAAGGCGTCATATTCATATGAAATCTAACCAAAAAGGAATTAGAACAGGAAGTATTAGAAATGGTTTCTATACCAGTAACTATACCAGTAACTAAAAAAAACAATCAATTCAAATAAAAATAAAAAAGAATCGATTGCCTTCTGCTAATTTTGTGCAACAACATTGTAGGTAAAATGAGTGTTTCAGTTAGACGCTTCAGCTTAGGATTAACCATTTACCACATCTGCTATTCTATTGAGTCTGTCCAAAATAAATATCAATTATAATTCACGTTGATTTGCTGAAAAAACACGCTTCTCGATTATTTATTAAATAGAAAATGTCAATGAAATAACCGCTTAGAAGTTAATTGACACATGTAGCCGTAAGAGATGGAATTTGTTATTTATACAATCCAAAAACTGCCTTTTCAAATTCTCGATAAGCGTGTATGTTTTTGTTTGTTTGTATGAAACTTAAAAGTATCCGTTTTTATGTAGCCCTCTTGGTTAGGTTTCCCTTGAAGAATAGGTTTATAAGTCTTTGCCCGGTTAAATAAAAAGTTTAATAAATAACCTGATAATTTGCTTTATGTTTGGCCATGAGTCAGCAGAAATGCACTGGTGTCACGCTGTGACTCACCTGTTCTTCTCCAGCTTGTTGTGAACCTCTCTGGTACCAGCTCTGTGCACACACACACACACACACACACACACACACACACACACACACACACACACACACACACACACACACACACACACACACACACACACACACACACACACACACACACACACACACACACACACACACACACACACACACACACGTCAGATACAAAAGACAAAATGACTTTTTACATACCATTTTTTGGGGGGTGACATTGCACAAACTGTACATTCATTCCATATCCCCCGACACTAAACCCACCCATGAAACATTAGTCAAATCTAATTGTGGACAGATAAGACACCAATGTTGTGCCCATTTCACAGAACCAAATCAACTGGTTTTATATCCAACATTTGTCAGGAACACACACTCTCACACACACACACACACACTGACCCTCCAGGTCGCCTCTTCCCGTCTAGAGACCTCATGTCGTCCACCGTCAGCCCGTTGGTTCGTTGCTGCTGAGGCGAGGCATTGGGCGGGGCTTGCTGGGGGAGCAGTGCATGATGGGAGCCCGGCGCGGCGGCGGCGATGGGCGAGGCGTAGGGGATCTGGACCTGAGGCTGCATGGGCTGCACGGGCTTCACCCCGCCGCTCAGCGGCGGCGAGACGGGCTCCATCTTCACCTGAGGACAGCGGTGTTAAGTAACTAAGAACATTTATTTAACACATCTGGTGCCAACCCCGAGTTTCCCGAGTTTGTATTGGTACTACCGCTGTGCCAACCCCGAGTTTCCCGAGTTTGGGCCGTTTTTGAAAAAAAAAAAAAAAAAAAAAAAAAAAAAAATTTGGACCTCCAGAAATGTATTAGGCATGATCGCGATCGCGAAATTGCATGTTTAACCCCCATACCAACCCATTCTTTCAAACATGGCAGCCATGTTTGTTTACATCTGAAGAAAACATAATGGCTGATAAATCATGAAAGCCTGAACGGATTTCCAAGCGGATTTTTTTGTTTGAAAGCTGTGAACAGTGCGCACACACGTGGTGCATCATCTAGGCATGGGCGTGCACTTTTTACACAATTGCGCAATTACATGGAAGTCTATGGTAACCATGGCAACGTAGGACATTGAAGAGAAAAAATCATGGCTACATAAGTGTTAAGTACTGTTTTGAGGAATTTTTACTTTACTGGAATATTTCCATTATCAGTACTTTTTACTTCTACTTGACTACATCTCAGAGGCAAATATTGTACTTTTACTCCACAACAATTATTTGAAAACTTTTAGTAACTACCGGTAGTTACTATGTAGATTTAGATTGTTATTACAAGCATTGTGAGCTTGTAGAGCTGCCATTTTCAAAAGAGTGTTACACATTTGAAACTTGAAATGGGATAATGAGTACTCTTACCTTCGGTACCTTCCGATGCCATTCCGATGCCAATACTTTTGTACTTTTACTCAAGTACATTTTGAATCCCGGACTTTCACCTGTAAGGCTGCACCCACACCAAAGTACCTATGAGAGTGTGTTCCCCGTTCCGCCATGGAGCGTTTTTTGCAGAAATCCTCTGCTGGCAAGAAACCGCTCCATTCTCATTGAAAAGCATTGGCGGAATGGGGAATCCACTCTCATAGGTACTTTGGTGTGGGTGCAGCCTAATAAGAGTATTTCTACATGGTGGTATTGATACTCTTACTTCAGTAAAACATTTGAGCACTTTTTCCACCATTCACCTGGGGAGCGCACAGTAGGTGGCGGGGAGCAGGTTGCTGCTGGGGCGGGGAGGAGGAGGGGGCGTGGCCGTTCTTGATGGGCGGGGCGGAGCTGTGGATCGCCGTGGCAACAGCCATGGTTGCACCGGTGACCGGGAGGGGAGGGACCGAGGGAGACGCCGTGACCACAGGAACCATGGGGATGACTGTGATGGGCACCTGGGAATAGGGACATTAACAATTCATTTATAAACCACTAATCACCAAAACATTTTGGCTAGTGAAAGTTAGGCCTGTCACAATTATTACATAATCGTCTAATAACTTGCATCCCTACCTGGGCAGGCGGGAGGGATGGCGGAGGTGGAGGTGGGACAGGAGGCGCGGGGGAGGGGTGCCGTGGCTGTTGTTGTTGCTGCGGTAGTGGCGGCTGTTGTTGCCGGTGATGGCCATCGCCCCAGACCACGTGGTTGGCTCTGATTGGCTGGGACGATAGGGTGGCCGCCACCTCCATGCGCCGGGACTCCTCACGGCTGAGGAGCTCCTTCTCCCTGCGCTGCTCCTCCTCTGTGAGGAGTCATGGGATGAGGAGGGTCAGAGGGGTGTAGAAGAGAGCCAGAACAAGAGACAAGGAAGATATCGCCTCTGTTGAGCAGAAAGCTTTTATCTCCCATGTTTCAACTTCTTATGTTTTTTCGTGAATTAATGCCCTTGCCCTACTTCATGGTACAAGCAGATCTAGACACTCATAACACGTCTACTCTATTTTAAAATAGGTCATGTAAAAGTCGTGTCTGTGAGTTTTATAAATACTGAACCAATTAAAAGTATTAACAAGAGTTTGTGAGTAAATAATAACTAAACTGGATCCACTAGAACACATTGTGACCAGCACTTAATATACAGTAAATACATACCTAGCATCCCAGTCTGTTTATTGAGCCAGAGCCCAGAGTATACAATGTGCAAAGTATAGCAATCATATAATCTAGCCCGTTTAAAACTCTTTAAAATATACGTTTTTAATGGCCAGTTTCAAGTGTCCATTGCCTACGTTGATGCATGTCGGCATGTGTTACATCCGATACATTTTTCATGCCAGGCACCCGTCTTCCAGCAGGTGAGTTTATTTCAACAGAATAATGGCAAAGTGAAAGACTAGCATATGGCTCAGGCTCACTTTATATTTCTGTGTTATTGCTAGCTGCTTTTGCCATATCGAGTTGCAATATGAATATGATAGAATGAATTTGTCTACTCAAACAATGACTCTGTGTTTGCACTTGTATTTGTTCTGCTCAAAGTCAGCATGTAATATCTTTACGTGCGTGACAGGCTTCAAGAATACAGCTATGAGATGTGTGGTAAAACATGTTTACTGTCAATATTCCAGGATGACCTCCCACTTGGGTAATGACGCCCCCTGGCGATCATTCAGAGAAACTACTTCAGCTCCCGTACTAACGTAGGTAGGAAGGGCCTGTCACTCAAACCGGAGTGACCCGCCTCCAGGCTATATAAGCCCCCGGAGGCGGAAGTAACATCCTCTTTTCACTCTCTGCGATATCACATTCAGATAAGTTGAAACTCAGCCTTGTATTATTATTCTTCGCGCATTAGCCTAAAGCGGTGGCATTGGAGTCGCCCACTGGCGAGTGTTGAATTAACCCGTACTTAAGAATACTTATTCTTGTTCCGTCCTAAATCGACGGTTATTTCCTTTTATAACAAAGGATTATTACTGCTTGTTCAGGCCTCCGCCGAAGCAAGCGTGGCATAGCATTAGCCGTTAGCTTGTTAGCTCGTCTGCTATTGTTAACGTTAGCTACACTGCTTACCGCTTGTTCAGGCCCTGCCCGAATCAAGCGTGGCCTAGCCTTAGCCGTTAGCTTGTTAGCTCGTCTGCTTCTGGTTAACTCTATCTACAGTGCTTCGCCATGGATCCTCTGGCCTTCCTGCCGAGGCAATGTCCAGGCTGTCCAGGACTCATCGACGGACAGGATCTTCACCATCTCTGTGTCGGCTGCATGGGCGTTGCACACGCCTTCTCTGCACTGAGTCCTCAGGGGAGAGCAGGACCTTTCTGTGACTGCTGCGTGGCCTACGACCGCGATGTACTGATACACCGGTTCTACCTAGCCAGGGCAGGCCTCGGGGCCTGCGCTCCACCAGGTGGGTCCACTGCTCTCAACCCCACAGCCCAGTCTTTCCTTCCCCAGGCGGACCGCACCGTTGGTCAAGGTGCGGCGCTGCCTTCCGGAGATCCGCTTGGCAACCAGCGCGCCATTCCAAGTCAAGATGGCGCCGTGCTACATGAGACACCGCCTGCCGCGCAACCGACCGCAGCTAGCTCCACTGTCACTGGAGCTGGCGGGTCTGGTGAAGTCGCCGCTAAGAAGGCGACCAAGAAGGCTAACATCCAGACGAAATCTCCGGTAGCCTTTTCCCCTTCGGGCGCGGTGCCCAAAAAGAAACGCTTGGATGTGACCGTCGGGGACGTCCCCCTCGACGTGAGCATCACCAAAACAGTCCAGACCTTCAGGCGAGAGTCGGACCTGAGCTCCTGTCAGAGCGAGGGTTCTGGTTCTGAATACTCTGGATACACGGCCGAGGAGGAGGAGGACTCCGTCGATGACGAGGGTTCTCGACTCACGGTCACTGTGAAAGGTAATGCCCCTGCGGCTCCAGCACGTCAACTGGACGCCGCAGGGAGCTCCCAGGCCTCCTCAGGCACCACTGCCCCTCCACCCGCCAGTCAAGCGAGTGAAGCGGGAGCAGAGGACGTCGATTCTGCAGCAGAAATGCTGGATCATCTCACAGTCTACATGAGAGCTCTGGCCAGAGTTGGAGAGGAGTTGCCACCTCCTCTCCCCTCTGAAGAGGCCGAGGATGATGATGAAATGCCCGGGCAGGAGCCTTCGGTTCCCGCCCCGTATGTCCTCTCCAGGCTGCCGCTGGTGAAAGGTTTCACCAAGGCCCTCCATTCCTCATGGAAGACACATAAAGACCCCAGGAAGCTGCCTTTTTCTGTGTTGGATTTGGTGGGCGGTGCGGAGGCAGGCATGTCCACCTGCCCTAACCTGGACCACCTGTTGGCACAATCTTTTCTGAGTTCTGTCAGACCCCAGTACAAAGATGTAGGCACGGCTAAGAACGGGCCGTTTGTTGGCCCCGTCGGCACCAACCCGCCGGGGTTCACTGTCCTGGAGGACAAGCTACAGTCGGACAGGGCTCGTAACGCCTACCGGTCCGCTGCTCTGGCCGCTAAGGACCTAAATCTGATCCAGCTCTTGCTCGCTTCCACCAAGGACCTGGTCAAAGGTCTGCCCACGGGGGAGCACACAGCTGAACTGAACACTCTATTTGACATCATGCTGAAGGTCAATTGGCATGCGGTTAAGTGGATGGGCAGGTCCATGGACTACAACCTCCAGTCTGAGAGAGCCCGCTGGCTCGACTATGTCGACCTCGAGCCTAAGAGGGACGTGGGCGAGAAGCCTCTAGGTCCTCGCGGGGAGATGTACAAGTCTCTCATAAACATGGAGAACAGTCCCACCACCCTCATGGGTGGGGGCTTGGAGCTGCTGCAGGGTAGAGTTACCTTCTTCAAGGCGGCTAAGGACATCGTCGAGTCCACCACAGTGCCACAGGATGAACCGCAGCAAGCTAGGAGGACGTCCCGCTCCTCCCGCGCCAAGGAAAGGGGCCGCTCTGCTTCTTTTAAGAAGCACTCGTCTTCCTCCAGGGGAGCCTCTGCAGCCAGGGCGCCTGACAGGCCCCGCAGCAAGGCTGTGGTTCCCGAGCGCGCTCAGCCGCGCCGCCCGTCCAAGGATGGCAGGCAGCAGTCTTCATACCGCGGTGGCCGCGGTAGGGGACAGCGCAAATGACACTCTGAAGAGGGGAATTGTGCTGGGGCGGGGGTCCGAGGTGTCTCTCGGTCCCCCTCCCCCCAAACGAGGGCGTTTTTCGGTACCCCGTGTCGGGGAAATGAAAATGTTAATTTTGATGCCTCCTGTGTCGACAATAAACATGTTGAAAGAACAAAGTCTGTCTCTGTCCAACTCTCTCGCACTAGCACAGACGACCCCATCGTGCATGCCTCCTGTAGTAATGATGAAGTCCTGTCAGGACTCGATAATCAATCACAGGTTTTATCAGAAACCAGTAATGTTAATGTCAAACAATTATGTGGTTCCTCAAGCGCGCGAGTGGGATATCCCTCGCGTCGACAATATGAATCCTTTATGCATGCCTCCTGTAAGAATGATGGAGTCCCGTCAGGACTCTTTAATCAGTCAGAGGTTTTATCAGCAACCAGTAATGTTAACGTCAAACAATTATATGGTTCCTCATGCGCGCGAGTGGATTTTCCCTCGCGTGAGCGATGCTATGAATTTAACCTTGAGTCGGAAATTCTGTCGGCCTACTATGAGCCCGGGTCAAGGGACAAGCATAAAGGCCTTAGAGCAGGTATTAAACGTAAAAGTTCCTCTCCTGTCAGGGGAGAATGCTTTAGTTGTGGGCGAGTCTGTTTATCAGTCGAATCGCTTTGCTCTTCCTGTCGCTCTATCGAGCCAAAACCGAACGCTTCCGGTTTCACCGGATACGGATTCGCTAGCTCCCCGCTTCCGGTCCGGCCGCAAAAGAGCTCCGCTAGTCAAGCGGTACAATCGGAAGGTGTTCCCACCTTGCGGCCTATTGAACCCCTGCGCTCCGCATCCGGGTGTCCCGGATACGGATACGCAGGTTCCCCACTTCCGGTCCCGCCGCAAAATAGCTCCGCTAGTCAAGCGGTACAACCAGAAGGTGTTTCCGCCATGCGGCCTATTGAACCCTTGCGCTCCGCATCCGGTCGTTCCGGATACGGATACACAGGTTCCCCACTTCCGGTCCGGCCGCCAAAAAGCTCCGCCGTCACGGAAGCACAGTGGTGGGGTTTCTCTCGCTCAAAACACGCTAGCACGCTGTGCGCGCCAGTGGAAGTTATGCAACCCGAGCCATTGGGTATTTCGAACGATAACCAGGGGTTACAGGTTACAGTTCGCAGATATACCCCCGCTTTCGAGCAGGGTTATTCATACCAGAGCACGTGGTTTAAAAGCAAGTCTTTTGAGAGAAGAGATCAGCTCATTGCTAAGCAAGGGTGCTATAGTGGAGCTGGACAGGACCCAATCCCGCATGGGATTTTGGAGCCGTTATTTCCTGGTGCCCAAAAAGGGGGGGGGGCTACGTCCCATCCTGGACCTAAAGGCACTAAACGTGTACCTGAAGAAATACGTTTTCAGGATGCTAACAGTACCCACCATGTTACGGTCGGTCAGGCAAGGGGATTTCCACTGTTCAGTGGATCTGAAGGATGCTTATCAGCACGTCCAGATTTATCCCCCACACAGGAAATTCCTTCGGTTCGCCTTCGAGGGTCGCCTGTACGAGTATACAGTACTCCCTTTCGGTCTGTCACTGAGCCCGAGGGTTTTCGTGAAAGTGACCGAAGCAGCCATCGCCCCGCTGAGACAGCAGGGCGTCAGGTTGGCGACGTACATCGACGATTGGATGATTTCAGCGAGCTCCGCCCACGAAGTGGCGCGTCACACACAAGTGGTTTTGGCTCACCTGAAGGCCTTAGGTTTCATAGTCAACCACGGCAAGAGCATGCTGACTCCAGCAAGTCGTCTTACATTCATTGGGGTCCTTCTGGACTCATCCGACATGTCGGCCCGTCTCTCAGAGGAGAGGGTGGACAGGTTTCGGGAATGTCTCGACTCCTTTCAAGTGGGCCAGGAGGTCACTTACAGGAGTTGCATGGTACTGACGGGAATGATGGCTTCCGCAGTACATCTGTTGCGTTTGGGCAGGTTTCATATGAGACCTTTTCAAAGATGGATGTTATCCCTCGGGATCCCGCCCTCCTTGAAGTACAAGAAGGTTAC
The DNA here is from genome assembly GCF_963921795.1 of Nannobrachium achirus. Lineage (NCBI taxonomy): Eukaryota > Metazoa > Chordata > Actinopteri > Myctophiformes > Myctophidae > Nannobrachium > Nannobrachium achirus. The sequence goes on along the minus strand of NC_137826.1, from coordinate 40,297,497 downwards.
GGTTTCCCCTTCCTGCGCGATCGCCCTGTCTCCGTGGCTGGTGGAGGGGTTCCTCACCAGCGGAGTCTCGATTGGCGAGGTGGTTTCCCACAAGTCGATCACGACAGACGCCAGTCTCAGTGGATGGGGAGCCACTTTCGAGGGGCGCACAGCGCAGGGGCTTTGGCCTCTGGAGATGAGGGGTCGTCACATCAACTATTTGGAGTTGATGGCTATACTCCTGGCGCTCAAGCATTTCGAGCCTTGGATTTTGCATTGTCACGTCCTGGTCAGGACAGACAATACGACGGCCATGTTTTATGTCAACAAACAGGGGGGCCTGTCGTCGTTGCCACTGGACCGTCTGGCTCGAGAATTGACGGTTTGGTGCTTGTCGCGCCTCAAGTCGATCAGGGCCTCACACGTCCCAGGTCTCCTCAACAGCGGAGCAGATCTCCTGTCCAGGGGAGGTCCTCGCTACGAGGATTGGTCTCTCCACCCCAGGGTGGTGAGCCAGATTTTTCGCAAGTTTGGTCAGCCAGTGGCGGACCTGTTTGCGTCAGCGGAGAATACGAAGTGTCCGTTGTTCTTCGCGGTGAAGGGCAGTCCCCCCTTGGAGTTGGACGCCTTAGCGCACACGTGGCCGAGATGTCTACTGTACGCGTTTCCCCCCTTCGACTTAATCCGACCCACTCTGGAGAGAGTCAGGAGGTTCGGTCTGGAGATGCTCCTGGTGGCTCCCTACAAGGGCACGTGGAGATCGGCGATCGCCCCTCTCCTTTGCGAACCGGGTTGGCAGCTGCCTCAGTGCAGGGACCTGTTGAGTCAGGCCAGGGGGGAGATCTTCCACCAAGACCTGCAGGTCCTAGACCTGTGGGTTTGGCACGTGAAAGGTTAAACCTGCTGGCAGCCGGTTTTTCTTCTGAAGTGGTTGATACCATTCAGAGTGCTAAGGCGCCCTCTACGAGGGCGTCTTATGATGGAAGGTGGAATGCCTTTGAGGACTGGTGTGAGTCGCGGGTTCCACCTGTGGTGGCTCATGTGGCGTCAGCCCAGGAAATTCTGGAATTTATGCAGAACCGCTTGAGAAGTGGTCTAGCATTTTCTACCCTTAGGGGGTATTTGGCGGCTATTAATGCCTGTCACCTGGGGGTGGCGGGCAAGGCACCTTCTAAAGTCCCGGAGGTCATCAAGTTCATGCAAGGAGTTGAACGTTTGAGGCCGGTGACTAGGTCTTTGTTCCCAGTTTGGGATCTGCAGGTGGTTCTAGGGGGCCTATGTCGGGCTCCCTTTGAGCCGCTTGTAGGGATGCCTTTGAAACTTTTGAGTTTCAAGACGGCTCTTTTGCTGGCTTTGGCCACGGCTAAAAGAGTTGGTGACCTGCAAGCTCTCTCGGTGTCTGCGGAGTGCATGCAGTTTATGAACAATGATCTCAAGGTGTTGCTCAAGCCTCATCTTAAGTTTGTTCCTAAGAACATGGTGGTTCCTAAGGAGCCTGTTGTTCTTCTGGCTTTTCATCCTCCTCCGTTTGTCTCGGTGGAGGATGAACGGCTGAATTGCCTTTGTCCTGTCAGGGCATTGAAGGCCTACTGTGACAGGACTGCTGGTTCTAGAGCTTCTTCTCAGCTCTTTGTAGAAATGGGCAATGTTCTTGTCAGAAAGCCGGTGTCTAGACCCACTCTTTCGAGGTGGATTGTGGATGCTATTAGGCTGGCTTACTCTAGTGCGGGTGTGGAAGTGCCGGCGGCACTTAAAGCCCATAGCACTAGGGGTGTGGCTACTTCGTGGGCACTGGCAAAGGGAGTCTCCGTTCAGGAGATTTGTGTTTCGGCGAATTGGTCTTCGCCTTCTACCTTTGCAGCCTACTATCACCTGGATATCGAATCCTCTTCGCTAGCGCATTCGGTTCTGGGTGCAGTTGCCTCCTCTACGTCATAGAGGAGTCGGATCTTCCCCTCCCACAGGTGGGCATGTAGCCACCTGGGGTATTTTGGGGGGACCCTGTGTTTTCCTTATATAGTGTGTCTTACTTATAAGGCGGACTTGTCCTTTCATTTAGTTGAATGAGGCGGACTTCGGTCTGTCAGGGTCTCTCTTTATTTTCTCATGCCTTCACACCCAGGTCCGGTGGGCCTGGGACCTTCTGGGTGATGGGTCACGCCCGTTTGGGCTGTGCTCACCCGTATGAGGGGTGTGTGGGGGTATGAGAGTAGGTTGTGGCTTAGAGGGGAGTTTAAGAATCCCAAGTGGGAGGTCATCCTGGAATATTGACAGTAAACGGTAGGTTCCGTACGGAACCATTGTTTACTTAGATATGGAAGGATGACCTCCCACGTAATGCCCCTCTGTTTCACTGAATGTGGCAGAGAGTGGTATTAAGAGGATGTTACTTCCGCCTCCGGGGGCTTATATAGCCTGGAGGCGGGTCACTCCGGTTTGAGTGACAGGCCCTTCCTACCTACGGGAGCTGAAGTAGTTTCTCTGAATGATCGCCAGGGGGCGTCATTACCCAAGTGGGAGGTCATCCTTCCATATCTAAGTAAACAATGGTTCCGTACGGAACCTACCGTTATCTATTATAGAGGATCCGCGGTCCAGCCACCATCCTTATATTATTATATTTAACATATTTCTTCTAATCTATCTACACCTGTATAGGGACAACTCATGGTTAAAAAAATCATGCAATGCCAAACAAAAGCTAATTCTATATTTTACATTTTTGCATTGGCTATTCAAAAATAGCAGCTATAGATCTTGTACAGCTGCAATTTTGGAACAATTATTTGAAAAATCTGTGTGTGAGAACTACTCGTTTCGAAGGCAATTGTAGATTCGGCCTCAGGTCTTAATGGGCTAAAACTGTAAGCTCCCCTTCCACACCCACAAACAATTTATGTACATTTAATACACACACGCGTACTACACGCACACACACATTCAGAGGGTGCACTATGCAAGGCACGCATGCGGAGCTGTCATGCAGACAGCAGACTCAGACAGGAGCGGAGGAGAGAACATGTCTGCCTGGCCTCTTTAACCAGAGGAGCCCTTCCTGCTGTCCAGGACCATTCAGTCGACATGCGTGCCTGCAGCCCCGGCCTGTGATTGGCTGCTGGGCTGAATGGGCGGGCCGGTTGTCAGGGAGCCACTCGGCTGCGTCAGCTAGACTTGGCGCCACGGCAACATACACAGCGCGTCACTGTACAGCGTGTGTACAGAGAGACACGCTCACTGGCAGGGTGGAAAGTAACTCAAGTGCTGTATTTAAGTACAGTTTTGAGGTCTTTTTATTTTGTTTGTATTTTACTTCAATACCATTTGTCCAGTCTCCACTCCACACCTCACAGACAAATATTGTAATTTTTACTCCACTACAATGATTTGATATCTTGAGTTTCTAGTTACTTTGTAGATTTTGATTAGAAGAAAACATGCATTAACCATCTATCTCAAGTACGTTTTGAATACAGGTTATGCGGACAGGCTTAGGCCCGGCTCAGGGAAGAGGACACCCATGCCATGCAGAGTCCATCGTGGGAACCTTGGGAGGTGCAATAGGCCCAAGGCTATGAAATAATACTGTAATGCATTTTATGATTTGTATTGTGATGTTTTTTGCCAAGAAGAATAGTCTCCACTAGACTAGACTAAAATTAGAATAAATCACTTCAGCCCTATATATTCGGCTATATGAAAATAGACGATTCCCCCCAAGTCAACATTTCACACTGGTTCCTAAAGTGTAAACACATAATTCCATAAATATATTCAATTAGGGCTGCAGATATTGATTATTTTCTAGGGATTATTCTATCAATTACTTTTTCGATTAAGCTAATAATCAAGTTTTTTTAATATATTGTATATACATAGATATCAACAAATCGATTAACCACTTTTTTCGTTACACAACCAAAGAAATCAAGAAAATATCAGATCCACAAGCTCTCAACACGTCACACCGCGAGGTGTTGTGAGCTTATAATAAATGGGCCATTTTCACCATTTAATAGGGATCAATTACTGATCAATTATTTGTTTAAATGATCAATAATTTATTTTATAAAATATTACATCAACTAGTTCGATTAACCGTTGCAACCCTATCTTCAATACAAGTTTCTGAGAAATAATATATAAACCACAAAATCTTTGAAGGCCTATCGGACCTTTGGAACGGTCCTAAACGTTCATCTCCATTTACTGCAAAGGACACACACGCACACACCAAGTGAGTGAGCACTTCCACATCAGAAAGACAGGTTCACCTCTCTAAAGTAATCTCAAGGGCCTTTAGTTACTATGACTACAGGCATATTCCCAGGGATTCATTCCACAGACCCACACAACCCATAGCTACAATGTAACAACTATCATACATGTGTGCCTGGTTGATTAGAAATGCTACATTTATTGAGAGAATATCTCCCCCATCTAACAGCATGTTCGGCGACTAAAACTATATCGAAAAATCACCTTGTCGATCTTCAGCATGCAACCAAGTGTAAAATTTGGCATTACGACGCCATCAAGGCCTGTCAAAATATTTGTTTTGTCGACAAAATCAACTGTAGGTTTAGTCGATGATAATCGACTGAACCTAGACTAAAACTAAAACATTTCAGATTACTAAAATATGACTACAACTAAATGAAATTTTGACTAGAACTAAATCAAAATGTGCTGCCAAAATCTACACTAAATGAGTGAAATTACACAAGGGGCCTGCCAACTTATAGAGACAGTAGCATTATTTGTGCAAGGAGATAAAACACATTAGGAATTAAGAAGGGGATTATAAATCATCTTCAATTAATTATTACAAATGAACTGCTTCTACATCTCAATTAAATATTTGACATATGATATAAGGGAATAGCTGATCTACCAGCGCACAACGCATCACATTGCAAATCACATTGTTGAGCTTTCTTTCTTTCTTTTTTAAAAAGGATTTCTGACATGAATCGTGTTATGAAGTAATCTGAACCCACTTCTAGTAATCTCCAGTCTAGTCAAACATATAATAATAATACTAATACTAATAATCTAGTGCAGCAGACACACAGGAATAATAAACATAATAATAATAATCATTATTAGAGGGTATGCGATTGCGGATTGCGCATGCATAAAGTGAATGGCAAAGTGAGTTTAACTTCATGTAATGTTGTTTAATGCAATCAGATAGGACTTTTCTATTTGGATATATGGGCTGCCATGGCCAGAAGGTTTTTTGCCACTCAGTAGGCGTTCTGCATAACTTGATGTGAATGATGTCACGCACTTACCCCTATTATTATTATGATAGAATAGATATAATCCGTCATTATTCTGGGCTCTATTCTCTCCTCTGCAGACACACAGCAGGCATTTGACTTTAAGATTGTAGACATTAACTTTCCCATATTATGTCATCCTTTTTTCCCTAATGGCACATGGATTCACTTTGCATCAAAGTGAGCATGCAGTGGAAATGCCCTGTTTTGTGTGTATTTTTCTGTGGATTACAGCCGATCTCTCTCCCTACTATAGACCTTCCCTGGGTGTCCTTCCCTTGACTCACACAAACACACACACAAATTCAGCCATGCTCTAGTTTGGAAATGCACGCAAACGTAAATTACATAACTCCTGCATTGCAAGGAGGGGAGGGAAGGGGCGGGGGTAGAAAGAATTGTGGCGGTGGGGGGGGGGGGCTGCCCTACTTCCCCCCTCTCCCCGTGACCCGCCGCTGTCAGCGGAGTGGGGAGGGAGGGGAGGGGAGGGGGGCACAATGCACGTGGTTGTCGAGGGCGGGCCCGCAGCACGCACAGGGTACTTTGTTGCCTTTAAAAAACGGTCAGAAGGCGACTTGCATTGTGCATTTTTGTGTAAATGTAAAAACTCTTTATTTTTCTAAATGAAAAAATAAAAAGTCTAATTGAGATTTAAAAGTGGCTGTTGAGGATTAAATAAGAACAAGAACTGTGAGAATTTTTCGAGCTATGCTCCAGTCCGGAGACGAGTGATGCCAGTCATAACCTACTTATAAACGGTCATAACCTAGTAAGATATAATAACAATCCAAATGATAGCCTCGTGTTCAAATCCTCGTGCTAAAATCGCGCTATAAATCGGATGGTCACGACTCGAAGTGAAGCACACCGAGTTGGTGTGAGTGAAGGCAAAAACACACCCTGCGTTGCCAAGCACGCGGTATGTAAGTGGGGGTGTAGATTATCTGACACGTCATCATCAGAAGGGAGAGACAAAAAGAAAGCCCCAGCCAGTTCCCTTTTCCACAGTATCTTGTTTGTTGAATCTTGTAACTCCCTCCCCAGAGGGTTGAAACCGGGACTGTGGTCAAAGACAGCACGTATTTTCGAAGCGTGTTTTAACCTTTCACTATCGTTTCGTTAATTTTAATCGACATCAAATAGAATAGCCTACACACACACACTCACACGCGCAGTGAGGGAGGGAGGACCCGCCCCGGTGTGTCATAAGATAGCACAGAGAGAGCAGAGCCATGTCAGGGCATTACATAAAGAGAGCAGTCTCTCTCTGTGTGCTGCCACCGCCCTACCCTACCCTACCACCCCCACGACGGACCGACTAGCACTGCTTGTCTGCTTCTCAAACTTTTTCATGTCAAGGACCCCCAAATGGACACTAAGCCCGCGGACCAGCTTTAGAAAAGACATGCCAGCTAGGGACCCTTTGTTTTCCCCTTTTTTCCTGACTATATCTACTGCATAGTACTGTGTTCTATCCGTCTGTCATTCAACGTTATAGCCCATGAGATACTTCAATGGTTTCCTATGGAAATAAGCTTAGTCTTTTCTAGGATCTCCTATTAGTAGACCTTGTAACGGTGAACTGTACCGTCATGAAACTGTACTTTTTCCTATGCAAACTTCTTCTAATAAAGTCTTCAATCAATCAAACCCCCATATGAGAGACGTTTTTATTTTACAGCTCTAGCAGTGAAGCATTTTCTTTACATGCATTGTACGGACCACCATTTAATGGCATTTCTATTTGTTTAGTAACATCAGTGTTAATTTAACTCTGAGTGGACAAATGTAGGCCTACTCTCAGCGTTACAGACACAATAAATACACACAGCATTTGTACACTCTCTGTACACCATTTGTACACTCTGAGTTACATACCCAATAAGGGTCCATTTGGTTCCTATCCTATCTAGGAATTAGCTGGGGAACCCCTGGAACTCAATCAAGGATCCCCTGGCTGGGGGTCCCCGGACCCCACTTTTGAGAACCAATGGAGTAGAGTGGGTCAGAACGGCTCCAACCAAAGCAAAGGGGCCCATTCTTTATGAAACCCGCCTGGGGGGGTGGGTGTAGTGACTCATTGCGCCGACCAACAAGGACCAAAGTGTGTTATCATTAACTAAATGGCTACGCTACTACTAGTAGTACAACAAGGTAGTTAAAGCCCCAGGCACAGGCAGGGAAGGTGGAGACACACTTGTGTAACAAAGTTACCGCGACGGTACGGAACGGGACCTCACCGTAACCTGAAAACCCCCATCGCACCGACAGTGCGCAGGAGCGGGCAACGTGCCTCTCTCTCCGTGGTGTGGTGGTGGTGTGTCTTGTCTAGTGTCTGTCAGCGGAGAAAGACTAGAGCTTCACATTCACACAACACACACCATGCAGGCATGCACCCACACACACGTGAGCGGAAGGAAAAAAACACGTTTGGGAAAAATAATAAACTTTTGAGGGCTATTTACGCATTTTGGAATAAGCTACGGTTAAATGGACATGATAACTATAACAGTGGGACAAGTTGTGTTAACTGTTGTTGACGCAGCAGCACCGGAGAGGCTTCCGCTCCCCTCCACTAGGCGGGTCAGTTGAAATGCATGACCAGTAGCGACTCAACTGAACTGAACTGAATTGAACTGGGACGGGCTCGTCGTTTCGTCCCCCCCACCCCCTCACCCCCCCCTCGAAAAACTCTCAAGGTTCGGCCAGGGATTCGACCGTTGCAGTTTGGGTCAACGGTTATCTTGTCTAGTCTAGTAAGCAGCCTCCACCCCGGGCCCAGGGTGGTGCTATTTTTTGGGGGGTTGCTCCGACTTACCACGTGCTATCTGTTGTTGCTGGGCTTGCCATTCCAGATATCTGGCCGCCTCCAGCAGGGTATCGATGCTCATCGCGCCGCGGTCCCCTCACGGTAGGCGACCCGCCGGTTCCCCGGGACGGAAGGAAGCGAAAGAGAAACGGGCGGGTGTTTTTTTAGGACTCCAGCGAGCGGCCCGGTGTGTGCACGATCGTCCCGCACGCACGCGGCGTCGATCGTTCCTCCCTCTTTTTCCTGGGAAAAGGGACCGAAAGAATCAATCGGGAGAAACCGAAGGTAATTCCTCTGCATACGTAAAAGGATGATTGCAACAAGATGGCGATGCGACCACGGGAATACACACAAAACAAGGCGAGTCGTATTCTAGGCAAGCCCCGCCCCTCCCGCCTCTGGTCCCGCCCCTCCCGCCTCTGGTCCCGCCCTTCTTACTATGGCCGTCGACAAAACGCGGCGGACGAGCCATGTGGGAGCGCGCGAGCGCGGTGGCACGGACTGCTTCAACAGCTTGAATCTAAATGATCATTTGGGTTTAGGATTGGAGAAGACATACATTTACATTGCCAAAGCAAGAATCAAAACATAATAAAAACAGTTGAAAAGGGGAAACATATACACGGAGGGGGTAGCATGTGTAAACAGAGCTATGTCACATTTATGTTATATCAAAGCTTTTTCAAAACAAATAGCAGCAATCTAAGTTAATTTGTAAACAATGTGGCACCATCAGTAGCTGCTGTCTTTCACTAGCTTTATTATTTTATTCCCTTTGAATTTTTTAAGTTTATTTGTAGCCTATAGCAAACAAAGTTAGAAAGTGCTTTTACAGAGCAATGTTAAAAGCAGCAAACAACAATGCAAAAGCAGAATATAACAATCAATTTTTACTCAAACAGACTCACATTAAAATTAGAGTGGGCCGGCAAGAAAAGCACTTGACATAGAGGTATGTTTTTCAGAAGCGATATAAAGGCGTTCTGTGGTGGAAAAATCAACTCTTTTTGCAAGATTGCAGCCAGCAAGCAAGTGGGGCAAAAAAAACTCAAAGTCAGTCTGACTGTCAATCTCCAAAGCAAACAAAACACGTAACGGTGCGTGGGATCCATTCCCCCAAAAACTCCAGACGCCGTGGTTTGTGAGCAGCCGCGCAGGGCCGCAGTGCATTCAGACATGTCTGTGCGTGCGGACCAATGAGCGTGCAGAACAACAAGGCATGGTGCTGGTCCACATGGGCACCCGCCCGGCCCGACACGGACTCATTTGCATGGCGAGAGCGTGACTGGCCACCCTGCTGTCTCGGGATCCCAGCTGTCAATCAAACCGCGGTGAGGGCGTGGTCTACCAGCCTGCATTCATGCATGTGTTATTATACATTATGTGCCTCAACTGAGATGGCTTTTTAGACTCACTCCAGCAGTCAAAACATATTCATCATGTTCATGTCAGGGATCCCCCAGATATGTAGACTAGGCCTACTAGTCTGTAGGGCCGCGGAACACCATTTGAAAATATATAGTGCCTGCTACGAGAAAGATTTGTGTTCAAAAACTAAAACAAACAAACAAAAAACCCTAACCATAACCAAACCAAGCTTTTCAAATTTCTACAGAATTGCAGATCTGCAAGCTCACAACATGAATGTTATGCATTGTGAGCTTGTAGATCAGCTATTTTCAATATAGCCAAAGTATAAAATAGGTACGGTTAAACCGTTCCACATTTTTCTGGGGACCCCCTGGAACCACCACAAGGACCCACTTTGAGAACCACTGCTTTTATCGATATATCATGCAATGTATTCCACTGTGAATGTCATCAGTGGAATTGCGTTACTAGCATGACCCAAGCTGTTCCCTAGCAACTTGCTAGGAAACAGCTTGGGTCCAAGTTTATTTCCTGTCAACTACTGATATTCAGATATGATTTATTATTCAACAGAACAGACTTGTTTAGACTATTTTATGTTGTCAATTTGTTATGTTCTTTACGAATATACACTATAGATATAGGCTTACACACACAAGAAATTGTAATATAAATGAAGTAGGTGAACACATGATCAAACACCCCAAAAAGTGATCAAATATCAACATCAAGGAGTATGCCTATATTAGCTGTTTACATATAAGAACATATTAGTTTCAGTTTAAAAAAATGCATGCTTTGAAAGTTCTTGGCTTAAGGGCTGTGATTATTACGCACTATAACTATATAGTTCACCGTTGTATTTGTTATAGTTGTGTGTTGGCCCCCTGTGTTAATTTATGTCAGTCTAAGTGACACACAAAAAACTTTTCATAGCTGATGCCGGTCTTCGATATTTTTCTGCTGACGAATTCCCTCTCCCTAAGACAGAATGCAGAGATACATGCCATGAAATGACAGTTTCTCAGTGTGAAATGTGATTGAGTGAGAGCCCAGTGACAGGCCTTGTGTGTGTGTGTGTGTGTGTCTAAAAGAGAAACTTTTTAAACACCATGGCAGCAGTTTAGAATGGTGTGATTGTATACAGTATGTAGCCTACATACATAGGTATATGCGTGTTTGTTCACGGTTGTGTAGGGGAAGTTGCTCTGTCAACTTAAGTTAAAGTACTAGAGTACTTGATTTTAAAAATACCTAAGTATTCAAAAGAACATGCTTTAAAGAAATGTATTAAAATTGACATTTTCCTAAAAATTCTACTTTCAGAAACCTTCCAAAATGATCAATACTAGAGAAAATGGCAAATCTATGAGCTAACCACACGTTGCATCGTAACATTGTGAGCTTGTAGATCAGCTATTTTCACTATATTTGAAATATAGCTTAAGTGGTTAATTGCTAATCTTTTCTTGCAATGGAGCTGATGTGGACAGTCAAACGCAACGATGTGACTCCCCCCATTCCAAGCCCTGTACGACGAACGCTGTGTCAGCAAAGCTCACAGAATCATCAAGGATCCAAGCCACCCCTACCACAGACTGTTTCAGATGTTGCCGCATGGAAAACGTCTACGCAGTCTCGGAGCCACTGGCAACAGACTGCCAAAATTCTTCTTTCCCTGTACAATCAGGCACTTGCTGACACGAAATAGTAGAATGAACCAGGACAAATGGAAACGCTAAAACCCAATCCCTCACAGCTCTCCCCTCTCCTCAGTCTCCTGTCCTTTGCTGGCACTCTAATATGCTTGAACTGTTCCTACCTAATCTGCTGTAATAAGTTAACTGTGAAGTCATTTACATTAAGTTAGGTGACAGCTACCTTAAAAATAGCCTGATGAAGGTCTAAAAAAAGACAAAGTTGTGATTTCCCATTAAAACATTTTTAATTTATTTTTTGCATTTGAAGACAAATGCAAGAGTTTTTTCAGGTGGCAGTTAGTGAAAAAATGATGTTGGTATGTATATAAAATACTAAGACTATATGCATGTGTACATACATACACTGATATTCTCTTTATTTATATGTGCACACACTGCAGTGCATACTGTACATGTAATCTGTGTATAGTGTACTGTAGTCTATGTGGCTGCCTGTTAACAGATTTTGATTGAATGTTGCTAAGTGGTATAATGTCCTCCTACTGAGGATGCAATATTCTCAACCAATCCTGACCACAGCAGGGAAGTACATGTACAAATGACAAAGAGAGGGTGTAGCTTGACAAACAATGAGGAAAATAAAATTAAGGTAGCCTAATTAACCTTCGTGGCTTCATATAGTGAAGCCTACATGTAGTAGGCTACATGAATATTTTGGTTATGGAGTCTGTGCCTGCAACAGTAGTGAGTGTATGAAATATGAGAAACGCAACACACTACACTTTTCATGTAATGCACCCAAGAGGTTAATTCAGGCGAAGGCAACATTATACAGTTCAATTTTGGCTGTTCCACTGTCATGTAGGGGAACGTGAATGGGAGAAGATGAATACTGGTATATGTTTTCGTGTCGTTGTTTCTCATTTCACTGCACCAGAAGGGACTGCAGATCAATATTAGACAAGGTGTTGCTTGCATTTTGTGAACAGTAGGCCTATACAGTATGCCTATACCCCGACCTCAAAGTCCACCTCAAGCATCTTACTGCTCAGGCAAAGAGACTTAGAAACCAGACAACCGCTCTAGTTAGATCCGCCCAAAAAAACGACATTGACGACAAAATTGATGAATACAAAAACAAACCACGTGACCTATGGAAGTTGCTTAACAACCAATTAGGCTTAAAACTTAAAAACCATATGCCATAACATAAACATCAAAACGGCCACCACTTTCATTTCTGACAAATTTGAAGTGGCTACCCATCTTAACAAAACCTTTACCACCACAGCCCATTCACTGGTCCAAAGACTGGTCTCCCCATCTGGGCAGTAAGGTGTAGAATTTGTTAAAAAACAATACAAAAAACTGGGGGTTAGTAAAGATAGTTTTAAACTTACCACAATGAATAAAAAATTGAGCGCCCTACCTCAACACAAGGCCACTGGCCTTGATACAATTCCCGCTAGATTTCTCATTGGCCAATCATTACCCACTTAATTAACCTATCAATCGAACAGGGTCATGTCCCCCAGGACTTCGAACTAGCTAAAGTAACCTGGCAACTACCGCCCCATTTCCATTCTTAGCTCCATATCCAAAGTCATGGAAAAAATAGTCTACGAACAGATTGCAAGATATCTCGGCAGCAGTGAGTTGGATGCAATCTTACCTGGTGGGGAGGGAACAGGTGGTGGAGGTGAACGGTACCCTGTCCCCCCCCTCCCAGTAAGCTGTGGTGTTCCTCAAGGTAGCATAATGGGGCCTCTGTTGTTCCTAATATATGTAAACGACATGGCATCCGCTTGCGACTGCAACCTGTTCCTGTTTGCGGATGACTCGGCTCTCCTAGTCTCAGGCAAGGACCACTTGCAGGTTTTGACTACGGAGTCCACGTATGGTATCGTGACGCCCCACAAGCCCTGAAAACTAAGCTCCAAACAGCCCAAAACAAACTAATTAAGGTCCTGCTTAACCTTCCCTATCAGACTCACCTCACCACTACTCACCAGTTAAGAGTGGGGTGGCTCAGAGTAGATGATAGACAGTACAGCAACTTGCAATGGGCCTGGTGTACAAGATACACTACACCACTAAGATCCCCATGTACCTGGCAAAATACTTTATAAACGTTAAGGACGTCCACAATTACAACACCAGAGGCAGCGCCACAGATTACGTTCAACCCAAAGTCAACTCAAACAAAGGGTCAAACTCGTTCTTCTGCTATACAACCAAAATGTGGAACGCCCTACCGAAGGCCTTAAAAGAGTGTGGTTCCCTAGCATCCTTTAAAATCGCCCTGAAATCCACTTAAAGCCATTCGCAACTGGCAATAACAAACCTAGCCCAGCATCCCCTGACCCCTCTTTGTATTTACCTACTGTATATATTTTTTGCGCTGTTTATTTTATTTGTATTTACTTTTTTTTTTACTATATCTACTGCATAGTACTGTGTTCTATCCGTCTGTCATTCAATGTTATATGAGATACTTCAATGGTTTCCTGTGTAAATAAGCCAAGTGCTTTCCTAGGATTTTAGTTGACCTTGTACCAGTGAACAGTACTGTCATGAAACTGTACCTTTTTCTATGCAAACTTCTAATAAAGTCTTCAATCAATCAATCAATGGGAATTTCCCTGAACACCATCTACACAGGAACTGACGACTGTTATTGCACCTGTTACCACTAGAGGGCACCATCATCCTTGTTGTGCAAAGTTATCCCCCCTGACACTCAAAATACATCCCTTCTTATAACCAGTTCCACCACTACGGGGCTCTGTCGGGATTATTAGATTGCTAGTCACGTAAACTGCAGTAGGATGACACACAAACCTATATAAATACAGAGGTACACAGAGATCTAGCTGCCTGGGAGAAGTTTGTCTTCCTAACAGTATGCAATCACTATTATGATGTAGTGTAGGCTAATTGTCCATTGACATTGACAAGGAATTGGTCACATAGTGACACTCGAAAAAGAAAATATTTTAACACCACCTTTTCATATAGCCCAGCTACTAGTTATCAAGAGATTTCTTGTGAATGTATGGATTTATATTTAGTAATAGGGCCTAAACTGTCATAAACAATAAGTCCTCGGATGGAATGAATGTAATGACGTCTGTCTGCTCTGCTCTATGTATTAGTTGACCTTGAAACCTCGACTCAAACCAGCAGTCTCTCATTTTACCAGCTTTACCCCCCCCCCCCCCTGCTTGCTTATATCCTATTGTCATATTCACCTTGTTCCCAATTAAATAATAACAGAGAAAAGTAAAGGGAAAAAATGAACCCCACCTTGCATGGTTTTATCGTGCACAAGGAAGTGCATGTGAAGTGTGTGTGAGTAGGCCTAGAATGTGTGTACTAGACAGTGCGTGATACTGGAAAGTAGGCCAATGTTTCTGGCTGGGTGGCTCTGCTTAGAAACATGAGTTGAAGTCTGAGACAGTTATTATTGATTCATTACTTCCTATATTATTTGTATCCCTCTATTCATAAACCTAGCAGCAGCACCACACTAGTTTAATAATGTCTGCCAGCCTAGCCATGTCTGCTCTAGTGTCCCTCCAGAGTCAGATAATTGCTTTAGCATGATGCACATTTGCAGAGAACTTGATTTTGTGCCTAGTTTTCAAAGCTTCAAATTAATAAAAGCTAGATAATGCAAGCACATCATCTTCTCAGCCTCACACCCTATACATACAAAAACAACAGCTTTGCATATTATGGACACAACTTTATATCAGCTGAAAAGTATAAACCAGGGCAGGGCTTAAGTGACAAATAGATTTAGTAAATAAATCAATGCGCAATTGTCGCATTGATTAATTAATCTAGTATTTTCACACGTTTTGATTATTCGAAAAGATTATCAATATTCGCTAAGACAATCTATAGTTACAACATCGTTCCACTCAAGAACTCCTCCTCACTTCTAGTTTGTTTCGTTTAGGTGGATGGACAGGGGAGTGGTGCATCAGTGCAGGATCATGCATGATGGCGCTCGCCGTCTTGGCAACTGTTGCCAGGATACTGTACAGGGCCAGAAGGAATGGCTGTGCATGCGAGTTTAGACGTAAGCTGACGCACTATACATAATTGATAAAGGGGACTGACTGAAAATCTCCTCACTGCCTTTCCTTGATACCCGTTTCACCCAGCCAGTCTTTTATGTAGTCAAGGCGGCTTTACTGAGGGGAAAGAGTAATGGACCCTGGCTCCAAGACCAAGGCCTACACCTGAGGAGAAGCATTAAGCTACTGGACAAAAATAGTTCAATATAACAACACTGCAGTAGTTAATAACCAATATGTTTTGGCTCTTTTCGACTGAACGGTGCGGTAACACAGAACGTTCCATACCGAAACATTGCAGAACCTTTAAGTTCTGCGAGTTGTTTTTGACCTACAAGCTCAGGACGTGTTGCATTGCTTGTAGATATACCTTGATTTTACAATATTTACAATATTACAAAACACAAGTTCTAGTACTACATCCTGAGCAGGGTCAAAATTAGTTAAAAAGCAATTTGGGAAGATATTCAGTTAAAGATTAGTTTTTTGACTCTGGGGGCACCACCTCCTTTATTGTGTAGAAACAGAAACTCTATTTGGCTCCTCCCCTGTTTCAGTCCACTTCCTCCCAGGTACTTATGTGTTTATTCCTACTAAGAACAACATTACATGTTTAAGGCAGTGGTGTTACTGTTGACAGATTCTGCCGTTTCAGTGATTAGGTTGAGAACCTTGTATGAAACAGAGCCATAAAATATGGAAACAAATCCCAAACGTGTGAAATACGCTACAGGGCACTTGGTTCTTCAAGTCAAAAAGAGAGATTTGAATTCTATTCATAAGACCCTTGGACTTGAATTGACGCATTCGGATTGATTGGCCTTACCTCAGTCACGTAACGGTAACACCCGTTAGAATTTCAGGTTTCCTTTCAGTGAGTTCCATTATGCCCCATCCCTTTGTAACAAAACAAAATCCACAGGAAGTAACAAAAGGAATGTTATATTTACAGATTTTTATTTTATTATGTTGCAAACAATGACATCCAGATATATTGATACACAACTTTTTTTTTTGTACTGTGCGTGTGTATGTGCATTTGTGAGTGTATGTGTATGCGTTGAGAGCATGTGGCAAAGACAGAACCACAGAAAGCAGAATGTAAAATCCCATGAGGGGAGGCCCTCGCAGGGTGAACAAGGCAGAGAGAGATAGAGAGAGAGCAAGAGGGCGCTAGGGATTCTCTGGGAGTCAATACACACTTACAGTCACACTCACACACACAGACATACACACACACATCATTAAAGGTAAAACACACCTTCGCTGTGCATGTGTCCGTGTTCTCAGCAGCAATAGGGATTTTTAAGGTCCTGTGAGTCATCTACTAAAAGCAGAGCTGTCAAACAGATGAAGAAGCGTGAGTTTGAACAAAGCGGGTGAGAGGCTTCGCCACCCTCCCCCCGCTTGTCAAACCTGCGGAGGAGACTGCGGGACGGAGACTCTCCTGTCGTAATATACAGAGACGGACAGGTAATAAACACACACACACACACAGTGAACACACACACATACGCTCGCCCGTGTTAACTTTAAGGTGTAATCGCACTAAAGGGCCGGCATTTTGAACTTGTCCTTTTCTGGTCTTTTATCTCCCTTACTTCAATCCAACCGTTATCTTCCGCTCCTTGCCCTCCTTTGTTCCCTTTCCTTTACTTCACTCATTCACCACACAGGCAGCAACAGACCAGTGGAGGCATGAAATAAAACGAAACCAAAAAAAAAAAAGAAAAAAAGAAAAGAAAATCCTAAACAACGTATTTTTTCGTGCACCGTCAGTTACCCAGAATCCACCTGCGCCAGCACACAGGGATCATTTAAACTTTGACCCCAATAGGGAAGGTCATGACAACGGTATGCAAATTATGCAAATTTAACAGTATACAATTTTTTTTTATTCACCATGCAAAGAATACTTTGTTTTTCTTTTTTTTTCCTGCTTTTTTGATGTCGTGTTTATGTTTATGTGTCTTGAGATTGCGTGACATTTATTTAAGCGTACCCTACATCCAGAATAATTTACATAAAAAGGACAAATAGTCATCTTAATAGGGCTGGCCCAGTGTAGAGGGAAAGGAAGAGAGGAGAGGACGGGACGGGACGGGACAGGACGGGGGAAGGGAGAGAGCAAGGTAAAATATGAAGTATGAGAGGGGAAGTGTTGGGGGGCAGGGTGGGGGATGAAGTAAGAGGAAAATGATGAGTAGTGGGCCAGGGGGGTTGGGGGCTATAGGGCTGCTGTTGGACTGGGTGGTCGTTGGGGGATGGGGCGGAGGGAGGGGTGGGGGGTTGTAGAGGCAGTCTCAGCGGCACTCCCAGACTTTGACTGTTTGATCGACACTGCCCGTCACCACGTAGGGAGCCGTCTTGTGGAAATCTGTAGGGGTTGGGCGGAGGGAGGAGAAATGCCAGTTCAGTGCCATGTTGTTAAAAGAGCAGTACATTTATTTTTTAGGTCCAAGTCCCCTAACGTTTGAGTATTTTGCGATACAGACTTACTTACAGATTCCTCAGGTGCACAGTGCATACTTTCCACTAATTATGGAATATTACGTTTGATGCCTTTCAAAACACTTGCAGAAACGTGGCGCTTGGACTGGTTTTATTCTAAATCACCTCGTTTTAATGCAAGCTTTGCAACTACTTTGCAGAAAAACATTTGAGACTTCACTTCCTTGTTTTCCACTAAGATTGTCAGCACTTTTATTCGATTCTGAGATTAATTTTGGAACTAAGTCCACACCAGCGATCGAATTTGAAATATTTACCTTTGGTACACTAAATGGGTCTCTTTCAACCAAATGTATCATCAAATTACGATCAGGAATCTAACCAGGGTTCCCACACATTTTTACCAATTAATTTCCAAAACGTTTCCAGAATATTTAACCTAATTTCCAGGACGATATAACAATAATTCATCACAATAACAGGTCGCTTACACCTATGCGCAATGCCCAAAGACAGGTAGTTTATGCCAGTGGTTCTCAACCTTTTCAGGCCGTGGCCCCCGAAATAATCATATTTTAACCGGGGACCCCCCACCCTGACGAGCACTAAGAGTTGAGGAATTTTGTATAACACGGTTCTATTGTGAGAATAGCTGATCTACATGCTCACAACGCCTCGTAGAGAGCATTGTGAGCATGTAGATCGAGAGTTGTGAGCATGTAGACCGGCTATTTTCACAATTTCCGACTCTAATATTTGACAATTTGGCCCATGTTTAATTTGTCATTTCAGAGGTATTAACACAATCAATAACCAAAGACAATGCATAGCTATTTTTTCCAGGACCTTCCATGACCCTTGATAAATTCCAAAACTTTTCCAGTACCGGAAAAATATTTTTCCAATTTCAAAATATTTCCAGGAATTTCATGACTGTGGGAACCCTGTCTAACTGTAGTGATCTGTTGGAATAACAAGAGCTGTGGAGAAAAAAAGGGATTTGGGGCCTTGGGTTGCATCTTACCCAGAGAGGTAACAAAGTGTTCATGGGCATACAGGGTCTTCATGCAGCGCTTGTTCTTGTAGTCCCAGATCCTCAGCGTCTTGTCGTCGGCACAACTCACTATGAACCTGCCTCCAGGATGGAACAGGAGCCCACGCACCCAGTTGTCATGACCCACCTAGAGGAGGGGAATAAGACATCCTTCTCAAAATGGTTCCTGCTAAACAGTAGGGGTGTAACGATACCTTTTAATAGCAATTCGATACATATCACGATACATGGTTGACGATACGATACATGGACGATATTGGTTCATTCATGGTGATACGATAGGATTCGATTAAATTATTTAAAATCGATATAGTAACTATTTAGCAAAGAAATTAAATCTGTGTGAAAGGTGTGGATAGTGCAGGTTTTTAAGGGAAACATGTATTATTATGGATATAAATAAGTAAACACAGTGATTCTCTGCCAAATACATGAACATTGTATATTGACAAACCTGCACCTTGACATGAACCCAGAGATTACACACATTTATCGATAGACCAGTGTAACTATATGGAAAGGAAAAGTAATTTTTTCTTCTTAAAAATGCTAAATACAATGCACAAGTAGGTAGTATCGATACAATCGATTCTTTGCACTGCCGATTCGATACGATACAAAATAAAACGATACAATTCGATTTTAGCGGCTTTCATTTCGATATACTTAAAATGTTTAAGTTAAAAACGATGTTTCGATACAGTTACTATATCGTTACACCCCTACTAAACAGACATCAGCTATAATTACGTGCACAGATATCCACTTCCATTTCTGGACGCCCAAGTATTCATTGTTTCATGCACTGGCAGCTATGAACACCATGACCCATTTATAATAACATGGTATATCCATGAGACACCAAGGAGAAGGTGCCAGAAATATCCAATACTGTCCCATTTATTGTTGAGTTTCACGGTTTATGCATGCCCAGTACATCCACAGCAGGTGGGTGGATATTCATGGGAAGAATTCTGTAGGACCGTCGTAACAGTCAATCCTTAACTCTTGTTTTAGTTTTATTTGCGGACAGAAACAAACAGGAATATTGGAAAGCTAAAGATGAAGCCATATGACCAACATAACTTAAGATGTCAACGGTGTATCTAGATAAGAAAGCTTGTTCACTTAAAACACAGGAAGGACACCAAGACAGCCATAAAAAGAAGTTCAAACAAACTCTTGGACTGCAAACAACCAATGTAAAAAGAACAAACGTCGTTGCCACGACCCTTGTCATGAAAAACACACACACACACACACACACACACACACACACACACACACACACACACACACACACACACACACACACACACACACACACACACACACACACACACACACACACACACACACACACACACACACACACACACACACACAAACAAACATACCAGGGTCATAATGCACAAGCCAATGCTGACGTCCCACATCTTAATAGTTTTATCTCTGGATCCAGAGAGCAGGAAGGGGCCAGGTTTCCCACTCTTCTTATTCTGCAGGAGAAACAGACACGGTGATGGTAAATCCACATCTAATGCCTCAATATCATAATGTTTCCACTCAAGTTAAATGACAATTCAACAATCACATGGAGAATAGGCTCCGTGTTAAGGTCTTTGCACACTGCTGCGTTTTTCGGGCCGAATATCGGAGTGAATTTCGGAGTGCGT
Organism: Nannobrachium achirus; assembly: GCF_963921795.1. Taxonomy (NCBI): domain Eukaryota; kingdom Metazoa; phylum Chordata; class Actinopteri; order Myctophiformes; family Myctophidae; genus Nannobrachium; species Nannobrachium achirus. The sequence goes on along the minus strand of NC_137826.1, from coordinate 40,277,129 downwards.
GAATAAAAAAATCAACCTCACGTTATGTCAATCACGTTTGCACACTGCCGCCCATTTCGTATTTATTTTCGGACCAGTGTTGATTTTTCCCGATTTTCGCAGCTGTCGCACTGAGTCCCTTGCTCTCTCTCTCTTTCCTTTCTCTCTCCCTGGCCTACGGCTTTCGGATTTCCAAAACGCAACGAAAACACGCAGTGCAGTGTGTGCAACCACCTTTACTCAGCAGAACTGTGGTTCCATTTCCCAGAAGGTGGCATAAACATTTCCTGTTCCGGGTCAGTTTCTCATAGCTTTATTTGATTGGTTCTGCAGCAGTTTTGAACAGAAAGAAATATGAAGGTGTCGTGTGTCCAGTTAAAAAGGGAACTATAGTTATTTATGTACAGTCCATTTGTTACCTAGCCCCAACTGTGTGAAAGCAAAATCCTGAGAATCCATTTTTAAGTGTAAAAATTGTTCATTTTTACAAACTTACCATTATGCTTTAATTACAATTATATATATATATATATATATATATATATATATATATATATATATATATATATAAAGCTCACAGCACTGCAAGCTTGTAGATCTGCTATTTTTGAAAATGTGTGAATTCTTTGCAAATCATTGAATATATCTTTTTAAAAGCAAACATTTGTAACTCAAATATTTGCTTCTGGGGGTCCCTGGGGTTCCGCGGTCAAATACATGTGATTTTGAGGGTCCTTGACATTAAAACGTTTGAGAACCACCGATTTAGAAGAAGGATTTAGAAGACATTCACAGCCAAAAAGACCTATCACGCTGTGAGCTTGCATATCTGCTATTTTTGAACACAGTCAAACCAGAGGCCTCAGAGGTCGACAGAAGACAACTGTCCTGTTGTGTTCTACATACCTCCGAGCCAGTGGCTTCCAGTATGGTGGGGTGCGCGCTGTCCGGGGCCCAGGCGATGCACTCCACCACATGCTCGTGCTCCCGCAGCTCTGCCTTGCACTCCTTGGAGGCGGTCACCCACACGCGCACCGTCTGGTCGTTGGAGCAGCTGGCGATCAGTGTGCCGTCCTGGTTGGGGCGCACCATGCGCACCCACTCCCTGTGGCCCGCGAATGTCTTCACACAATATCTGTGTGTGGGGAGGGGGGGGGGGGGGTATCAGTTATACACACACGCTTAATAGACACACCTTGATGTGGATCAGATTGGCTAGTTAAAGGGGTTGTAAGTGAGTTTATTTGTCTCCTTAGCGTGACCGTGCGTGAAGCTATGTGTGTGTCTATGCATGTATGTGTGTCTGTAACCTGGCCTGCAATACCACAGGGATTTCTTTTGTAAAAAGTAAAAAAAAAAAAGTAAAATTGCTGTTTAAAAGTTAAAGATCTATTGCTATAGAGTTGTTCAGTCTCTCATCCTTCCAGCTCTTTAGTAAACAGAATTTGCATAATAATAATAATAGGCCAAATAAAATAAAATAAAATAAAAGTTAAATGCAGGGAAACCTGAAATCCCAGCATAAAATTCAAGTCTCATCTAAGCATTCTGTTATGAAGTACATAGAGATGCACTTGTACGGAAAAAATGGCAGATGTAAGAATTCTCACCCAGTGGCTACTTCCCACATCTTGATGGTCTTGTCTCTGGAGGCAGACACTATATGGTCTCCATTAGGCATGATGGCTACAGACGACACGTTGTGGTCATGGCCTAAAACACAAGAGGACAGAAATTAGTAGGTTGACAAGTAAAGCAATTATGCAGCCGATTAGTCTAAACACATCTGGTGCCAACCCCGAGTTTCCCCGAGTTTGAAAAGGTACTACCCCTGTGCCAACCCAGAGTTTCCCGAGTTTGGGCCGTTTTTTGAAGATTTCTTTTTTTTTTTCCAAAAATATTTTTTGGACCTCCAGAAATGTATTAGGCATGATCGTGATCGCAAAATTGCATGTTTAACCCCCATACCAACCCATTCTTTCAAACATGGCAGCCATGTTTGTTTACATCTGAAGAAAACATAATGGCTGATAAATCATGAATGCCTGAAGGGATTTCCAAGCGGATGTTTTTGTTTGAAAGCTGTGAACAGTGTGCACACACGTGGTGCATCATCTAGGCATGGGCGTGCACGATCCGTGCATTATAAATTACATGGAAGTCTATGGAGACCATGGCATCGCGGGACATTGGAGAGAAAAAATCACTGCAACATAAGTGGAACCTTTACATTCACTTGTTCATTGTATAATTAATGTTATTATAGTTACGTTTTTTTCTTCTTCATATATTTAAGTTTAATATGACATCATTTAATCAAATTTATTTTTTTAATATCTTTCAAAACATCGGTAATTGTGTTCCAGGATTCAAACCCAAAAATCTGGCATTGGTTAGGCTCTATAGAGAACTCATAAAGTAGTAAGATTTGAGAATGCAACTAAACAAAGACCATATTTTGCATCATATTTTGTCGTTCACACACAGCTCATGATCGCCTCATGATCACGGGTGTAAAGATAAAAAAAGAAAGATGTGACAGTGAGATGGTATCTTAACACATCGGATGCCCACGTTGTGTCTACAAGTCAATTTCTTTGATGTCGCTGGAGGCCCACGACGCGTTTGACGCGTTGTACAGTAAACTATACTGTACTGTAGCTACTGCACTTGGCTACCGCGGTGATGAAACAAACTCCATTTCCCAACATGCAGCGCGCAATTACGTCACCCGGACGTGCTGTGTGTCTCGTTGACTTCCTGTTTAGCGGCTGCACAAAAATGCTTTTTTCTCCTAATCTAGCTTTTAAATCACTTTCATTTCAAAACGGCAGCCTCTTCTACCTGCCGTAACACAAACACTGTGGCTTAGAAATGATAAAAAACGGTCCTGACTGAAAGAAAAGATTTTCGCGAAATAAACAGGACATACTCGGATTACATTTACTCGGATTACTTTTCTCGCCAGTACTCTCGCCGGTAGGTAAAATGACGCGTTGCCATGGGCACCAGCAAATAAAGACACGTTAACCACGTGGGCGTCCGATGTGTTAAACATTACTGACCATGCATTGTCCGGATGCACTCAAAGCCCTGGAAGTCCCACAGCTTGATGCTCATGTCGGCAGAACACGAGGCCAGCAGCTTCCCTGTCTGGTCAAAGGAGATGTCCTGCACAGAGTCTGTGTGGCCCTTCAGGGTCCGCTCAAAGTCCCCCGCCTCGTAGTCCCACACCTACACAGCACGCACACACACACACACACACACACACACACACACACACACACACACACAGTACACACACATAGTGCTGTCACGGTTATGACATTTTACGTGACGATTAACTCTCAAATACCTGGAACGCGCCCGAGTCGCGTTAGATTTTAACCACTTTAACCATTATTTTATGCTTTAACTTTAGAAAAAATAGCAGATATACAAGCTCACAGCGCGGCACCGAGTGCCGCGCTGCGAGCTTGTAGATCTGCTATTTTTGAAAAATCGTGAAAATGTGTGCAAGTCTTTGAATATCTTTGACCCGATCTTTGACCCGACTTCTAAATCCTTCTTCTAAATCATGTTGTTCTCAAACTTTTTCATGTCAAGGACCCCCAAAATTACAGGTATTTGGCCGTGGACCCCCCATCTCAAAATATGTTGTTCCAGGGACCACCCAGAAGCAAATATTTGAGTTACAAATGTTCGCTTTTAAATAGATATATTCAAAGACTTGCAAAGAAATATCATGATTTTTCAAAAATAGCAGATCTACAAGCTCGCAGCGCGGCACTCGGTGCCGCGCTGTGAGCTTGTATATCTGCTATTTTTCAATTGTTAAAGCGGTCAATAATCCTAGGCCTGAATGGGTTAATTGTCACTCAAATAATTGCGATCAACAATTTCATTGTGTTTTTGTGTCATTGACAATTACATTTCTGTAAGAAATGACTAGCATATTTGACAACTTTATACTTGAAAAAGGACATTGATAGTGGAAATAGACGATCTACAAGCTCACAACGCGTCGCATCGCGACAGGTTGTGAGCATGTTGCGTTGCATGTTTTATTTATGCATTTCCAAGTTAGATTTATTACACATTTATGTTTATATATTCATGTTATTGTAGAACTTCACAGGTCATACAAAACAATGTTTCACTTGGCAGTGTTGCTTGACGACTCAATGTTAACGTGGGGTGAATATTTCATGAGTTGGACGCTAAATGCTGTTTCTGTACCGGCATTCTGTAGTGATGCACAGTATCACTACAGACGGGAAACCCCCATACAAGTTGAGTGGACATCCACTGTCTCTTTAAAAGAAACAACAATCCAACACTAGACTATCTAATTCAAAGTGATAGTGACCAAAAAGGGCGTTTGATCAACAGCAAGATGAAGGAAAGGAAAATCCGACTGAGTCTGCGTCGCAGGTCCTTATTTTGATCTGTCCCATCTCCTACATCCTAGCTCCTACAGGAAGTAGAATTCGGTCTGCCATTCTTTTCCTCGTGTCAAGTCTTATGTAGTCTCGCGTGGCCAGACTGTTCCCCAACGCGATTTGCAAATGCTCCCGGCATACAGTCCGGGGTACGGGAGCTGCCGTTCCAGACTCTATATAGCATTCGGAGATTGTGGAATAGTTGTCTGGCTACGCAAGACTAAGTCTTATGCCTGCTCGAAGGACATAGGAAATAGGATCAGGAGTCATCATTGAGGAGGTAGGACGTTGGAAACCTTGACGTTTGATGATCCTGCCCCTCTAGCTGACAATATAACTAGAGATGCACCGATCAGGTTTTTTGGGGCCGATACCGATCACCGATCAGCTGGAATCAATATCTGCCGATACCGATATTACCGATCGATCAAAGCACCGATATTACCACCGATATTACCGATCGATCACAGCGTGAAATCCATAAATTCTTCTATTGTGTCACTGTCGGAGCATTTATATATTTAATGATTCCTCTTACACAACATTGACATTGTATATATTAATTCAATTCAACTTTATATTTTAAGGTCATGATTTGATTCGATTCTCAATATGATATATTATCGTAAATCATTTTAGTCCTAGGAAAATTCCTCCTCAAGAAAAACAAAACAAAAAGGTTTTCTCATAAAGACAGTGGCAATATTGTCTATCCTTCATTATTTTCAAGGTTATTTGGCTATAATGGTTAATAGCAACAATAATAGGCCAAATAGGCCCTTAAGATTTTCTGTACACTATATACATATTTGGGGTCCTTGCTCTTGGCATGAAAATGTTTGAGAACCACTGTTCTTAAACAATATCAGACAACAACATTTCTGTTTGACTGACCTTCCCAGTTTTTTATTTTTATAGACCTGTTTGCTGGAAAAAACAGGATATGGCAACACTTTTTATAGACCTGTTTGCTTGTTTCTGTCGCAGAAACTAAATGGCAACGCGTCATCCTCCTTACATCTAGTGCTAACGGTTAGCACCTGTGGAAATGACTGTTTTAAACTATATAAGGGAACTACAAACGTTATCCTTAGATCGACAACAACTACCTCCAACTGTTGTCCTCCAATGACTTTGGAATTATGTTTTTTGGAATTAAGTTTAACATCAACGTTACAGCCTCTCTCTCTTCTCTCACGTCGCAGAGAGAGAGAGAGAGAGAGAGAGAGAGAGAGAGACGAGCGGAGCCTCGTTAACCCAAAGAGAGAGAGAGAGAGAGAGAGAGAGACACGAGCGGAGCCTCGTTAACCCAAAGAGAGAGAGAGAGAGAGAGACACGAGCGGAGCCTCGTTAACCCAACACAGCTGAAAACGCATTCATCTGATCACTCAAATCGTGGATTTTACTTTGAGAAGTCAACACCTACAAAGGTAGAAGTAGGCTACTATTCCAATGGTGTATCCAATATGTTTAAAACAAACAACTTTCATCTCACTCTGTCCCCCTTTCTTCGGTGCATGTCTGTGTGTGGTGTGGGAGGAGGGGGGGGATTAAGTGGCTCACAGACAGAAGTGAACATGGAGCCGCACGCACGCACGCACACACACACACACACACACACACACACACACACACAAGAGAAGAGAGGAGAACAGAGCTCTCCTTCGTCAGAAGCACGCATGCACAACGCGCACGTGAATCGAACGTCAACGTCCCTTTTGCTTCAATCCCTTGATCGGCTCGCTTTGATCCAATTATGGAAACACCGATCAAAACCGATATGGCCTTGATCGGCCGATCTGATATCGGAACCGATCAATCGGTTCACCTCTAAATATAACGCCCCTACATGTTTGACCCATAGAGTTATATATAATATAGAGGACGGACAGCCCCGCCCCCAGCCATTCTTTTCAATGCAAGTTGCTCAGTGGCGTTTTGAAGAACCTGGAAGCAGCCGAATCCAGGTGCATTGTGGGGGAATAAGATCATCTGGATGCTCCAACTTTTCTTACGTTGACAAACGTCTTACGGCATGACCGTTACGAACGTCGCTCTACGTCCATTGAACCTGTGAAGTTGTCATCAGAAATGGACGTCGCACGACTTGACACTTCAGAGGAACGACGTGCCACTTCTCTAAACGAATGTTCCTCCTTTCCTCTGTGACTGTCCTCTTCTCATTTCCCACATGCTTACTCAGTGGGCCGGACTAACATACAAGGAAAGGATAGAAGTGTAGGAAATGAGGATGTAATTTAAGGACCCGAGACGCTGAAAGAGAAACGGCTATTTGCATGTTTCCCAGGGTGCTCTGGGAGCACTGTGCCAGCGTTGCCCCTAACAACAAGAGCATCAGTCGATATCCACGCAGAGAGCGGTGACACAGCAGAAAACCAGCAGGGAAAACAGAGCCATGGGAGGAGGGCAAGGAGGCAGTGAGGGGTGGAGGCGGAAAGGCGAATGAGAGCAATAGGACAAAGGGCCCTCAGATCCACAGCATGGCTGTGATCTGCAGGATCAGCGCTGCAGAAAACCCTTGATGTTGAGTTGAACAGGTCAAATCAGTTGTGATAACGTTTAATACTAAACATAAACCAACTCAAATAATAATGTGCACCACTGATTTGAATGTGATCAGTTTGAATTAAATTCTCCCAGCGCGATAGTCGATAGTTATTTATTTATGTCTAGGTTTAAATTCAGCTGGGATTTTATTGCACAATGTCTGCACGTAGAATTAGCTTGGGTTTGAAAGAAACAGTTTTATTTGTCAATCCATTTTCATTCTAAATAATGCACTGGGAAAAACGGGTCTTATTTCCATTTTACCATAAACATTTAAATATCTGGACAGAATGGGTAATTTCTTATTTTTTAAGTTTCAAACTTTACAGAGCTTGCCATTAATTCTATCGTAACATATTTTGAATCACTCCACACACACACACAACTCCTTCCACATCCACATGAAAGGGAGCATGCATGCTCAGCTTTCTACCCTGCATAAGTAAAGGTTACATAAAGACAAAGAAAACGACCCACCAACACCAGACCTCGATATCCTTACACCCACCTTGATAGTGGCGTCCTCAGAGGCCGTGACCATGACGGAGAAGACGGGGTGGAAGATGACGCGGGTGACGGGGCTGCGGTGCCCGCTCAGGGCGTACCTCTCTGGGGGACGGGGGATCCACTCCTTGGGGTCTCGCTTCTGTCCCACGGAACCACCGTGCGTCATCTCCTCCTTGGCCTCATTCAACTTTGACTCAAGCTCCATTACCTGTCGGAGGAGGGCGGATATGCAGAGAAATAGCGGGGAAGACAGAAAGTAATGTGAGAGAAATTAGTATCTATATCTCAAAATAAAATATATATATGTCTGTCTGTCTGTCTGTCTGTCTGTCTGTGTGTGTGTGTGTGTGTGTGTGTGTGTGTGTGTGTTGCTGCATTGTGCAATATCATTGTGGCAGTAGAGAAACCGTCATTAGAACACGGAGGGTTCCGAAGGGTTCCCAGTTCGATCCCGGGCTCCCCCAGAGTTGGTGTCCAAGAGTCCTTGAGCAAGACTCTGAACCCCTAGTTGCTTCCGGTGAGCAGGTTGGTGCCTTGCATGGTTTCCTCTGCCATCGGTGAATGAGAGTGAGTGTGTGTGTGTGTGTGTGTGTGTGTGTGTGTGTGTGTGTGTGTGTGTGTGTGTGTGTGTGTGTGTGTGAGAGAGAATGGATGAATGTAATGCACAATCTCTGTAAAGCGGCACCTTTTCCATTTATTGTGAATCTGGCTGGCGTACAGCTGACATAATGAGGAAGAATGACGACTCAAAGAGTAGTAGGGCTGGTTGGGTGCTTCTGACATTTACAGATGCTCGGATGCATGGGGCAGGTAAAACTGTGGGCAAGTGAAACCTGTCTAGACCTGCCCAGACGGGCAATTATCAATTGAGCGCAATGTTATCATGTTTTGTTTTCATTCCTGATTTCTCCTGTCAGTTGCGGGCTGCCTCTGTCTGCCTTTTCTGAGACTCTCTGCCTGAGCAGGGCTCAAGACTGCAACAAAGTGCCAGTTAATATTTACCAGATGGCATTTGTGAGAGTGCATGTTGATCACTAGGTCGGTCTCTCCCTCCCTGCTGCATGTTCATCATCAGTGTGAGCGTAAGTTGTTGAAACGTGCCTACTGCCTAACATCCGGTTCATCAAAGTGACTGACTTTGAGCGACTTCAGGTCATCTTGTCTCGAGAGGCGTCATTTAAATTTAAATCACTGAATTGGCTCACGCAGATTAAATACATTTTGGATAGTTTGTGCGAGGGTACACGCACACTCGTACATCAACAATATAAACATTGTGTGTGTGCCAAATCATACACAAAAGATTATCCACAAACTGACATGCAAGTTGACACGTTGTTTGCTTGTAGATCTGCAAGGTCTCAGATGATGCAACACAGAGTCTGAGTCTAAAAAGGTCATAGTACATAAGTGCTACTAGTACTACCAGTGGAAAGGTTATTCGGGAGCTCAGCTGAGCATGTATGATCTGAAATGACTACTACCGTTTGATTTGATGGGTCCAGTACTTCAATTAAATTAATAGTTAGAAAATGGAACCAATGATCAATCGAAAATTGTGATTTTGTAACAGATTAAAAAAATCATTACCGTATTGTTTCACACACTATCAACAGGCAATAGATTTGAGATATATTGTGAGAGAAATCTTAATCTCCATGCCGCTCTGCTGGCAACGGGACCCCATCGGCAGGGCAAGTAGAAATGTTGAGGGCAAAGTAGATTGACAAAATACTTTCTCTGCAGGGCAAGTAAGAAAGAAACGCAACATCCGACCCGGCATGGCAATGCAACGTGCGTTCACTAAAGTCAGTGAAGTGTTGCTTAGTATTATAGCCGAATGATTCGGCAAGCTTGTCACCATTGGCCAGTGTACACACAAAGGACACAGCTCACCTTCTTCTGTAATCTGATGACTGAGGTCCATTTCTTTTCCAGAAGTCCAGCGTACTTTTTATCTACCTCCTCATTCTAGAAGAAAATGCAACAAAAAACAAAACAAAAACAAGAACAGCAATTAGAACAGCAAACACAGTTTGACCTATGGATTATTGTCAAGGACATTACAACAATTGTTCTTGATCAAACATTCCATCAGGTCTTTGTATACATGGTGGAAATTCATTCCACCAAAGCATGCAGAACAGCTTTAAAGTCTGGGCCGTCCTTAAGAGATTTGGACATGTTTGATTTGCTGTCTGAAAGTGAAAAAAACAACAACCATGTTTTCGCTGATATCAATGGCCGGTGAATGACCCATAAACTTAGATATATTTAGTTTTCATATGAGCAGCACCATCCCATAGTCTTACATGACCATCTACTTAGACTGTAAATAGCAAATCAGGCTCTCGTAAAATAAAAGGAGCCGAGATGTTATTTATTTATCTATCTTTGCCACGTGTATCTTACAATAGCAATCTGGCAATCGGGGAACATCACTGGGAAAAGAAAGCTTACATGTTCACAAAGACTTTAAGTAGTGCAAATGAACAAACTTCAGCACCCATCGTACCTCTGCCATAAGAGCTTATTTTCTAGTTACAACATCTGCATTGATGTTCGTTTGGTAGCACAGGAGACTGCTGCACTGGTAATACTAATAGTGAGAATCCTTGCTGTGGGGCCATGGTTCATGTAGCCAGTGATGGGGGCTGATTTCCCTTCCCCTGTAGCAGCGCTCATGTGTGTTTGTCCTTTATCATTGCTTGTTACTGCTGCCTCTACCATGTTGGCTTAGGGGTAGAGTTGCCGTCTTAGAACACAGAGGGTTCCTGAAGGGTTCCCAGTTCGATCCCGGGCTCCCCCAGAGTTAGTGTTGAGTCCTTGAGCAAGACTCTGAACCCCTAGTTGCTCCCGATGAGCAGGTTGGTGCCTTGCATGCTTTCCTCCGCCATCGATGTAGTGTGTGTGTGAATGGGTGCATGTAATTCACAATCTCTGTAAAGCGCCTTGGATGAAGCCGCTATATAAATGTACCATTTACCATTGTATTTACCATTTGAATGTTGATTTGCAATACACAGTATTTCGCATTTTGCACATCCCACGTAAATGTCAAACCAAGCAGCAACTTAGAACCAAGTTCTTACATAATGGAGGACTTCAGCATTCTACGTATGTTCTTACTTCTTACCATATCTATCTCTGCCTCTTTCTTGAAAGTGGAGTATGCCTCTTCGTATCCATTGGAACGGAGGTAATCTGCTATAGCCCGGTTTCTGAGAAAAGAGAAAATAAAAAGTGGGGTGGGGGGTTGGATACATGAATAAGGGTCCACAACCGTTAACAAATGTCTGATTGGACCATTCAATGATTCTACAATTACCATGATGCATTTCAAGGGGAAGCAGTGGCCAGGCACACAAACACGTTCTGAGGCATTACATTGCAATTTTGCACTAAACACATTGACAATGGACAATGTCATGTCATGGCCACTGACTGTAGCAGCTAGAAACTAGGAAGTAAAAGGTTGTTATAGTTTTCATTTTCACATCCAGTGATTTTATCCCAATGACAAACTTTTCACACAACTCAAGCAGAGTTTAAAGAGACGCAAAGAAGACTGCTCAGTTTTATGTCTGCAAATGGATGAGCAAAATTTATGACTAAAAATGAAGGCTCGAGTTGCAGCTGTTAGGAGTTAATACATCTTCTTTCTCAGGGACACTTCATAAACCAGTGGTTCTCAAACATTTTTGGCTCAGGTCACCCCTGTAAATAACATTTTCATCCACGGCACCCCTGAATTACATTCTTACTTTATAGCACCTAATATGTCATAATAACGGTACATAAATATGTAAATCCTTCCCCTAAAGATAACAGTATGCCACGGGGAAAACTGGAAAGGATATATGTGTTTCCATTAGGACAGACTGAAAATAACTTTTATACTAGACGTTTAACCACTTAAACCGCAGCATTCCTATTCTGGGGTGAACATTCAGAATTAAATAAATAAATAAATAAGGGAGTGATATTGATGAATTCCAAATATTATCAAAGTATTCTGGGGGCCCTTGGACTTGTGTCACGGCACCCACTTTGAGAAACACTGTCATGAACGTTGAAAATGGTGATATTGTGCTTTTAACCGACTGGATTTTGTGCACGAACATGTCGTCAGGTGACTTCACTAAACTAAATGCAACACATTGTCCTCTTGAGTGTTCCATTTATTCAGTGGCAGTGTTTAGAGAAATGTAAGCTCCACCCTCAACAGAAAGAGAAGAGAACCCCACCCTGTCTGGCAGATGGAATTACATAATTCCACCTTCGATGTCAGTGAAAGTGTGTGAGCCGAGCTGCCAGGGAAAAGGGGACCCTAATGTCTGAATCACTGGGATGGTCTGTTTTTGAGTAACCATGGAGACCCGACACAAAGACGGAACCTCTCAATTACGTCCTGAAAAAAGAGGTTTGGACAACATTTATACAGCACACACACACACACACACACACACACACACACACACACACACACACACACACACACACACACACACACACACACAACACACACACACACACACACACACACACACACACACACACACACACACACACACACACACAAACACAGTGTATGTATGTGCGGTTCAGTTCCTTTCTGAAATGAAGGGTGAATATTTCATGAGTAGGAGTGCTAAGTTTAGGCTGTGGCTTCTGTGCCCTTTGACTGGCAGGCAGATCATTTGTAACCCATCATGTGTCCTGTGTAAAACGCATGGACAAGCACAATAGAACATTATGCATCCAAGCCACCTTTGGCAACAGAGAGTGACTGCTGAAGACCGTCCTTTCCTCTCTATAGAGCTTAATCAGTAGGACGTGGTTAGAGTTACTATTGAAAAAAGGCATGGGACTGCAATCAGACCTACAACCCAGCCAAAACTGATTGATAGCAACAATTACACAATGCCCCCCCCCCCCCCCCTGTAATAAATACATACAGCTGATATAAATAGACATTCTCCTAGGCTCGTTACTTGTTTCCATTCACATTCTACCTGAAAACGCTACGAAATGAAAACAATGACGTGACTGAATTCACTACAGATGCACAAAAAGTACAGCATCAGATCTTCATCTTGGGAGATAAATTAAGCAGTAATATCCAGTACAGTTGCATTAAAGGCCATCCATTATCTCATAAATCACCAATATATTGGTTGGGCTCTAGTTTACAGCAAATTCACTTCAATTCAACTGAACTGAACAGAGTTTGATCTAAACCTAAATCAGGGATGATCTTGGTACAGGGAATCTTTTGAGAGGGGTCGTGCAGGTTAGAAAACAGATTAAATACTGTCTAGGTAGGAGTAGGACTATGAATTGACATAATCAAAGCACAGCTCTAGTAACAAATGGTTGGGAGGAACATGATGGCTCCATGAATCACATGGCAATAATCAACTAATGAGATTAATCAGTTTTAACCTCTGCAGTAGGTAATTCTTCCCTAGAACATTTACATACGAGGGCTGTTAATATAATATAACGTCATCTTATTATTGATTATATTGTGAACGATATGAATAATTCGGCATTGTGACACCAAAAATAGACCAAAACTCTGCACACTGTCGAGGCTCAAACTTGCACACTTATAGCCAAATATGGCTGGTAATTTGCATCCCTTTCCGAAGAAAACGACAAGTGCAACCCCAAATATGGGGTCGCACTTGTCACATACATACCCACAGACAGCTATCATCAACCTACTTGCCCACTATGCTTCTCTTCTGTTATATGTACCCTTTTAAGATCTGTTGTTCAGAGGTCAGACTTCACCCATCAATATTGTGATAACATGTATGATTTAAACATGCCTAATATTGCCTATTAACAATTTGGCTGCCCCGGTAGCCAAACTCGTTCACAAACGAGATAAGGTTTCCATGGTAACCCGCATCTCAGACGCTTGCTACGGGTGCTGGTGAAAGAATAAACTGCACAAGTCATGACGCAACGCAGCCAGAAGCAACGGAGAGCGGCCATTATCCATTGACTCCTATTCTATGCTGAAACATAAAAACGGCTTTATCTCTGAATAAGGTGCAAATAACGCAGAGGAGGCCGAGATCTGCTTGTTTTCACGGCGACACTATGCCGTGATGGTCGGCCCCGGTAAAGGATTTTAGTTTTGCGACCGTTTGCAAACAAACAGATCTCCTTCCTGGATCGTCAGTGTACACACACGTGCACACGCACAGAGCTTCCGGGGCTCTTCAAATTAAAGCGTAAGTGAATGGTGGCAGCCGTTGTGTTAACATAAACATATCACTCGGCCATCCTACCTACCAACCAACCAGAGCTAACTGGTAACACAAAAATCACTGCCATTACAGTCTGCACTGGATAGATTAGGGTCGGCTCCTTGCATTAAAACTGACAGTTTCTTCCATTCATCTCTCCTCTCCTCTCCCCTGCCCTCCCTTCCCTTCCCTCTGATCTTTACTCCTGTCATGTGGGTTATGAAATATTCACAACTCCCCAATGCTACCAAGCAGCCACAGACTGTGCACACATCCTTCCTTGCACACATTCTCTCTTGACAGCACACAAATCCTGGTAAAGGAAATGCGCTTTTATCACAGGCATCCTCCTCGTGGATGCTTTCTATTAGAAAAGGACATTCCAAGAACAATCCAATTGTTTTGATTTGAAAGCCCATTCAAATAAATAGGTGATGCATGTTCACGTTTGTAAAAGACTTCAAAGTGCATTGTGAATTACCTATGAGCACTACTATTCATCTAGACATACTTAAGAAATAGTGAGGTCATATTGTGCCATCGTTTCCCCAAATGATGAAGGAAAGGAGGTTTAGTATACAACACTTTGTCTATCTCTAGTTATATCCAGGCCAGGAAACTATAGATATCTTTTTTCTTTCTAGCTTATATTCAATATATTCAATAGGCAGAAAAACAAAGGTTTTGTGCATCCGGACCCAACGTATTGTGGCTCCCTCCACCAGCCACTGACTAGCGTCTGATAAGATTAGAAAATGTACCAGGCACTTACACCTTTCTACCAATCAAATAAGACATTATAAATTAGAACTGGACCTCTCAGTGAGGCTGGTTAGCTACCAAAGTGCCTGGTTGTGACGGCCGAGAGGCCTTTATTATTTGTATTACTTATTATTATGCAGTACTACTGTCTATTATTATGACTGCGATTGTATTTCCCTGATGCAGTTGCCAGCGGAGGATGAGTGGAGCAGGGAACCATTCTATCCGCCAATAGACTGTGTATGTGGGGCACGTGGCAGAGATGGGTCCTGGGCCTGGTTGGCAGGAGGGCTTTGACGATCCGTGACGGCAGCGGAAGGGGGACTGCAGCTCCCCACCCTGCTGGCTATAAAAGCCGGCTTCAGACACTCCTCGTTGAGCCAGCAGACTCATGCTATATCGCCAATGACCCGACGTTTGTGCCTTTGACCCTTTTCTCTGTTTTGATATTTTGGTAGCTTATATTTCTGTTCTGTTATTTCTGTATTTAGACCTGCTTTTTGTTGTGCCGTTTTGTTTGGGTGTTTGAGCAAGCTCTGAAACCGGCTTCGGCCTAAAGCCGTTTGGCTACAGTCCATAGGACTTGATTTGTGCTTCTTTAGTCTCGTTAGTCTCCTCTGTAGTTGTCTAAAGCCTATAGTATTGAGAAAGAGTAAATCTATATTTTTCTACTATTTGACTATTGTTAACGAAAAGAGTGACTTCTGTAACCTCACTATTTGCCTCCATATTGTGAATAAATCCATCTATTTTTGCAAACTGGTCTAATAGTGAATATGTATCGACCCATTTAGCCCTAGACAACTTGCGGGTCATTACACGCATGAAAAGCCACAGTGAAAAGCTATATCTGTTAGTAGATGTGTCCATATTAGGGATGGGATGATAATCGCTATTATCGTTTCTTTGGTCACATTAACCGTGCTATGAAATCTTCAAATTGTTCCATCCCTAGTCCATATAGGCTCCTTGGTGTTACTCACAGTTCATCTCGTTGTCTCTGTGACAGCACCATGGTGCCTGTAGTTGCTCTACCTCCAGGTGGAGGGGAGATGATGGGGTAAGGGTCGGGGGTGGCGGAGGGCGGTACTGATGGTGCCGGGAGTTCTTTGGTCCCTTGTTCGTCTCTTGCGTTCTGGAACTTCAGAGGGGAGCGGGGTGGCAAAGGTGCCACACGCCGACCGGTTGGACGCACGGCTGACAAACGATGACAGTTGTGGGGGGCGAGGACTCAGAGGAAAGTCACAACTCAGCCGTAGAGGAAAAACTCACCAATCAGAGATGCCCATGATCTATTGGAGAGAAGAGAGACGGGGACAATCGGTTAGTGTGACAACCAGCAGTGTGTGGGGGGGAGTAGGGCTCGCTCCGAATGTCTGAACGCTATATTGGCATTCAGATCTCATTTACAAGGTTCTGACTTTGACGTTTTCTTTTTTGCCTCCTAAGGCTACACACACTCCACTTTGCCTGCAATACCGTTTTATTCATAAATCGGGGTGTGCATGGCATGCACATTATTACATACGGTTATGCCTTAAAAACTCACGTAAAGGGATGATTATCCATTTGATCAAGAATAGCCTACAATAGAGTAAGGCACCATATTTTTTTAGCTGCAAAATTTGTTTAGGCTTTTATGACAGTATAACACATCAATATTAGTTCATTAAGCCCAGGATGCTTCCTAGCGTGATTTGGGAGCAAACCAGGTTGGCCATTTCCTGAGCTTAGGACACTGCCGTGCACCTGAGGCCACAGCAGCATTAAGCCGCTTAGCAGCGAGACCAGACAAACAAGCGTCTTTATTTGTCCAAGTGTTAGAGCCCACCAGTCCTCCATTCTGCTGACAGTGCAGTGCGAAGGCTCGAGACAGGGAGCTAACTGGATTAAACCCAGACAGGGAGAGGAGCCTTCGACACGAAGCTAGCACTTGTCCATTTGCCTCTGTCACTGTCTGTTAGGGTGTAGGGTAGGCCAGCAACTTATTGTCCATCTTCAATAAATGACAATACAGCCGACTGTTACAACACGTTTCAATAACAAGAAGACAAAAGTTCTAATAAGCAAATCATTAGATATGCAAACACCTTTTTTGAATCCAGACTTCCAGAGACATTTAGACTAATTTGTGACACCACTGTGTGTTGTTGGAAACTGAGTATTAAATAAGCGCGCTACTCCTGGAGGTTGGATTGGGGGCAAGTCCATGCATCATACTGGCATAATGTCCAGGGGGGTGTACTTTTACATCATGACAGGGATGTATTTGTACATCAAGCTGCCTCACGCTACAGAAACAGGAGATAGGCTCCTGCCCTATGGGCCCCATGGCTTGGCTAGGCTTACTTACTACTCTTGGAGACCTTCATGCCAATGACAAACCCTTAGTCCTTCCTTTCCTGAAGATTTAAGACAGACATGCGAAAGTGTGATTTCTAAGTACACTGCACTCGTAGAGTCTCAGAAATAGCCTTGTCTAACCCAATCAGATACAGACTTTCTACACTTTACGTAATCCTGCCAGAGCCTTAGCTATTACACCTGCATGATACACTTGAGTGGTTGCCAGGAACTGTGTGCCGGACTGCCGGTGAAAAATATTTGCAGAAACTCATAGAGAGGGACAGAGAAGAGGCAGGGGGTGGATGCAACATGCAAAATAAACAAGTAAAAGCGTATGGGGGCCCTCGCTGGTATTTACAGAAGTCAAGACAATACTTCACCTATGATGTTTAAAGGACGAGCATCAAGTACTGTACTAGCCAATCGTGTCAGCAAATGATCAGCTGGTCATTAACAGAAGGAAAAAAAAGAAAAGGTTCAACGTCCACTCGTCCAGACTATGTACTGGGTTCATCAAAACTAGCTATGTACAGGAAATGTGAGGTGCCAGGTGCATGAAAATGAAACCAAAACATATTGTGATAAGGAATTATTGGACAAAACCCAGAAAAAAAATCATGATTGCCATGTTGTACTAAACGATAGGACAGATAAGGTTATATAATAACCAGCAGTGTAATCAAGCGGTTACAATTCATCTTTCATCCACTGACACAGACAACAGAAAGGACATTACCTATGTTGTTGACAGTCTTTGACAGTGTGAGATGATCTAGGGTGATTTCCCAGTGGGAGTGAATGTTCTGACAGAGAGCGTCGATTGCTGATAGAATAAAAACAAACGCTTCCCCAAAATCTGCTCAACAGGCTTTCTGCCATGCCATCCCTGCTAAAAAAGGTCTCTCTTGACGCCATCACAGACTTGGTTATCTAGACTCTAGAGGGGGTGTTCAACCCCAAATTGTGTATGCACGTACAGTCGTACACAGAATTATTGTTGGTAGACATTTAGTTATGCTCCCTTAAAAGATAAACAAAAAAAAGCATTGTTATAGGCTTGATCATCAATAAACAACAAGCATCCTAAGCTACGTGTTTCAACAAGTGGGGTCAGAGGCAGTGCCTAGTCGTACTGCCTATCCAACTCCTCACTTAGACTAAGCATTTTTATTAAAGATTTCTCACAGTAGCTGGCGAGAAAACCATCTCCGAGGGGACCTACTGGTACACCGAGATGAAAATAGCAGATATGCAAGCTCACAACGAGGCTGTGAAGTGTCCATCTGCAGGCATTGATACAAAGGCTTGCCCACCTGCCCCCGGCAGGTAAATAAAACTTTCAGCCAGGTGAAGTTTGCTTTCAGGTTGCAGACGCAACCATCTATAAACACAACACCAGATATCTGTTTAAACACCTGAATGTGGCCAGCATGCTCTGTCTTCTGGTCTGTGGAATGTAAAATAAGTGCAGTTTTTACTGTTGCTGCACTTAAACTGTAAGTGAATAAGCACACTTCTCATGTCACTGACTGCTGTATTTGAGCTGTTTCACTAAGACTGCAAACAACTTTGTCGTCTCCACTCCTCTCTTTTTGAGCGGTGGTCACACCGTCTCCATAGCGTGGCCGTGTGTGTCTGTCTGTAGCCTCTGGTGTAGCCTGAGTACCCTGGGTGACCAGAGAGGTGCTGTTGAGTCTAGCCTGCCCTGAGCATCAACTGCAACACACACACACACACACACACACACACACACACACACACACACACACACACACACACACACACACACACACACACACACACACACACACACACACACACACACACCCCCCCCCCCCCCCCCCCCCCCCCCCACCACCGCTCAGTTCACACGGGTGTGATTTTTGATATGCTCCCAGACCAAAATACATCTGATAGGCTACGGTCTGTTTTGTGTACTCTCGCTAGCTGTTCTAAAATCTACCGGGTGCGTCACAGCTGAACAGCCTTCTCTCATAGTGTTCATCATCACCTCATCGGAGATCGTAGAAGCAGCATGTGAATTCTGCTTTTAGGGCAGCTCTTACTGTCAAATCAAGACTATTCTCTTGACTGTGTGTTAATAAATTATTATAAGTCTTATATCCAGGGGAACAAACCAAACCTGGTTGGTGGAGTAGGAGGAACAGTATAAAATGTTGTGCGACTCCCTCCCAGCTTGCTATGGAGGTGCTTATTAATCACATTAACACTGGCTTCCTTATTCTGATCTTAGACAATCTACGAGCTCACAACACAACACGTTGTGAGCTAGTAATTCTGTTATTTCCGCCGAAGAGATTAGTGTAAAGGGGGAAAAGGGAGGGGTCCTATAGACTCCTGGGCGATCCCAGTCAACTAAATAGGGTCGAAGTGGTTAAAATTCTGAGTGTGTCCTGAAAGGAGGGCATGGCTAAGCCCCTTCGCTTGTGCCCGGTTACTGAATAAAAGCTTGCAACCTGCAGAAACAGCAGTTGTGCCAATTTTAAAACCCACAGCACTACAGAGCTTAAGGCAGGACAAAGAATGACCTGATAGGTCTAGGAGAGGTATAAGGAGAGGAATAATTTCACTACAGAAACTAAAGCCAGTAGGGCCTGAAGATTGTGTAAACCTGCTCACAATTCAGGAGACAAGGATAGGTCAGAGCTGGATGAGTGAACCATAGGACACAAGCATATCACTCCTAAAAGCTTAATCAATACATCTGTGAATTATTAAATTAGACTCAATCTTGGTGTGTCACAATTTTTAATCCAAGGTCCTCTGTGTGTGTGCTGTGTGCGCATCTGTGTGTGTGGTGGCTATTAGCCAAAATACTACCTCTTACAATACAACGATGAATGTGCTGCAACTGATGAACGGCAGATCACAATATGGCCAGTCACTTGAGGGCTCACTGTCCAAAATGGGCTAGATGAGGTCAGCGTAAAGTTCTGTTCCATGCCATAATATAATAGCAAGCACTAGCTTCATAACTCTAGACTGAGCCCAAGGCCTGCTATCTTAAGACACAGAAAACCGGCTCTTCTCTCTGAGCCATCTCCTGAATTCATGCTCATTATTTACAGCCAGAATGCCACTGCCCACTCTCCTGCTTTTTCTTCTCAAAATGCCTCCTTCAATACATCAGAGAATCAGGATGGACAAGAGAAGGTTTAGTTTAGTTTTCCCCATTACAAGATTCCCGCGTTCAACCCCGGTGTCCATCCATACTTTGGGTTTGGTACAATAAAATTGAAATAAAAATATCCACAGATTTTTTTGTCAAAAAATGTCAAAGATAGCTGACTTTCAAGCTTACAACACAATGAAATATATCCATGGAAGCTCACAACGGGTCACAAATCGTTGCGACACATAAGCTTGTAAAAGTGGTAATTTTGTCTATTCGTAGTACAACAAAGTATACAAGACTCAAGTGTTTAATTACTAGAGTGTATGAGTAAGAGTATGCGCGTGTTTGGGTTGCAGAGAACACAGAGGGTTGTGGGCTGCTTCAATTATTTGCTAGTGGTCACGACATTCATTGAAAGACAGAGGTAGCCTCCCATCTCTGCATGTCAACAAATCATCATAACGGCAGTGGCACAGAACGTAGGGGTGGATATTGGCAAGAATCTCGCGATATCACGATACTTGGTTCACGATGCAATAGTATCACGATATATTGCGAATCTTTGCGATACAATACTATTGCGATATTTCAGCTTTAAAAGCTGAAGGCGCTGCTCTAATGTTGTTTTCGTCATTCCCAGCCATTTTCTCGAAAGACCTCACTCACTGAACCGTGGGAAGGGGAAGTAGCTACTATAGTACAGCGACATTTAGAGGCAGCGGAGTGTCAGGACTCAGGACCGAACTTCTACCATTGGTTCCTATGCATGGGAACATATTTTATTTTCCTCAAAGTATCGCAATACTATGGCCTGAAGTATCGATACAGTATTGGCAAATAAACTATCGCGATGTATTGCGGGATCGATTATATTGCCCACCCCTAATGTCAGAACGATGCACAATTAGCACAATACGTAATATTCATCCATTTTTTTAAGCTGTGTAGGTAAGACTGGCAATACATTGTATCCACCAACAATAAAATGTAACAAACATAAAAAGTTGAAAAGATATTCACGCAAACAAGCATTTTACAAAATACCATAACAAGAATACTTGGCCGTTGCTCCTTAATGTCAAGAGCTGAAGCTATCAGGAAATAAGAAGTGTCAACTGACATTTTCAATGGAGGGGCCAGCATGTTTACAATAAGATTAAAAACTGGGCCTAGACAAATAGCCACCATCATTATGATCCTCTCTATTATGCAAATGTCATTGTAAGAGAAGATTAAAGAAGCAGATGCTGCAATCGGACCATTTCTAATTATTGGTGTGTGTGTGTGTGTGTGTGTGTGTGTGTGTGTGTGTGTGTGTGTGTGTGTGTGTGTGTGTGACTGTGTGTGTGCACATCTCTCAAACATGATTAAAGGGCAATAAAACTGCCTACAGCAATAAAACTATCTGTAACCAAATATTTCAAGCCAAAATTAGCAATCAGTCATCGTTGTGTCAAACTCATGAAATCATTCATTCAACCTCTACAAGCGGCTCGACGTTGTCCCTCCTTAACAAACAACCCCCTGCAGCCTCACGTGCTGGAATATACATCAAATGGCATGGACCACATATCCAGAGCTGTCCCCCCACCCTGATTTTTCTTGCTTTAGACATTATGTTTAAGACATAATGATGGAGAATTGCAGATGCATTACACGCACGCGCGCACGCACACACGCACACACACACACACACACACACACACACACACACACACACACACACACACACACACACACACACACACACACTATCCATTCACAACAGCAACAATTCATTCATAAATTAATTCATTAATAACTCAATCCTTTGACAATGTACTAGAAATGTATAACCCGTTTTCAAATAGCACAAAACACATCACTGGAAAATGTTTTGTCATTCCAATCTCATCTTCATTTCCATGTTTACCATTTCCCTTCCTCTGTCTCAACGTGTGTGTGGAGGGGGGGGGGGGGCTTTCAGGGGGTCTGACAGTTAGGAATCAACTGCACTTTCACAGGTCTGTACCTCTGACAGTTACAGATGTGATATACGGTAATTACAGACCCAATTAACATTGAGGATATTACAGTATCTAGATTGTGGTTCCAGAGATAAAAGAAGCTGTATCAAATAGGGTTATAATGCATATCAAATTGAGGGTCCTTGAAATAAAGAATGTTGAGTTATTGCACACACTGACACATCAATGACTGGATAGATATGGGACTTCTAATGGAACAGTTTGAAACACACAACATTGGTCACCTGTCGCTCTGTGAATTCCAACGCATTGCTCAGGTGCATTTTTGGAATTTCTGAGATCGGAGGGGCGTGTGTTTTGCTTTGTGCAAACCAACAGTAACAACTAAGTCCTGTCCCTACACCCTGCATCATGTAGCATGTTTAATACTTAAGTGCAGCAAATGTTTAACATCGGTCGTCATAAACAGATACCGAGCTAACCAAGTAAATTAATCAGGCCATCAGGGCCTCCAAGACGCATCTCGTGTCACAGAAAACATTGTTTAGCGGTCTATTCGCCACTTGCCAGTTATTAAACGGTAGGCCGGAGAGGTCTTTGACTAGTCTCCGCCCTGTTAGCTTGACCAAGTTATTTTCCCCAAAGCGTGGGAGCTTAATGAATAAAAAATGTTATAAAACGTCAAAAAATGGTCGATGAGACCCTAATATAGAGGTGAAGGTATCCGAATTATAAAATGTGTCTGTATAATGTGTGACGTGTTGTGGGCAGCTTCACTGGTCCACAAGGGCAAGGCTGCAGCAGATCCTCCTCGCTCAGCAACGCCCTTTCTAGCCGGGCTAACAACCCGTTAGCTTAGCATCATCACAACATACAGCTCAAACTAAAGACTGTTGAGATCATCTGAAACCAAGACATCGCAGTGCTGGCATTGGATCACACCAGAATGAATCGCTGCGTGTCCATATCTACGACAACTATAAAGCAATGAAGTCCATGCTAACCTGGCTGCCACACCCATTTCATCATCAGAAGAGCAGCAGTCAAAGTTTGAATTCTGAGGCTGAGAATATTTACCGGGAGGAGGACGTCGGTTTACAAAATGGTCAGCTAAAAGCTGTGGTGACAGCCTGCCACAATAATCGCGGAGAGGTTATCACGTATCATTAGAAGAACCCCTAAAAACAATGCGACGCTGTTGATAAGCTATGTTTCTTGGATAATGTTATTTTGCACAAGAGAGCAGAGCTGTCACAGCAACACTGTCCTGATGGCTAAATCGTGTTAGCTTGTCTTCTACACACAACTTCTACTAATAGACGGAGACACATTTCCCACGAACGTCAAACAAGTTGTGTGATTGACTGGATGCATTCTGGTATACATCCATGGTCTCATCACAGAATATCTATCATTACATTAACTAGAAGGTCATGTTCTTGTGGACAGTCAGTGTGAATCCATCCATGTTCCTGTGCTTGCTGCTAGCTAACTCGGTGGCGTAAAGTAACTTAGTACATTTACTTAAAGTACAATTGAGGTATTTTGAATGTACAGGAGCATTTCCCATTTTCAGTACTTTTACTCCACTACAATTATTTGGCAACTTTTGTTTCTAGTTACATTGTAGATTTGAATTATTACAATACATGGCCATATGAAAGCTCACAATGCGACGCATTGTGAGCTTGTTATTTGTATTTACAAAATACAAATATGTTTTACAATGTGTTTTTATACACATTGTATACATTTGAAAATCTGTGAAACGGGATATTCTGCATAATGACTGAGTACTTTCTACTTTAGTACTTTAAGTGCATGTTGATACCAATACTTTGGTACTTTTACTCAAGTACATTTTTAATTCCGGACTTTCACTTGTAACAGAGTATTTTGTCAACATTGTGGTATGGATACTTTTACGTAGGAAAAGTAGGAAACTGTTTCCACCACCACCACTACTGCTGCTAGCTAGCTATGCTAGTTAGCCTCCTAGCTAACGGCCTCTCTCCGCCATTTTGAGATTTGAAACGGGAGAGCGCAGAGAGACTGCAGCCGTCCGTCCGTCGTCAACAATATACAACTTGTTTCTCCCCAAGTAGCGCCACAAAACAAAGCGAATCCCCGAAAAACACTGTCAAACTCACCCTCTGATAAGCGGCGTGTGTCATAGTCCCGTTTAGGTCGAAGTGTGCGCTGAGAAAAATCCACTTTTTACGGGGTGGAAACGGTACTTTTCACACCAGCCGGCGCCGTCAGATTTTTTTACTGCCTTTTGCTTCACTGCAATGAATCTACGGCGGCGGCTGGGCTGGCGGCGTGGGCGCGCACGTCGATGCGCGTGGGTTACGTAAGGCCGTGCGTTAATCACGTCCCGTCAGAAGATGAGTCAGTTTCAAAGACCTCTCATTAAAAATAATAAAAAGTATAATGAGCTAAATGAGGATAAATAAACGGTCCACAAAGTGAATTAACCAAACAACATTATGCACAAAGCAAATTGTAATATATTAATAATAACACCATATATTATGAAAGTCATTAATAACATAAATAACAACATAGGCCTACTGTGCTCCAAAGTTAAAAAATAATAATTAGCAATAAAATAAAACTATTTACTGTAAGTGGGATTTACATTTATCAGTCAGTGGTGCCCGCCGTATTCAATACATGTTAAACTAGAAGCAGTGCTCTTCCGAGCACAGGTCTCCACCAGGCCACACAAATCGGCCTGTTATAGCGCCACCATGAGGCTGATTTAAAAAATGTGGGGCAGAGGTTCTGAATTAGCATCCAGGGAGTGTGTGTGCTCAGTTTGGCAGCGATCGGGCCAACGGCGCCAGAGATTAGCTGGTAACAACCAGGCCACACAAATCGGCCTGTTATAGCGCCACCATGAGGCTGATTTGAAAAATGTGGGGCAGAGGTTCTAGATTGGCATCCAGGGAGTGTGTGTGCTCAGTTTGGCAGCGATCGGGCCAACGGTGACTGAGATTAGCTGTTCACAAACTGCGAGGACGCACGGACGGACGCACAGACGCACGGACGCACGGACGGACGGATGGACGGAGGGGAAAACATACTCTCCCTCAGCCTTCGGCTGGTGGAGACAATGAGTCTTGACAAACTAGCCTAAAAATGTATAGTTGTTGTGTATATGGGATTCATTTGCAGTTATGAGTGACAGCCAGGGTGACTTATAGAGTGCTTTGTCACCCATAATTAGTTAAAACCTCCTCTTCTGGGGGTCCCTGGCCCAAACTATTTTCAGATGAGGGTCCATGGATAAATACAATTAGGCTATTTGTGTGTGCCTGGTGACTGAGTCATGGCAAACCAGACCAGGCAGATATATTTACACACAGCTTTGGGCTATGGAATCTAATGATGTTATACAAATATAATGTAATGTCCAGTGGGCCAACAGAATCCTTAAAGCAGTGGTTTTCAACCCTTTTCATGTCAAGGTCCATTATTTATTCTTCATTTGAGCCACACCCCGATTTGATGGGATTTTGCCTCTCAGACCCCAAACGTAGAATATTTTGAATATTTTGTCAGATGAGATTTTGACCTCAATTCCATCCATGCTGCATGATGTGATACCAAAAGGCAAAGTTACAAAATAACAAATCTTCTACATTCTTTAATTGTGTAGAATTATTGTAGGCCTAGGCCTAAATGAAGTAGGATGCAGATGTTTAACAATAATTTAACTGCATGGACAAATGGACCTCCCGGGTCCATTTGGTTTCATTTTACGCTCTGAAAGATCTATAAGGGTCCATTTGGTTACCAACTCCCTAGCCTCGGAAACCCAGGCTTTTATTTTGGTGATAAGAAGAAAAATAACTCTCCATCATTTAGCTGGGGACCACCTGGAACCCCCTCAACCAGTCCCTGGACCACTGGTTGAAAACCACTGCTCAAAGGGATATTTCACTTTCATAATTAATTTTCAATTTCATAAAATAAACATGAAAGACATGTTTTTTGTTTATTTTATTTCAAAGTGAGATATCCCTTTACATTACCATAAAATATAGTAATCACTCCCTGAGAGTGCTAGGGTATAGGCTGGGTGTGGCTGTGATATCTCCTCGATTAAAAATATATACTTTTATCCCTAATTAATCCAGTGGGTTGTGTTGTGATTTCTGCTCATTTGTGATGTTTTGTATGTGGCTTTTCATTGTCTAGAAAAAGTCAAGATAGGAAATGTTTCTGTTCTTCATAATGATGCTGCATGCAAGATAGCCACATTAAAGTTACAGGATAAAACAGCCTGTATAATAAGTTGGACTGATATGATATCACATTGAGCAGAGGAACACATGGCATAAGACAGTGGAGCAACATGTTTGAACAAGATGTTTGGTTTTTTATTCCCTCATAATTTAGTTTATTAAAACATGTTTAAAATTCTGTTCTCAGCACTTGCATACAGTATTTCAATATAAGCAATTCAAATTGACTTTTGTTGATTGAAGCCAAGGCGTGTTGAATAAGGGAACAAAGACAACCATTCACATTTTGTTGAAATTGCAAGCCACTTCATATATGCACCCACTCAATTCATTAAATTGCTAAAAATGTATTTGGTACATTTCCTGTCAATCTATATTTCATTAATCCTTTCAGTGAAATCACTGATCATCCACACAATATCATCACATTATCAATATTAAGGTATTTACTAATAAATAGTGATATTAGATTTTGTCCATAATTATCGCCTAGCCTCCCCCACCGTCTATGCCTCCCTCTGGTAAATGTTACTTACTTATAGTTACTCAACAAAAATAACAAAAACAACTTCATTGTTTTGTAAGTCTCTAGATCCTCTGCCCTCATGATTCATGTTAGAATGTTTGTGCATAGACAAATCATATTGTGAGTTCCATTTAGTGGTTTTGAATACAAGAGTGTAAATCCTGGGCGATGATGACAGGGAATTGCAAAAGCACAGAATGTCAGTTTACAATCAAAACAAAGTGTGTTTGGAGAGCAGCCTTGTTGCTCTATACATAGTAGGTCAAACACATTCTGCACAATGATTCATAATGTTATACAATAACCAGTCCTACGGATTTACACATTTCTCTCACCGAAAATAGTGCTGGGTTATTCTCTCGTTACATAACCTTCTGAGTGCACGGCACACTGTCCATCACAGTAGCACAATAGAGTGCAAGTATATAGGGGTATAGCACACTTTTCTCTACACCTAGCCTACTTAAGCCTCTTGGTTGTCTTTAACACCTATATGGGAGGCAAGGAAATGTCCTAGTTTTCCAGTAAAAGACCATTGTTAGTATAACTATCATTTACATTAATTATTATATCAATCAGCTGATATTGCATGCCGGTCTTCAATGTCACTTTGTTGTTGGTACTGGTAGTCAGTGATCATTGGTTGGCCAACCAAAGCAGGTTGTAATTGCAGCTCAGAAGCTCGGATGCAGTGGTGCTGTGTCAGTCATCTGCAGACCTCGAGTGCTTCAGCGTTTGTTGGTTATCCACATCCAGAGCCTGAGCCGTGCCCCCAATTCCCTTCAACTCTCTTGTCAGATCTCCTAGTTCCTTTGCTCTAGAGTAGAGTAACGGAAAATAATAATGGTGAGGAGAGAACAGAATATACTGCACATGTATGTGACTTCAATTAAGACAAATTGAACTTGAAGTAAGGTTTTAAATATTATTGTCATCATTTAGGAAGTCAATGTTTGGTTCATGTTTTTGTTGAGACGTTGCATTATTATTAGGAGGATAAGAACTGCCACAATCTGTAGATCAGATGATTGAGTCAGGCAGGTATTTCTGCATGTCTCTAGTGCAGTGGTGCTCAAACGTTTATTTTTTTGGCTCAGGTCACCCCTGTCAATAACATTTTCATCCATGGCAGCCCTTAATTACATTGTTACTTTATAGAACCTTATGTCATATTAACTCGTAAATATGTAAATCTGTTTCCATTAGGATAGACCTTTATACTTTAACCACTTGTGATATTGATCATTTCCAAATATTATCAAAGCTATTCTGGGGCACCCATGGACTTTGAGAAACCCTGCTCAAGTGGGTCGGTTGGACCCTCGGCTCACGCAGTCTACATGTCCAAGTGCTGCTAAGCAAGACCCTTAACAGCTTCCTCTGTGCGCTCATTTGTGCCAACTGAGCAGCCATCTGATGGACGAATACAGAAAAGTAAATTCCCCTCCACCGCGGGGACCAGTAAACACTCCCTTTCCTTTCCCTACATTTGAGGGGTTTACCTGAGAGGAACGAAAATGATTCCACAGGTCAGGTTGAGTTGCTGAAGAATCGTGGGAAGGCTCGGCGTGGAAAACTGAAGAGAAAAAGATAGGTCTTCACATGCTGAACAATCCTGTTGTGTACATACTGTATACATAGAAATACAATCACTTGCAAAATATCTTGATGAGAATAATCTGATTTACGAGTTCCAATCTGGATTCAGAAAATCTCATTCCACTGACACATGCCTTCTCTATTTGACTGACCAAATCAAACGCGAAGCGGATGACGGCAAATATAGCGGCATGGTCATGATGGACCTCCAGAAGGCATTTGACACCGTAAATCATTCTATTCTGATTGAGAAACTAAAAGCCATCGGTCTTGACAGCGCAGCAGTGAGTTGGATGCAATCTTACCTGGTGGGGAGGGAACAGGTGGTGGAGATTAACGGTACCCTGTCCCCCCCCCTCCCAGTAAGCTGTGGTGTTCCTCAAGGTAGCATACTGGGGCCTCTGTTGTTCCTAATATACGTGAACGACATGGCATCTGCTTGCGACTGCAATCTGTTCCTGTTCGCGGATGACTCGGCTCTCCTAGTCTCGGGCAAGGACCACTTGCAGGTTGAAAAGACACTTAACTCTGAACTAAGTAAGATCTGCACATGGCTTAACGATAATAAATTATCAATTCACTTGGGAAAAACTGAGTCCATCCTCTTTGGAACAAATCATAACCTCAATAAAGTCGATAACTTCACAATCAAAGTGGGTGACAAGGTCATAACACGAAAAAACGAAATCTCTTACTTAGGATGTATCCTTGAAGCTAATCTTTCCAGCGAAAAGATGACTTCTAAAGTAATAAATAAAATCAACCAACGAACTCGCTTCCTACAGAGGATCGCCCCAATGGTCAATTTCAACACACTGAAGACCATAGCTGGTGCAATAATCCAGCCCCTATTTGACTACGGAGTTCACGTATGGTATCGTGACGCCCCACAAGCCCTTAAAACTAAACTCCAAACAGCCCAAAATAAACTAATTAGGGTCCTGCTTACCCTTCCCTATCAGACTCACCTCACCGCTACTCACCAGTTAAGAGTGGGGTGGCTCAGAGTAGATGACAGAGTACAGCAACTTGCAATGGGCCTGGTGTACAAGATACACTACACCACTATGATACCCAAGTACCTGTCAAAATACTTTATAAACATTAAGGATGTCCATAACTACAACACCAGAGGCAGCGCCACAGATCACTTCCAACCCAGAGTCAAAACCAACAAAGGGTCAAACTCGTTTTTCTGCTATACCACCAAAATGTGGAAAGCCTTACCGAAGGCCATAAAGGAGTGTGGATCACTAGCATCCTTTAAAATTGCCCTAAAAAACCACTTACAGGCAGCAGCCGTTCGCAACTGGTAAAAAATGAACCTAGCCCAACCCTACCCTCCCCTGCCCCTTCTTTGTATATACTGTTTAGACTTACTGTTTTCTTTTTTCTTTTTCTTTACATATCTACTGCATAGTACTGTGTTCTATTTGTCTGTCATTCAATGTTATATGAGATACTTAAATGGTTTCCAGTGGAAATAAGCTTAGTCTTTTCATGGATCTCCTTTTAGTAGACCTTGTACCAGTGAACTGTACCGTCATGAAACTGTACCTTTTCCTATGCAAACTTCTAATAAAGTCTTCAATCAATCAATCAATCAAAAATGTGTGTGTGTGTGTGTGTGTGTGTGTGTGTGTGTGTGTGTGTGTGTGTGTGTGTGTGTGTGTGTGTGCGTGCGTGCGTGTGCGTGTGCGTGTGCGTGTGCGTGTGCGTGTGTGTGTGTGAGAGAGAGAGAGAGAGAGAGAGAGAGAGAGAGAGAGAGAGAGAGAGAAAGCTGCAGTTAAATGATATAACTGCAAATCACACATATCATATACTGTACACATATCCTTTGTGTGCATGTGTTGTGTTGTGTACTGTATGCACCTTTGGGGGTGGGATACAGGCACTGGAGGTGTTGCTGTAGATATGGTTGATGGCTTTCTGGAGGATCACAGCCTGCTGAGTGAGTCTCTTCAGGTACTCTGAGCTCTCTTTGGTACTCTCGTGGCTCTCGCCCACCTTTGTGTGGGCAACAACAAAGAGCATAATTACATAGTATATGCACAGTAAAATCCTGGGTGTTAAAAAACTTAACCATTTGTAAGTCAGAGTGTACAAATGTAACCAAATGGACATGAGGATTTCACTGTTTATTGCGACCATAGGTCGCAGTTTACTATCAGAACCGTCATGTCCGTGTCTCTCCGGTTGTCTGGGCAGGTAACGCCTAACACTGTGGTTCCCCTGACACATCACTGTGACATCACAGGTGACATCACAGGGATGTCAGATACTCAGAGCAGGGATATCCATATATGGGCATAAACAGGTGACATCACAGTGATGTCACCTGTTTATGCCCATATATGGATATTGCGGCGTCTTATACTGGTATACTGTATTAGCCCCATAAGATGTTGTCCTTTCTATTTCAGTTCATTTTTGTTGACACTTTGTGTGCAGTTATGTAGTTCAAATCTACTACTGATCGCAGTTCTATCTACATCCTACCGTACGATCTACCTCTAATGCACCTACCTGGTCCTTGTATATTGAGTAAGCCTCTTTCTCATGCTGCAGGGCTGAGCGAAACTCTCCTTTGCTCTCAAACACAGTGGCCAGCAGGTGATGACTGTATGGACGAGAGAGAGAGAGAGAGAGAGAGAGAGAGAGAGAGAGAGAGAGAGAGAGAGAGAGACAGACAGACAGAGAGAGAGAGTTCAGAGACAAGACAGAGAGAGAGAGAGAGAGAGAGAGAGAGAGAGAGAGAGAGGTGAGGTGTGGCGAGGTTAGGAGTACAAACATTTGGTGAAATAATACAGTATAGCTGCAAAGGAATGAAAGGATAAAGTAAACATTTCATGATAACATTTTTTGTCTTAATTTTAATTGTATATGTACACATATTCACAGGGTCAATTAAAATTTACATCATTAGCATAATAGTCCTTTTTAATCCTCCGTGGTGTCATTCTTCAGGGCTGTGTATTCAGTCCATTTCTCTTCCTGTATCCTGTGTAAATCCCTCCATTTCCATAATTTCCCTCCACAATGCACAGTGCTGCTCTTAACTTGGGGAGTCACGTCTTCATTACAATATTTAAACCTGCAATCCATACAGTAACTTGTTTTTTAAATGAAATGTTGGCACTCACATGGGAACGGGTTCAAGTCCTGGGTAGGACATGAGTAATATGGATTTAGACTATAGTTCAGATAAGATCAATTGAAAAACTATTTACAACAACCAACCTGTGTGCGTGTTTGACTGATTTGGCACCATGGAACTTGGCGGATAGAGTTAAGGCATTTTGCAGGAACTTCAGTGACAGGTCATATTCCATCAGGCCATGAAGCACCAGACCCAGCATGCTCTAAAGGAGTGAAGCACAACAGAGATATCCATAGATTACCACCATTACCAGTATCTAACACAACTATACAGCAAAGTGTGGATCTTGTCTGTCAAATATGCAGTGTGCAAAAAAAAAAAAAAAAGTTTTTTAACAGTATTTACTGTTACGTGCCTTCTGTCATAAGCTGGTGAAAGTGGCATTAAATGTCTAACAACCGTTTATAGAGGTGGCTCAGCCACCTAGTAGCACAGTGAACAAATAATTACGATGTACTCTCTTTTTATTGTTTTATTGTATATAGTAACATACCGGTAGAAACCCCTTAAAATTGACTGCATAACACTTTTATTTCTAACAATCTCTGAAATAGTGAAAATGTGAAAGAAAAGAAAAAGAAAAGAAAGAAAGAAGGAAAGAAAGAAAGAAAGAAAGAAAGAAAGAAAGGATACTGCTGTAGAAGATTCAGATGAGGTCTTACGTCCAATAGCGCCAGCTGCGGATGGTCCTCTCCACTCACAAGCAGGGTAAGGTAGCGCGCGCGGTACAGCAGATGCAAGGAGGTGGAGTGCTGTCGACCCGCAAAGCAGTACAGAGCCAGGTACGTCTGAATCCATCAACAGAAAACACATCTTGTACAAAAGCACATCTATGATGCTACTGTATGTAAACATACCTTGGATCTCCGTGGAATAAAAATGCAGATGCAACACAATACGGCTGCGAGTCCACGAGAAAGGTGAAGGAAACTCACATAGTCTTGGGTTGTCTGTGGGTGGTCAATGCCCAGGACTCGCTCACTGACCATCGCAACCTTCTCCTGGTGGCTCAAAGCCTGGGGGGGAAAATACAGCAAGAGATGGATAGACAGAAAGAGAAGGAGAGCTAGATGTGAGTACTGTTAACAAAGCTCATCAAGGTTACAGTGTCATTTCTTATGGTATGGCTCTGCAGGAAGCTATCTGTCTAGAAGTACCACATATCACATTATGATTTACATTTAACATATTTCTTTTATATTTTAACTGAAAATTTATAATGGAAGGCAATGGGGCCCAGGCCCCAGATCGGCTGAAACCCTGCCCAAATGCATACATACATCATAGATTATGTCACACTGTAGATGCCTGATGTCATAGACAGGCCACATGAAATCTGAGATCCACATGGGAGCCGCGCTATTCCCATGTGGACCTCGAGATCCACATGATCCCATTATACATCACAGATCAAGTGTCATGGCGCATCACACCAAACTGTGCATTGTGTATTTACGTCCTGATACTCTCCCAGGATGTAACTGATGCGACCCATGAGGCGCAGGCACGTGCACATGTCCTCGTGCAGGACGCCGCACACGGTGCTGAACAGAGTCAGGGCCTGGCTTATCATCTCATAGCCATCCTTGAGCAGTCCTGGATGAAAAAAAAAATAGAAGAGAAGAGGGAAACAAAAACAAAACTGAGTTCTTTGGAGGTTAGTAACACAAAAATCAACCAGACTCAACCGTCAGGGCCAGATATGTAGCCTATTTTGAGGCTAAAAAGACAATGGGTAGCACAAAGTACTCGTGGTACTCAAGAGAGTCCTAATTGACATACATTGTATACATATATGTGCTGCTTACATCAGTGGTTCTCAAAGTGGATTTCAGATACTCTCTAGGTTCCTTTATGGGGGTCTAAATTGACCCTTAATAGTGTAACTTTGACAGTAACTTTGACAGTGTACAAATGGAACCAAATGCACCCTAACAGGTCCATTTGGTTCCATTTGTACACTGTCAAAGTTAAGGGGAGACCTTGACATTTTTGTTTGAGAAACACTGGCTTATATGACAGCCTATAAGTGTGCATTACCACTTAGTGTGCAAATCAGATGATTTGAGTTATATTTGAGATATATGCCCTGTCACTCACTGCTGACCCCTACTGTTCATCTTTAGTCTCTCAAGTCAGATGTATGCATGTTGGACAGACTGGGCAGAGAAAGGGAAAGACTCCAGCTGGAATGGAACTGGGGACACCGATGCATCATCTAGTTCAGTGGATCTCGACCTTTTAAGGCTGTCCCAGGACCCCCCAAAATCATCGTATTTGAACTGGGTACAGCCAACCCTGATAGGTACTTGGAATGTAGAAGTTGAGGCATTACATTTAGTTTGAGATCTACAAGCTTGCAATGCCTTGCAACACCACGGGTTGAGAACCACTAATGTAGTTAACCACCAATGCAACCCAAAGTGTGCATTCGTGTCTAATCCTTTGTCTAACTTCTGTACTGTATGTCTGTGTGCAGCACTACCCTGCTGCACTGCGACCTGGGCACGCTGGATAAGTCGTGTGGCGTCTGATGATGTAGACCGTAGATGTTTGACCACAGGGAACATGTTCACCACATCCTCCTCACCAAACACCGGCCTGTGGCGAGAGTCAAACGCATACTCCCTCAACTGCACCTGCACGTAAAGAGAAAAAGGTGCTTTTAATTTGACATCCTGTGACAAATGCAAATGCAACAGGAGGCTGAAATGGACTGCATCAATTTGAGATTGGTTACAATACCTGGATGCCCGTTTTCGTGGTCATCTCTCTCAGTAAGGAGATCTTCTGGAGACTGTACTTCTCTATTAAGTCATCTGTACTGTCACTAAACACAGAAAGGTAGTTATTATATATTGTTGTTATTATAATAACTATAATCAGTAAGATGGCCTAAAGGGCGAGGCTGCGTAAATGGGCGCATGCACATGGGCTTGTGTATTTACAGCAGACTGCTGGGCGAGCGCTTATTCGTAATTATTCACAATTAGTCGTGTGACAATTAATCGTCAACTACAATTTGTTAATGGTGACAGCCCTAAAACACACACACACACACACACACACACACACACACACACACACACACACACACACACACACACACACACACCTGCATAGTGTGTAGTGGTAGTATTCCTCGGCCTCTTTCCTGACCCTAACCCAGAGGTCACCGGGGGTCAGTCTGGCCCACACGCTGTCCGCCAGCATGGCAACGCGGCTCCCGTGGCTGCCGGCGCGTCGCCGGCGGCCCCGGCGGCGCGAGAGCAGCTCGTCTGAACCGGAGTCGGGGAGCGAGGAGGGGCTTAGCAGGCAGTTGAGGAAGTGACTGACAGCCGCCGAGAACGCTGCAGGTTCCACATCCTGCAGGTTAACAGGAAGGGGGTGTAATTACACAAAAACTAAAACAACAATACAAAACCTTTCAGCAGACTAGCAAAGAAAGGATAAGTAATTACTGTAATAAATATAAAGACAATTTAAATAAAACTGTAATAATTAATTTACGGTATAGTCCATTGTGAGCCAATATCACAGCATTATGAGCTTGTAGATCAGCTACTTCTGGCACGCAATGTAAAGAAAGATTTCTTAAATAGTTTGAAGCACCAGACCTGTAGATAGATCTTGAAGATGTGTTTTGCACTCCGGATGACCAGCTCACTGATGGCAATTCTCTGTGAGGGAAGATTACTTCAGCAGTCACCAGAAGACTGGGGTTTGATCATGAATCAAAACACAATCTCAGGCATATAGGAGCAGCATTCATTGTAACTTGGGGAGTTTGTTGAGAGGAATACTTTGATGAGGAGATAGACAGCGCTTGGGGGGGGATGTCTGTGTCTGGATGTCACATTAATTACTAGTCCCAAATGATGTCTGCAGTGATAATTACCTCTACGTGACTGAGTCTCTCTTTTTCCTCTACCCTCTCCAGTAGCTCCAGAAGTGTGCCCA
Organism: Nannobrachium achirus; assembly: GCF_963921795.1. Classification (NCBI taxonomy): domain Eukaryota; kingdom Metazoa; phylum Chordata; class Actinopteri; order Myctophiformes; family Myctophidae; genus Nannobrachium; species Nannobrachium achirus. The sequence goes on along the minus strand of NC_137826.1, from coordinate 40,241,661 downwards.
GGTACCGTACACTCACACCCCGCTGATGCAAGGCCAAGGTCAAGGTGGCCCCATCCATAGGCACCACTGTCTGGTCTAGGCAATCCCTCAGCTACAAGAAACACACATTCAGTAATTGATTTATGTCCACATAAGTGACACAAATATTTACAAGGTGCTGTAAAAGATTACAGTCAGCTAATCTTGGACAATTACCCAAAAACCCCTCAGGGGTACAAGAAGCAGCATCTTCGCCATATTCTATAGCTACCAATGATAGAGGAGATTGTACAGAATTTTGCAAGCAGTTTAGCTGCTTCTTTGGCATCCCAAGTTGTTGTAAGCTTCTTACAACCATACTATGTATATGTCCTGGGCTGCCAAAGATAAACACAAGTAGATTCCACCTATAGCCTACAGTAGCTCTCTGATGATATGGAGGAGTGGCTGGTGTTTAATGAATTTAGTCATAAAAGCTTCCTCTAAGCTAGAGTCAAAGGTGCAGGCCACTTCAATAATGGAAACGGATCACACCACACGCACACAAGCATGCATGTGGCCTGTGTGTGGAATGTTGTTTTGCAGAAAGACTCACCACTGCTGGAATCTGATTGGACAGGAGGAAGGCTGCAGCATCCCAGAGCAGCTGTTTCTGTCTCTGTAGCTCCTCAGTACACTCGGATGGGAAACGCACACCTAGCATAGAAACACAACGGAAGTTGCATGTATAGATGCATGTGTGTGGGGAGATCTCAGATCAGGTAGCCTACCTGCGTAAATGTATCCTCTGTGTGTGTGTGTGTGTGTGTGTGTGTGTGTGTGTGTGTGTGTGTGTGCGTGCGTGCGTGCGTGCGTGCGTGCGTGCGTGCGTGCGTGTGTGTGCGTGTGTGTGTGTGGGTGGGTATATTTGCAAGAGGATGTGTGCTTGTATGACAGCTTGTCTGTATGGATGGATGTGTGTGTGTGTGTGTGACAGCCAGTTATGGGAGTATCACAGCTGTGTGTCTATGTGTGTTTGTGCATGAGTGCCTAGGGTGACAACCTGCACAGCAAACATCAGGGTTGAAGCGGATGTCAAAGTGGGAGTCGCTCACTGAGCCAGCGGCTTTGCATGCTTTCATGATCATCTCTCTCCTCTGACCATCTGCAGAGAGTAAGTCATAAGTAACAATTTCTTTTCTCTCTCTCACAGCAATCAGATTTAAGCCTGTTTTATACTTGATCACACAAAGAGAATAGCCGATCTACAAGTTTGTAGATTGGATATTTTCTGCACGCAACACCCATGTGCAAATGTCATCTCTCTGTCCCCATCTCCGACTCACCTAGGCCAGCTCTGTCTGGAGATGTATCTCCAGTCTCCCCCAGTATTTTGATAAGATCTTCAGCCCCCATATGTTCACTCCAGGCCATGTCCTCTGATTGCCCGACCCCCTCTTGACTCTCAGGACCTGCGCCCAGTTGTCTGAACCCTTGAGACACCATCTTGAGGAAGAGTTCATACCTGAATTATACAAAGGTGAGCAACATTGATATTCATCATATTTAGAGTCAAGTCTTTTTTTTAAATCTATCTTTCAATGTGAGCATTGTAGTATGGATGCTGCTCTTTCACAGCAACTTCCATGCTCAAAATGGCATTATTACATTGGTATTCACACATAGAAGGCTGAAGATCGGTAAAACTACTTCTTCAGTGGTACAATGTTAAGGTACTTTTACTTCACTGGGGTATTTCCAATTTTCAAAACCTTTACTTTTACTCCACTACATCTCAGAGGCAAATATTATACTTTTACTCCACTACAATTATATGAAAACTTTAGTTAATAGTTACTTAGATTTTGATTATTATTACGAAAACATACATTAACCACTTCAGCCCTTTATATATTTAGACTATTTGAAAATAGCTGATCTACAAGCTCACAATACGTTTGGAATTGCAGGTGAACTATCCCTTTAATGGGTTAAGTAGCACACTGGATACAAATAATAATAATAATAATAATAATATAATAATATAATGCTCTCTGGATATGTCCTCTGACCTGTGTTGAACGAAGGCGTCTATCAGCTCAGGCCTCAGAGCGGCCAGGCTGTGTCGGTGTCCCCGCGGGTAACCAAGGCTCCGGCACTCCGCGGGCACCTCCCCCTTTTCCTCTTCAGAGAGCAGGAAGTTGAGATCCCGGGGGAAGGTCCGCAGGAGGTCCAGGACGTAGTGTCGGCCGTCGTTACCCAGAATGCCCTTGGTGTCTATTGAGGAGTAGAGCTCTACGGGGCTGTCGTTGTGGTCGAGCACCGAGTGGCGATGGAGTCTCAGTGGGCCGCTGGTCTTCTCCAGCAGTTCCAGGAACCTAGAGAAAGAAGGTCAGGAGTTAACGTTAGGCGTGCAGCGGCGAGGGTCAGGTTAAGAACGGAAAATAACATATAGTTAAAAGCTGCAATCCCTAAATGTAGTGTCCTTACAAGGATTAAAACCCAGGTCTCCAACTCAGGATGCAACATTTCTGTGTGGAGTTTGCCTGTTCTCCTTGTGTCTCCTAGGGTAGGTAACCTAACAAAAAACATGCAGTAATCCTGCCTCCCCCTGGCCAGCCGGGGCGCCTGATGGAGGGGAAAGGAACTGTTTGGAATAACGTGTTCCTTCCACGCGCTACGTCCAACTGGGGAAACTCCCCCCCGTCAGGTGATAAGAATGCACTCCTCATGCATTGAAGGAAGCATGAGCTCAGTTCGGGGCTATTTATACACAGTATACAAATATATATTTTTAAGAACTGTATGCAACATTTCGACCAGTGAGCTACGACTACAATGCGCACGCATGTGTGTGTGTGTGTGTGGTACCTTGGGTGTGAGAGGACAGTCTTTCCGTGGTCATTAGAGCCATAGACAACACTTTCGTCCTGGCTCTTCTCCAGTATCCCAGCAACTATAGTCTGGGCGATAACACGGTAACCACGGTAATCCACCACTGCTGTGCCGAGGGTGTGTAACCCCTCTGTGTCGACGGATGCATATGCCTGTACCAGAGATGCAAGACAAATGACAAAATTGCAAAATTCTGATGGAAAATGTTAACCGTTGATTAAGGCTGGGCGATATTAGGAAAACCTTTGATAACATTGTTGAATACCTCACTATCGATAGTACTCACGATATTAGTAAAAACAATTGCATTATATAGTTTTTAATATTTTTCTGCTTTAGGTCCACTGCTTGCCTAACCAGATAATGAATAGCATATCCATGCATGCACACTGCACACAGTACACATAGAATAAAGAAATTAAATGCCTTATTTCCATTTTCCAAAAATGGTTTTATTGAAATAACCACACCTGGTTACAGATGTACTGCTTTCTTGCATGTGCTACGTGCATGCGTAGTGTGTCTGTTAATTCATTTGACACATATACCAAGACCTAATTTCAAGCCATCTCCGTTGATATGTATACCTCACATGTTGATACCTTGATATCGATATATTTTCGATATATTGCTCTGCCTTACCGTTGATTAGATTTATTTGATAGTTCAAATTACAAAAAAGGCGCCTCTTCTCATCTTACCTGTACCCCTCTCTGGTCACAGTTGGCAGCTGTGTGGGCAGCAGCGTTGCCCCCTAGGGGGCGGTAGTGGTCTGATATGTCGAAGCCCAGGCTGAAGAACATGCTGTTCCAGATGAACATCTGCATGTGAGGCGCCTCTCCCGGGTTGATCGCCATCACGTTGCCGTCGACGACCGCCATGGCGCCTTGCGTTGCGGCACCAACAAAATCGCTGTTGGTCTGAATGGAGATTGTTACCAACAGTTTTCAAAGTGCTAAGTAGTAGCAGTAAAAAAGGCATCAGATACCAACCATTATTGTCCCTGGCATACTGACTTAACTAGTGGATTGTGGAGATATACACATTAACAGATTCACCCCATGGGAGTAGTTGTCTCTTGCTTCTAGCCACTGGGGCACAGGGAGTTTAGTAACCTTGCCCTTAAATTGGTGGTAACACTTGCTCTAGATTATATTAATTAATTTGCCCTGGCTCTGACAGAAGACAACTGGGAAATTGCGTAGTAATTCCTACAGTACCTATTCCCTATTCATCAGGATATCTTGAGGACTAAAAACGTGAATGCAGGTTGCTGATCCGGTTTAATGTGTCTAGAGCGGATATGGAAATTATCAGATACGGTAGGTGGGTTCTAGACTGGATCAGATTGGTTCATTATTTTGAACAGAAACCAGACACTGCCAGTAACCTGGTGACACAAGGTTAGCTGAGGAGGGGACAGAGAGAGGGCTCACCTTGAAGATGTTTCTCTCTCGCTGCAGGCGCTCCTGGACAGTGTTCCGGGGGAGTTCCCTGCAGCACTGCAGTTCCTCGTTCCAGTCCCGACTCTGGGCTCACAACACACATAATCACTACTACCACCATCCAATAACCGCACATTATCTAATATGAGTAATATGAGTACTGCCATGTGCTCCCCTTAAGCCTTTCACAAAGTTCTAGAGTGTGTTCTTATTGTCCGAACATGCTTTCATGATGCATGTGTCCACCACCTGTCCAGCGGTGTGCTCATCCTGGCCCATTCGGACGGTGTGCGTCTCCTCCGCCCTCACCCAGTCCAGGGCGTGGTCTCCGTGGGGGGCTGTCCACGTATACACCTGGTAAGGCGTGACTATCCGCTCGTACGGATGTCGCTGCACCCTGGATGAATGGCAACCAGTGGTAGAAAATACTTTTCCGTTACAAGGTCAGATTGGATTGGATTTTGTCTTGTTCATGTTCAATACCTGGTAAGTTTGTTTTGAAATGCACTATACACAACATAAAGATGATCAGGATTATTCTTATTGTTTTGTTCTCATTCTTAACCTCTGTAGTTGAGGTTCCTGATTCGTTAAAAAACTATCTTCATTCTCACCTCTTTTTCTGGAGGGAACTGTAGTGTTTTCTGAAGGCAGGGCTGACTTGACTCAGCAGCTCCACCAGCGAGTGGCAAAGGATCTTGGGCAATGCCGGCTTGGGGTTAAAAGTGAAGGCAGTTGACCTGCAAATGTTAAGCATAACACATGTTTGAAGAAACAGGAGCGGCCGGGTACCTATGTTTCCTCAGCCCTACTTTATGTTCAATCAAATCCTAAACTGAGGGAACATACTGTAGGGCCGAGGGAACATAGGCATGACACCGAAGGAACTGCGAGACAAATTTGCCTTCCTCCTCAATAACTGTTATCATGTAAAGCAAACGTGTAGATTTACATGTACTGTACTACCTTACCTTACTTAGCTCCAATGTATTCATAAGCTTTATACGGTTATGGTCAGAGAAGAATGATATTTTTTAAAAGACTTGGGAGTGTTTAGTGTGAATTCTCAATTAGAATTAGCTAATGGTAGTAGCCATGAACACAACGTGTAGGCATTCTTCAGACATACTTCAGAACAGATGGAGTGGTCCAAGTCTCCAAGATACTCACTGGTTGAGGTAGAAGCCGCGTGTGGAGGATGTGATGTTGAGGTCTCGGTCCTCCATGGTGACGACGTTGATGTACATGAGGTCCCCGTGCATCTTCCTGTTTCCTGGAGGAGGGTTCCAGCTGCTCATAGTGAGGACTCGCAGGCACTGCAAAGGCTGCCAAACATACTAACATGTTCATTTGATTTCACCGTCTTATGTATTCATAACTGATTCATTTCTACCGTCTATCTTTCTCTCTGTCTCTATATCCATCACATGTCACGTCGCAATGTGATGTGGGCTATAGATATTCAATTTTTACAAGAATTTACACATCGCTCCAATGCGTGACTTTGTGTGTTTGTTTGTGTTTTTCAGAGTGTTTTCTCCATTGTATCAACCACTGATGCCATATGTCCTGTGGGGTAATGTAGGTCTATAATCATCATCATCATCATCAGCACTGCTCACTTCACTTATTTCTGCATATTCCCAATACGCATTTTCTGTGTATTCCTTACATACCCAAAATAGGGACATCAGGGATAAAGTGGTTTAGGCACAGAAAATGATAATAATGTATTATAGTCAGAGCTATAATTATCCCACAACATTTCCACAACAGCTTGTTGAGAAAATGACAAAGCATGCTATTACATAACAAGTGTAACAAAGAAGAGGACTCAGGCTACTACAGACTGGTAGAACATCTGCAGCAGCCTGTTGCACAGGACAAAAGACCTATTTCTATTTTGCTGTATTGTACTACATGCAGCCAGGTAACAATAAACACCTTGAACAATATGGCGAGCACCTGTTTCAAGAGTTCCAAGTTTCATAGAGGGTTTCATGCAGATCTAATCTAACCGTGATAAAACATTTTCATGTCTTTGATGTCACGTCCTTTGCCATACACAGTAACAGACAGTAGTCTGGAATCACTTAACTTTTCGGGTTTGTAACCGGTCTGGAGCGGAAACCACAACACGTCATGTTGTAGTACTCAAAGGACTACAATTTGCCGGAAAGATCAAACCGGATTCGGTTTTAGGCCTACCTAATAAACTCCTTGATGCGGAGTATTTTTTTTTTTTTTTTTTTTTTTTTCGTTTGGTATGTGCATCTTTTAGTCCAACTGTTAGCTACTGGCAAGACTACACTAGACTACTCAAGCATTTTAATAGGGTTTGGGGAAACAAACGGAGGGAACCAAATCAAAGCGACGCCGCTTCTTCTAGTGGTTTCCGCGCATTTGGGCGGAAACCAAACGGCCTGTTGTGAACAAACACCAGGCGAGGTTAAACAGACAGTACATAGAATCACAAATACGATTGCTTTTACCTTCCAACTGTTCCTCACTGGCTGCAGTGGAGTAAGGGGGCACTCTTTGCATCCAGGGAGGATGTAGTCAGGGGGGCTACAATCCACCGTCTCCTTCTCTGAGGTCCGCCGCTTCCCCCCACTTTCCTTATCTGCACGGGCAAACAAGGCTGAACCATCACAGAAATACTGACTAATATGGTGTGCTGACCATGGTTAATGACTATGGTGCTGACCGTGGTTCTGACTATGGTGCTGACTATGGTACTGACTATGCTACTGAATATGCTACTGAATATGCTATTCATGGTTAATGACTATGGTACTGACTATGGTGCTGACTATGGTTAATGACTATGTTACTGACTATGGTGCTGACTATGGTTAATGAGTATGGTACTGAGTGACTATGGTGCTGTTGTGGGACAGTTATATTAATGATGTGAGAGAACTTACCTGTCTGTTCCTCTGTGTAGATGCTGAGGTAGGACAGGGAACTGCCGTTGACACCGTTGTGGGCGTCCGTGGGGTCCAGGCTCCTCAACAGGTCCCGCACGTGTCTCAGATGAAGACGAGCGTCACGCACCGTGTAAGTCTCTGCAACGGCAGCGGGAGAGATGTGTTCGGCATGGAGATATACAGATGAATCCAACATACAATGATTGAGGTGCTGCTGTAAAAAAAAAACAAGGCTGTAAACCAGTGATGTGTTCTAGAATTGTTTTGATGACATACTATAATCTACGATCCGAGGCTATTCCTGTGGCCAGGGCATACGCCAGTGATAAAGCCTATCAGATACGCTACTTTGAATTGTTCACAAGGGCATACGCTTTTTCTAAAAAGAATCTTCACAGCATACGGCGTATAGACCCAAGTATCAGGTAGAACAAAGCACTGCTGTGAACCTATATAATAAAGTTTAATCTGCAACACAATTGTATGGCATTGGTCTGAAGGTTCATTAGTCCGAAGGTTCATTAGTCCGAAGGTTCATTAGTCCGAAGGTTCATTAGTCCGAAGGTTCATTAGTCCGAATTTGTAAAGAATACTATGCCTAACCCTAACCTCAGTAACCCTAACTAAATTCGGACTAATGAACCTTTGGACTAATGAACCTTCGGACTTATGGGCAGTCCCCACAATATGTAGTATACTCTCTCTCTCAGCTAAAGGGTCCCCCTTGGGCTGAAACTGAAAAACGTGGAGGACCCCTGCCAAAGCAGTCACCTTCCACCACCTTGATGAGCGCTCCGTCCTGTATGCCCGAGACAGAGTGGAGCTCCACCAGGGTGTCCAGGACAGCGCCACCCAGATGCAGAGAGAAGCAGGTGCGATGGCAGGTCAGCTCATGGTCCATTAGTACCTGGTTGAGCTCTGCTACCAGAATCTGTCCAGAGATCTGAGGGAGAGAGAGAGACGGATGGCATAAAGCACTGACCCTGTGACCCCCCAAAATAATCACATTTGAACAGGGGACCCAGACCCCCCCCCCCCCCCACCCTGACAAGCACTTGGAATTGTAGGAGTTGAAGGGTTACATTTAGTTTGACTCAGTTCCACAGCTGATCTAGATCGACTATTTTAAAATGTTGCCTATTTCTTATATTATTTGACAATTTTGGCAAATGCATTACCAGTTTTTATATTTGTTATTTACTTTTGAAGCAGTACTGGTGTTTTGTTATTTCATTAAAACAAACAAACAAAAAAAAGTATTAGTACAAATGTACTCTCATCACTCATGTGGGAACTCCCCAAAATCATGAGGGGACCCCCTGGGGGTCCCGACCCACAGGTTGAGAACCACTGTTTTGCCATAAAGCAGCTGTTCCCAACATGTGGGCCAGGGGCCCCCTGGTGGGATGTGAGGAAATTATAAGTGGAGAAGACATGAAAAATGAGTTCTGATACTGATAAATAGGAACTTAAAGTACATACTATGTTAGTTCCATTGATCCGAGCCAGAACACAATCCATTGATTGATCATTAAAATAAACATTCTCTGGCAATGCCTGTGGCCCACCTAACCCATGATGACCTGGCCCACAAAACCCATGACCTGGCTGGCGTGTTAATGGTCAGGTGGGTGGGCCTGCGAACACTCCAGAGATTTTAAGTGGTAAAAGTTTGGGAACCAATGGAGGGATGGCCGGAGTAAGAAAGCAAACCCCCAAAAAAGAAAGTAAGGATGTGAGAATGGGCTCTACTAGGATAGAAAAAATACCTGGATCTCAAAGGTTTCTGTTCCAGGAGACTGGATTTTGATGGTAAGCACCGCCTCCTGGAGGCTGACCACTTCCTGGATGCTAAGCCCCTCCCCTTTGTCTTCATCAAATTCTTTTGAAGTAGCATCCACATGTTCTATTGGTGGCACTGTTGACAAATAGAAATCACAACATATGATATAAAAAAATATAAAAAATAATAATACAAATGTAATAATTCACATTTATAATTCATCACACAAGGCTGTTCCAACTGCCAAAAAGTTTATTCACGCACCTTTGACATGTGGCGTTGCCAGGAACAGCCTGTCCACTAAAAATAAGGTCACTTGTTTTGCCTCGTCTGGCCGTTCCTCTTTGACCTGTGACCCAGACACTTCCAGCTCCACAGCCTCTTGCTTGGCATGGGAATCCAGCTTGTCAACCGTCTTGGGTTTGGCCGTGGTGCTCTGGTCTGGTTCTGGATTCCCATGTTCTGTCTCAACAATCTCATTCACCTGACCAATATCATTTTCTAACGGCAAAATGTTGAGATCTGCCTGATCAGGGCTACAGTGCTCAGCCTGGACAATGTCCTGAACTGTTTGTACAATGTTCGGTTCCGTCTGATGATCAGCAGTCCCGTTGATGTGATGAACAGTCTGGAGGACGGCATTTTGATGTGTTCGATTAACATTGTCTTCGGTGATGCCAGTGCTAGTCTGAACCTTCTGGATACTGTTCTGGTGTGCCTGATCAACACTTTCTCCTGCATTGGGATTTTTGAGATCTGTGCACTCAGCAGTCGTCGGAACAATCGTATCCAATTTTGCAGAGATCACACAATCTTCCTCCCCAGTGACATTCTCATGTATCCATGAGACAGCCCTCTGTCCAACAACAGTTCCCTCAACTTCCTCAGCCACCTGGATGGTTTCCTCCTGCTGTGTCTGGCTCGCACAAGGAGCCGCGTGGTCAACACATTCTGTGATTTGGACGGTTTTGCCGGAGCCGTGTTCAGGCAGCTCCACATTCTGCTGTGATCTGTTGATATCCTTTTGCAGCAGATCAGGGTTCTGTTCCACGTCGTCAGCATTGTGTTCAGTTGGCGTCAAAGCAGCCTGCTGTGGTGAGCCAGCGTTTCTGACATTCATCTGTGTCTGAAAGGTGCTGTGCTCCACCCGGTCTAACTGTTCACCTTCATTAGCAGTGTTCAGGCCCATTGTGGTTGTTTTCTCATGAACAATCTGCTTGGTATTAGTGATCACCTCTTCCACCGGGTCATGACTGTGTTCCTTTAGAAATGTGTCTTTATTACACTTAACGTCCGTGAGTCTGTCTTGGACATCAGTCTCTCTCGGCTCAACCTGCACACCTTTGACTACTTCGCCTGAGATCAGAGTACATCTCTCTCTCTGTCCACTGATCATTGCTGGTACTTGTACCTGCGATTGGACACATGCTGTCTGTTTTCCTGACCACGCCATAGTCTCTGCAAGAGGGCCTATTTCTGTGCTTAAAACGGGTGCTTTTTCGTCTGCACGCGGCTGCAGCTCTAAGAGTACATCAGCCAGTTTTTGTATTTCACAGCCTGCAAAACGTTCCGTAACCGTCTCTTCTATCATCTCTGTCTTAGTTTGTGTGTTCGCTTCGGCACATTTCCGTGTCTCTGCCGCCCCGGCGCTGGGTGACGGCATCTCCGTCTGCGTCTGCACCTCTGCGTGGCAGGGTTGTGCGAGCGTCTGCAGCCACGCTCCAGTCTGGGTCCCCACATCGGTCTGGGTCTCAACCTCGGTGTACAGCCTATTGCTCCCCCTGTCGCCGCTCTCCAGGCCTTTCTGTCCCAGCCCCTCCTCTTCCTCCTCAGACACCAGGAGGCAGACCACGGGCTCCACCACGGATACCTCCCCTCCCAGGCTGCTGCTCAGGATGATGTCCGGGAACAGGAAGCGCCCTTGCTCCAGAGTGGGGTTCGCCGCCATGGCGGGGACAGTCGACAGGTCGCTGTCATCGTCGTCATCATCGTCATCCTCTTCTTCCTCTTCCAGGTTATCCAGCGGGGTGAAGGAGTCACACTCGCTCCCCTCTCTGGAGAGCAGCGGGGACCTCTCAGCATCCCCTCGCACCGGTGCATCTTTATGTCTGATGTAGTTTGAGAAGACATGGCAGCATTGGACCACATTTCCCATGGTGCCCTGGGGTGAACAGCAACACAGCAGTCCTTCCTAGAGAGGGAATAAAGCTTCTGATGACAAATTCTACAGAGATATATGGAAAACGAGCATGCAGAATTTAATACGCAAAAGAACAAAGCCGCTATTTTGAATGAGACACTTATTGTCATTGTCAAGGAATATATTATTATGTGTGGTTTCTGATGACGTGTGTCAGTATCTGATCTTGTGCGTATATAGTTGAATGCCTGCTATTTCTGCAAAACAGCTGTACACATAAAATGATGTCCCTTATAGCAACATCAAAAGCAGAAGGGCATTGCAGGCTGTGCAGTGGTGTCACTTTACAGAGTAGAGTTGGAATACCTCGAATTCTGGACTTCAACAGAGGAACTCTGGAATGATGTTGGAATTTTGGGAATCCTGGATAACAATTGGAATGGCAGCCCGGGCACAATTTGCTTTGTTATGCTGTTTTAGAATAGAAGACAGATATACGAAAAAATAGCATAGTATGATTTAATCAGCGACAACTTAGAGAAGTCATAAAGCCTGATAATGGTACTGTATATTCTAAATAAAAATCATAAAAACCCTTCAAGATGTTCTACACAAATAAAAGTGTTCAGTGTTCTTATAGCTCAGTGTAGAAATGGAGCCAATGGTTACATATTTATCCTCTCAGAGTACCGGTATATAGAGATGAACACTAAGGATTTGTACTGTGTAACACTTTAGTCAGACTAAAAATAACACAAAATGGAGGAGCACACAGATAATGGGTAGGCTACACTCCAAACAGTAAAATGCCACAACAAATACAACATCATTGTTATGGTCTATATAGGATAGGCCCCCTTACCAGCTGGCGTGATGTGTGGTGGTTACGAGGCGTTCTCTTCATCATCTTCACGTTCCTCTCTTCCTCATCCAGCCAAAAATGACAGTGCTAAGTTCTGCCAGGCTTGCTCGCAGAGCAGTCTGAGACTCCCTCCCTCTCACTGCTGTGACACCCCACATAACACAAGTGTGTGTGTGTGTGTGTGTGTGTGTGTCTCCTTTTCTGCCCTTCACACGGATGTTGCTGACCATGTGAAGAGGGCTGAGGAGAGACTGAGCCTATACCGGGCTAGGCCTTGCATTCAGCCTCTCTCTCACTCTCTCTCTGAGCATAATACAGTCACACAATTGCACAATCGTCAATACCTGGGTCGCTCCATAAGAGGGCGGCCTCGCCAACATCAAGTGATTAACTTCCTATATGAGTGCACTCTCTATCTACCTTGTTTGACCAGCACTTGCACACACTCACAGAGGGAGAGAGAGAGAGATTCCAGAGTATAAATAGCTCCCTGGCAGAAGTCTGGCACCTCTTCATTTTGTCCTCTATGCTAACAGGACAAGGGGGTTCATAACCAGCTACGCCCCCTTACAAACTCTCTGTCTCTCTGGCTAGCTGGGAGCTGCCATCGGTTGCCATGGCAGCACTGCAGCAGACATTAGCATTCCGTGCAGTGCCAGTGAGACCATCGTGGGAACATTCTAGAGGACCTTTTGTGAGGGGGACAAGTTGCACAAGTGCAAGAGGACCTTGACAAGGTCACAGCCAATAGAATCCGTTACATGTCATAAATACAGTACATCTATGCATTCAGAAGGCCTTTTTTATGTTTTTAAATGGTTAACAGGATTAGCAGCCCCATTAAAAGCAATCCCCCAAACAGTTACAGTAGGGCTATGTAGTTCTTAAACTGCCCTACTTGGAGTTGGACAGAATATTTGCCAGTCTGTATTTCTTTTTCCATTCATGCATTTATTAGTTTCCCTGTTTTTTCTATGTTGGGGGGGGGGGGGGGGGGGGGAATGTATTGATGCTTTTATGTAGTTGAGGTTTTATCCCAGTTAAACCAAGACAAACACATAGTGGGCCCAAGTTTATAGATTTGGTTTTACTGCCATCTAATGGCTGCCATTGATATAACATTCCACTGATACCAGATAAGGTTTAGATCAGTGGTTCTCAAATAGTGTCATGCCAAGGACCCTCAAATTGAATATATTTGGCGGTGGACCCCCATCTGAAAATATGTTGTGCCGGGAGCCCCATAAGAGAAGAGATGTGCTTAGTGTTGTTAACATTGTTCAAGGTGTATCCAAATGTTTCACAATGGTTCAAGATTTTTAAAAGATCTTCCACAAATAGCTCTATATTCTGATAGTACTCATTGCTATAATAGACTAGAGTGTTTGTTTTAAGTAACATGAGTGAGTCTGCATCTCTCACCAGCTCTTTATTAAACAGAAAATACATTTCAGGTTCGGATACCAATCAGGATACAGATTAAAAAAGTGTAATGAGCTGACAAAACTGGAACTGGAACACTATAAAACATGAACTGATAAATACTCTCTCCTGATTGGCTGAAAAGTTGTCACCTACCTGAACCTGAAAATATATTTTCTGTTTTCAGAGCTGGAGAGACTGGGAGACCTGTTACTGAACAAACACACCTGCAATTATTACCATATTACTAATATTACTAGTATCAGATTTTTACCTTTAATTAAAAATAGGGTTAAAGTGGTTAAAGCGTTTTTGATTCTATATTAATGAATTCTGCAGAGGACTCACTGACACACACACACACACACACACACACACACACACACACACACACACACACACACACACACACACACACACACACACACACACACATACACACACACACACACACACACACACACACACACACACACACACACACTTTTGTGCCTTGAACCACAGTTTGAGAAACATTGTCCTATATTTACAGACAATGAACAAGTGAGATATTAATATTGTTTGATTTGATGTGCTGGGAATGTAATGACTAAGGTACAGTAAAAAAAAATCTCCATTCAGTAGCTGTAATAGTATATGTCACAATGTCTTTAAAACTCATTCTTCCAGTGTTAAGCCCTTTGCACACAGGACAGTTGCGTTTTTTCCGTTTGCTGCATGAATAAAAGGCATTGGATTTGGTGTGCAATGCTGTGCGGAATCGGTGCTGCGGATCCCAAAAGGAGTCATGAAAGGACTGATGAGTTTTTTACCGCATGCGACAAGACGCACAAATCGAACTGGGTTCGATCGAGAAAAAGACGCACGGCCGCAGCCACTCGTCGCACGGCTAATTCGGATCCGGTGTGCATGAGGTCGTAGAGAATCATTGTTTTCTTTTTAAAAAGTGAAATTGTCCGTTTTATCCGTACGGATAAACGCGCGTGTGTGCAAAGGGCTTAAGGCTTAAAAACCTTTAAAAAAAAATACGACAGGAGTTGCTTTCGTTTGCCAACTGCTAGGCACATTGCTTGAGTTTAATAAAGTGCAAATCATACATAAAAATGTCACCCTTTAAACTTCCTAGAGTTACGTTTCATACCCGAAATAAGGCTAGTTCTGTGTGAAAGCAGTTTGGACAACATACTGTACATTAACTGCTCACACAAGCACACACAGAGGCAAGGTTACTACCTACAGTACAGGCAAAGAAAGGTGTCAAACGGTGTTAAATCAAAGGGTCTTTCTAAGAGACCACTAAAAAAGTATCTGTGCTTCTGTGAACGTTTATAAAACGTCCTCTGTTACAGTATATTACAGTGATTGATGAACTAAATACCAGGTTCATGGCTACAATGTGAGTTTAGTGTTGACATCAAATGCCATCGTGCAACTGCTGCACTGTGAAATCCCCAGTGTTCTGTTATAGTATAGCAGTGGTTCTCAACCTTTTAAGGCCACAACCCATAAAAAGAATCACATTTTAATTGGGGACCCACCGCCCTATGAGCACTAAGAGTTGAGGAATTAGTGAATTACATTTTGTATAACACATTTCTATTGTGAAAATAACAGAACTACATGCTCACAACACTCTAGATCGACTATTTTCACAATTTCTGCCTCTAATATTTGACAGTTTGGCCAATGTTTAATTTGTCATTTTAGAGGTAAGTCCTTAAATTGTCACTGTGCATATACCCTCTATACACTTAATCTTTATGCTGGTTTGTTTACTTTTGAGTGAGAAAACAATGTCGCACATTAAGTTAATCATCTGGGGACCCCCCAAAATAACTTGGGGACCCCCCTGGGCCCACAGTTTGAGAACCACTGCAGTAAAGGGACGCTGAGTATCTCGTTGTGTACTGTAGGTAACTACCACTACTGTATACCTGAAACACCCACCTCTCTGATCTCCCAAATCTCCTCACAAACCCATGCCTGAGAACGGCTACGGAATCGGATCAAACAGGCAGTGGTGATCAAATCGGAAGACAGCGTCGGCGCGGCTCACAGGGCCGTCTCGCCCTCGCCGCCGCCCATGTCCACCCTCCTGGGGACCCTGCCCTCGTCCATGTCCTCCCACTCGTCCTCCGGCAGGCCCTCCTGCTCCTCCTGGTCCTCCTCCTGGACCCGTCTCCTCCAGCGGAGGAGCCCGTAGCGGAGTGGGAACAGGAAGAGGGCGGGGTCGGGCATGTCGCGCGGCCGCTGTGGCGAGGTCACGCTCTCCCGCGGAACGCAGGCCCTGACCCTCTCCTCCCTGACGCTCCTCAGTGCGTGTCTGCCCTCCTGCTGCCCAGGAGGAGACGCCAGAGGAGGCAGGGAGAGAAGCCGGGAGTCAGTGCCTTCCTCCTCCTCCTCATCCTCCTCCTGATTGATTGATTTTTGATTGAATACTTTATTAGAAGTTTGCAATAGTACAGGACAGTATAGTTCAGATACAACTAAAGGGATTTAGACCACAAGAAAGCGCAATGGCTTGTTTGCATTCCTTTTGTACTCAATCCATGAAAACATTAAATGTACAGACAAAACGGTACTATGCAGAAAAGACTTCATAACACAATCAGAAAAAAACAGATAATAAGTGATATTTACAGTAAAAGGGTCCTCCTCCTCCTCTACTCCTCCACCCGTCTCTCCTCTGGCCTCCCACACGCTGCCCTTGCTGCGCTGCTCGTAGAGTTGGATGCGCGTGTTGTGGAGCTCCTGGGAGAGCGCGGCGGCCACCGACGTCTGCCGCTGGAGGTCGCGGCTCAGGGAGGCGATCCTGTGGCTGCGCCGCCGGAGCTCGTCCAGGAAGTGGCGCTCCTCCTCCCTCAGGCTGCGGCCCAGCGCTGACGAGCGCGCCCGGCCCGCGCGCAGCTCCCCGCGCACAGCCGCCACCGTCCCCTGCCGCTCCCACAGCAGCTGCTCCGCTGCCTCGCAGCGCACCGACAGCCCCCTCACCTCATCGTCTGAGAGGCGTGTGGGCCACGGGAGCACATGCAAACAAGAGTGAGTGGGGTAGTACTATTTATTCATCCCCATGTTTGGGCCGAATCTGGGGGGAATGAGATCAGTGAAACTTTTTTTAAGTAGTCAAACAGGACAGGTACATGGGCACCCCCCCCCCCCCCCCCCCTTGAAGACCAGGCCGATTGCTGCTGTTGCTGGACTCCCACTCTAGCATAGTAACCTTATCAGTTTGTTTTGAGAGGTCTGAAGTTTTGCTTTTAATGCCTTTGAGGTGCTAGAGTACCGCCAGGTGCATGCATACATAATCAAAATGACACTGGATGACGGCTCCAGCTAGTGTCCTCAAAGCACCATGATGTATATTTGGGGGATATATCTCTTATGTTTCTCCCTTTGTCTATCCTATCCGATTAAAAGGATCCTTGTCTTCCCTGACTGACATATCGAGTTGCAAAGTCTTACCTGCAGCGCTCTGAACAGAACACCTGGAGTTCAGCTCACAGCTAAGCTCTATGGAGAGAAAATAATACATCACATGAAAGACATATGGAGAGAGAGCGATATTAGTATAGAATGGATGAATATGACTAAGAGAGAGAGAGAGAGAGAGAGAGAGAGAGAGAGAGAGAGAGAGAGAGAGAGAGAGAGAGAGAGAGAGAGACTGACCATGGCAGCGTTTCTTCAGGTGTGCTATCTCCATGTGCAGACCGGTGATCATGAGCAGGTGTTGCTGCTGGAGGAAGGTCATGCCCCTCTGCACACTCAACAGCTGCTGGCCCAGCAGCCTCTGACTCCCCATCACCATGGTCTCCATGGCCATTTCACACGCAACAACACCACCTATGGATGGAGGAAATGCTGTGGTAGTGGCGGTACTGTACTGTCATAGGTAAAATGTTAAGATTATTATAATGATCTATGATTTATTATCGCAGAACGGAGGCAAAAGTGCGCAGTTAAGGTGTAAACATGGTTTTCTTTTGTTTAAGTTTTAATGCACAAAGAAATATAAAGCACACGATTTTTCTCAAATAGCTACTTTTCCCACAACCAATGCTATTGTTCGTGTGATGATAAGTTTGTGAAATGGAAAACTGCGTGGCCTACTTACCTTAATAATATTCGGCTGCGATGAGAGCGTTGTTCATGGCTTCAGCACCATCGTTCTACCTTCCCTCCTCGTCCACGGTTTTTGATTTGTCCTTGATATTAGCAGAGAGCACCGAAATAAAACAGCCGCAGTGCAATGAAGAATGCCTGGTTCGGTTTCTTTGCTCGCATGTGATGTGATAGTGTGATACCGATCCGGCTGCACCGCTGCAGAGTCGAAAGAAATCTCTCGTTATGCTTCTGGTTGGTTGCCGTCCGCGAGGCACCGGTAGGCGGTGTCGCGTCTCAAAAAGAACAGAACAGATGCACAAAACATCAACTCGTCGCGGTGCAATAGGTTGTTAGCTTGTAGATCTGTCCTTTTTTGTCAGGCGACACCTCGGAACGGGACACACCTTTCTTTGGGGGCAGAGAGAGTACATTTTTCATGAATGCCAGCAACAATGCCTCGAAGCATGGAGGAGGAAGCCTCCTTTAAATTGAAGGTCTTCCATGGTAATTTGATAGCTTTTTTGTGTCAGCCTAAATGTATAGCCTATGCCTATGGTAGCTGCCATGGGCAAATGGTCACTTACAGTAATTTGTGTTTAAATGTAGGCTGGCCTGCTTTCCCCCTCCAGTAGGATTAGAAGAACACGTGATGCCAATTAAGCAAAATGGGGCCTTGTTAATTTGATATATTTTTAGACAGCAACTGAACCTAACTCACATTGTTAGTGTAGCCAGTAGCTCTCTCTCTCTCTCTCTCTCTCTCTCTCTCTCTCTCTCTCTCTCTCTCTCTCTATCTCTCTCTCGCTCTCTGTTTAATAAAACACAATATGTATTATTGGGCTTATACTGTAGGTTACATAATAAGTTAGTAATCATCATCATCATCCTCTCAATCATACAATCACCCTTTTATTTTGAAGGCAGACACAATCAGCTTCAGACAGTATTACTCAACCAATAGTCCTACCCTATAGGGTCTAAATGTCTCATTGGAAGTCATAGAAGACAACCTCCAATCCAGCCACTGCAGATGCACTATTGTATCAACACAAATATACGGTACAGATAATAACAGATTGGTTTTAAACAACATTTCATTCATTCATTAAAATAAGATCAGTCTGCAGCTTTAATAATGCAAGATGAATTGCTGAGTAAGTGAATATAATTCCAATTAACTGTAAGGCTAGAAAAATATTCTGGGAGTTGTTCTGTTTGTACTTGTTGTATAATAGGCTCAAATGATTCTGATAGCATGAACACATTTTCAGGACCATGGACAGAGTCACCAGGCCCAGTACCTCTACCGCAGTCCCCCTTATTATACAAGTAACACTAACAAAACATTCCAAATAGAGACACTCAAAATTGCACACTGCAATGTAACTGCCAAAGCAATGTCCCTTTTTTTGTTTGTTTTTTATGTCTGAAGAAGGCATAAATGCCCAAATATAGTAAACACTCTTGCATTGGGAGTTATGATTAATCTGTGTATTCCATTTGTTTTGTTAAATACGGTCACCATACAGGCAATGCATATTGCTTCCACTGAACTGTTTGACCAGGGTCTGTCTCTCCTTGTCTGTTTGCTGGTTCTTCATGCCCGGCAGGGGGATCCTCTCCGTACGAGGGCAGGTTTCGTTGTAAGGACAGACTTTAAGATGTGCCGACATGGATGACATATAATGGATGTCAGTGACGTGCCACGAATCCACTTGGGAGAACAGGTGACTGAACTGCCATACCTGGTGAGAGGAAAGGAGATTATAGGAAATCATGGGCCATTTACAGGTACTCACTCATTTATGCTAAAACTGCAGCGATGCCAAATGTGGAAATTAACTAATTGCAAGTACTCTTCTTACTGTGATTGGGTATGATGTCAGATGTCATAGACATCATAGGACTTTCACATTACAAATAACTGAGTAAGCATGTTTGGGCTCTCAGGGGTTTCATTATATGGGTAACTGGTCCGATATACATCACTGGCCAGATGGCCAAGACATGGCGTGACCGTCGCTTGTCGCCCTGAGGCGTCTTACTAGTTAAGGTACAATCCTTCATCATAAGGTAAACTAAAGAAAGCGTTCTCAAAGAAATTACTTGGAGAGCATCACTGAATTGAAGAGGGATCGGTTGGTAATGTGTAGTATTCATTTTGAAATGATTATGGTCAGGTAACGATGCATGTAACCCAGAGTATACTCTTTGAGTAGATTTCAAAACAAGTAGCCTTGTAGTGCTAGATCTTCTACTGGTACTTCTACCATAAAATATTTTACCCTTACAGGTAAATTCTTACACTAGATTAACATAGGGTTTTAATGTGTAGTCAGTGCTCTTTATAAAGAGTCCATCCATACAACCAGGGGGGAGGCCTCACCGGTTTGGCCCTCCACTTGACTCCACCGTGGGAGTTGGTCTTCCTCTCCCAGTGCAGCGTGACCATCCCTCTGTCCTGGAGCAGAGAGGAGCACACCTCCCTCATAAGGTGGGACACCAGAGCCAGCTGGGACAGGGACATGCTGTCCAGGAAACTGGCCATGTGGCACAGCACCTCATAGGGCAGGGAGCTCAGAGAGTCCTGTCCTGCTCCTCCTCCTGCCCTGCCTGCTCTCCTCCTCTGGGTGCTGGGTGCCGCCTGCTTCTCTAGCAGGGCGGGCAGGACGGGACGCAGGTTGAAGCATCTGAGCTCCTTGCTGGAGGAGTTAAAAGGCATGATGGCGTCAAGGTTGTTGAATTAATGTAAACATATATACTGTAGGGTTGCTTATAGATTCAAGATTTGTTTTAATTGTTCAAGTACACAAATGCTAACAAAATATATAGTCTTAGACTGTTGTATGGCCAAGATCCCTAATGTCATCAATATTAAGCCCATATCTGGGAATGCCCATATATGGAGTGTCAGTCACATGATAACCAGTGTGGTTGTCGTGATGCGAGTCACACTTGCAAATGTATTCCGTCCTTTTCCCTTTTATGCCCATATATGGAGATCCCTGATGTCATCAATATTAAGCCCATTTCTGGGTCTGGGAATGCCCATATATGGACATATTGTGTCAGTCCCTGTTGTTTCAGCGCGACCTTGAGTTTTGAACATGCTGTGAGCATGACAATGTGGATTTGTGAGTGTCAGAGTTTACAGTATTTACTCACTTGTAGGTGACAGTAGCCTCGTGTGTGGAAGGTTGGAACCTCCTCTGGCTATAGGTGCAGCCCAGGTACGCCAGGGGACACCTTTCCTCAAACCAGCTATTGAGACACATCTGGATCTCACTGTGTACATTTCTGGACAATTACAAGAGACAGTGTATGAGTACTTGAGTGACAGTGTATTCGTGTTGTTGCAAATGCATGGAAAATAGATATTTTTTAAAGTGTGCGCAAAATATACTTTATGTGCATTTGAGACTTTACTTTGGGAATAATCAAAATGTTTATGTTAAATAAGATTTTAGTTTGAATATTATATCAGAGATTCTGCTAAGACAGTTTGCTCTTATGTGACACTTGAATTTATATGCGAAGTACTCCCTCTTGTGGTAAAAAAAGTTAATTGTATGCTCCAGAGAAATTCAGAAGCAAGGAGGCACTGAGCAGCACATCCCCAGGTCTGTAAAGATTTTGCATACTGAAACTTCATTATACATCACATGGAACGTGAATGGGAAATGGGACATTTCAGATGGCAGGAAAACAATATCAAATATACCCATAATGCAAGAATAAGAGAGGAAAATGATATATAACTCTAGGGATAATTATTAACTAGAAAGAAAGAGTGGTATGTATTTTTGGGGGTCTTTTTGTGCTTTTATTGGTAGTGAAGTAGTTAGAGAGGAAAGAGGGAGAGAGAGATGGGGAGTGAGTGACAAGCAGCAAAGGACATCGGGATCGGGGCTCGAACCCGCAGCACACTGTCAGGCTACCTAAGAGCCTAGGTGCCCGGACTGCTACGCTGGCCGTCTGGGCCCCATAAACTAGTTTTAATATAGGATAAAGTCTATCATATGATGGTGTCACTCCCCAAAAATAGCAGATCTACAAATTATTTTGGGGGGTCTCCACATGATTCATTTAATGTGCAACATTGTTTTCTCACTCAACAGTAAACAAACCAACATAAAGTGTAAGTGTATAGAGGGTATCTGCACATTTCTGTTGTTCAATTGAAGGACTTTTTAATACCTCTAAAATGACAAATTAAACATTGGCCAAATGATCAAATATCAGAGGCAGAAATTGTGAAAATAGCTGCTCTACAAGGCGTTGTGAGCATGTAGAGCGGCTATTTTCACAATAGAACCGTGTTATACAAAATCTAATGCCTCAACTCTTAGTGCTCGTCAGGGTAGGGGGGGCGTCCCCAGTTAAAATATGATTCTTTTGGGGGTCACGGCCTGAAAAGGTTGAGAACCCCTGCAGTTCACCTGAAGTGTGCTGGGAGCTCCCTGCGATGGAAGCTCTTTCCACAGCGGAAGGTGAAGCCGGAGTTTCCGCTGTGGTTCCTGGTGCTGATGCAGTCCGCGTGCAGCTTGAGGCGGAGCCTCAGTGGCTTGTCCGCCGCCATGTCCGCCAGGGTTGTCCTCCGTTTGAACGGCGCCTTGCGGAACCAGTGGGTCTGGGTGCCCTCGTTCACGTAGGCACCGTCTACGCCTTCCGGATGGCTGATCTGCCACCATAATCAATAGTTATCAATGCAAACCATGGAACAGGAATCAAATATATATACTGTACAGTGTACATCCATCGTAACACTAACACTAGTACTATGCAAGCCCAAATAATCCCAAATTACAGAAATTTCGACTTTCCCCAGCAGACCCCAGCAGCCCTCATAGCATAGAGTAGAACCCATAAGCCTATTGCTACTTAAGCAATTTGTTGTGGTCGAATGTTTTTTTTTTCTTCTTTTTTTCTTTCATGAATCTGTTCTTATTAGTTGTCATTGTACACACATCCATTTGGTTGTCCCACACAAGCCGCTAATAGTCACTCGCAATTTCCCTGAATTGCATCTTTCTAGTTATTTGTTTTTATAAAAAGGATATCTATAATAATTCAACCTCTCTCTGACCTTATGACCCAGGGCCTCCATCTCTGCGTATGCCAGCAGAGCGGACTCAACCTCATCCATGTACCAGTCGTCCTGCTTCTGTGCCAGGTCAGACGTATCCACGCCCTTCACCTCCGTCTTAGCCTTCTGTTTATTGTCAAGTATGTGGACCCGGTTTTTGTGACGGTAGCTGGTTGGGACCTGGAGGAAAATAGGATAGAATAGAATGATATTAAACAGAATAGTGACGGACGGTACATAAAACCAAATAGAACAATGCAAAACAAAATAGAATCCTTCGGGACTTGACACTCCCACCACACAAACACACACACACACACACACACACACACACACACACACACACACACACACCTTGAACGTGCACAGTGTCTGGACAGGGATAGGCTCCAGGCTTCCGTACACAAAGTCCTTCTCTCTGGGCGTGCAGGCCTCGATCTGCCCAAAGTGCAGCAGCATGCGTCCATGATGCACCAGGTACATGTTGTACTCGTGCGGGGAGAGTGTCTGCTCCAGGCGCTCCAGGACCCCCTCGTGCCACGGAGAGGACATTGAGTCCTGCTGGGGGTGGGGTCCGGCAGGGCTCCCCTCCTGGCCCTGTGGAGGGTCGGGTCCGGCAGGGGCCCCTTCCTGGTCCTGCCACCAGGTGTGGGGTTCGGCAGTGGCAGTGGCAGTGGCAGTGGCAGTGGCCGCGGCACCTCCGGCATTCACCTCACCCTTTCTCTTGCCTTCCTCTTGTACATCCTTTCCCCTTTCCCCTCCTGCACTCGTCGTTGCCTTTGTTTCCTCGAGGTTTGCCTCAGAAATGGCACATTGACCTCTGTCCATGCTGAACATCCTCTCCATCAGGTTGTAAGTGCGGGTTTGTCTGGCCTTGTCTACCTCTTTCCCTGCACTGCTCTCGTCACTGCCTGAATTCTCCCTGGAACTGACAACAGGCTGCGGCTCTCTGAGTGGACGACGCTCTGGACCTACACGAGACCAAGGATGGAGGAACATATAGTGAAATAGACATGCCAAGTGACAGTAGAACCATGGAAATCAATTGGTTGACTTTTACAAACAATATTATATATAGACAGTCACAGTATTATAGTATTATATATTCATATTCATAATAATATTTCCATCAGTAATAACGTTCCTCTTTGCCAGCAACCCTGTCAGAGCATCTTGTGAGTCGGTTTTAGGCCACAACACACAAATTGTGCAACGCAGCAGTAGAGGATAAACCTTACATACAGTGATGAATTGAACAGTAATTCGATATACGTAGTATGCTGGTGTAATGTGTATGTATTATATATACATATACAAATAGTAAAATCCTCACTGTTAACTCTGAGAGTGCATGTAGAAATTAATAAATGTACACCGAGGACTTATTGCGACCGTAGGTCGCAGTTTACTATCAGAACCGTCACATCTTGACCGTATCTGTCTGTATGTATGGATAACGCTTGTCTTTTTTGTTGATTGACTTTCACGCTCTGACATCATTGTGATGTCATGGGAACCAAATCCCCTTTATGCCCATATATGGAGATATGGAGATCCCTGTGATGCTAGGGGAACCAAATCCCTTTATGACCATATATGGAGATCCCTGATGTCATCAATATTAAGTCCCTATCTGTGAATGACAATATATAATCACTGTGATGTCAGGGGAACCAAATCCCTTTTATTGCCATATATTGAGATCACTGTGATGCCAGGGGAACCAAATCCCTTTGGCCAGATGGCCAAGACATGGTGCAAACTCGCCCTTTAGGGCCCTTAGGTGTCTTACTGGTATATTGTGTATATATTGTGATTGTGATTCACTTTTGTTTGCAGCTTTACCGTTCATGGTTAGATTCAATTCGACATTCGGCGTCCTCTTCATCCTCACGTTCTCTTTCGCCATCTCTTCCTCCTTCCTCTTCTCCTCCTCCTTTCTCTTCTCCTCCTCTTTCCTCACAGCCTCCTCCTTCCTCTTCTCCTCCTCGTCGTCGTCGTCGTCGTCCATCTGCTCCGGGAACAGGGGTTTCATCCTCAGCCGGCCATACAGCTCTCTCTGGTCCTCCAGGGCCATGGCCAGGTCCAGGGCCTCCGCTGCCTCTCCCGCACTCTCCCTCAGAACATTATCTTGCAGGGCTATGGTGTTGTGTGGGTGCGTGTAGTCCGTGGGCCAGCGCAGCCACTCCATGGAGCAGCACACCACACTGGCCGGGCAGCTGGCCAAGTGCTCTGCCCGCATGGACCGGGGCATGGAGTGCGGGCAGCCATACTCGACGTTGAGGCAGGGAACACTGGCGTTGGGGCAGAGCAGCGCGTGCTCCTCCTCCTTGCACAGGTGGTAGTGAGTGCCGCAGTACAGGTGGCATTGGGTCAGCGCGCAGGACACAGAGATGACCACCTTCTCCTTGCAGCGGACACTGTGGCAGCTCTCACAGTGGGAATGGAGCTGGGTCTTGGGGGCCCGAGTCTGGCGGTCCCGAGAGTGAGAAAGACAGAGACGTAGAGAGGGAAAACAGACATGAATGTTGTATTTAAAGCAGGTTTATTAATGCATATTTTCAGAACAGAAGCCTATACTCCTATGCTCAGAACTGTTCAGTCACCATCACCAGACAGACAGAAATGCCGTCGGAGAGACAGAGAACAAAACATATTTTATCTACAGTGACATCAGGCCCTATAGTGCAAATAGATGAAGGAAATCAACATCACTTGAGTGTGTTGGAGGCACAGACAAAGGTGCGTCTTGTGACGATTTGGCTCCTTTTTGTGGCTTGAAAAACGAATATTTGGACATCCAGTTTTCATGTTGCAGGTACCATAGTTTTGCGCCATGCAAGACAGAAAATAAAATGTATACGATCCGTCTCACGATATCAATGCTGATACCTGTGTTGTGTGCAACTCCAAGACAATGGCAGACTAGGCCACACCCACAAATACCCATATGTGTGTCTCACATGTAGAAACTGTATTGCATGTAATGTACTGTTTATCAAGTGTGCATTGATTAACTCACGAAAGGTGTGTAGTCACACCTATAGCTCAGAGTCTAATTAGTTCAATTAGTTAGAGTTAGATTAAATCAGCCATATACTAATGGCAGTCACTTCTCCTAATAATCAGTGGTGGATTATCGAACAGGCCTACTGACCCGGCAGGCCAGAGAGCTCAGGGGCCCCTATAGGCCAGAGCCTTTGCATGAATTGTCGCGGCTAGTACATTCACATTTCTTGTTAAAGGGCTTAGTCATTCATATCAATACTAACAGAGCCCTAGAAGTCCTACTGAAACTGAAGGAATAGTGTAAACATTCACTTTGAAGATGATACCAGAATCAAACCATCATGATACCATTCAAGTGAGTGTTTAATGTCTTACACCTAATTACATCATAGTAAAACAGCTGAGCTACAAGTATGCTCACAACTGCATACATATTGCGCATGTATGCATGCATGCATACTTGTAGATCAGCTAATTCCGGCACATGGCACCATCATACAACAGAGTGCAGTTAATTGTGTATAGTGTATACTGTGTGTGCCTTGATTCTGTTGCCTTACAGGTAAATGTAATTATTGTACTGTTGTCTGCAAGTCAGTGTAGCCTATCCCTGTCAGTGTGGCTGGCCATTTTGCGAGCCCATGCCCAGGGGCCCAAATGTCTCATAATTTGCCTAAACCGGGATGTTAATAGTTAGGACTAGGAGGATGGGTAAATTCTACGAACGAGCAAATGCACTGTAGCGAATACAACAACATTGAAGGGGACACGAAAACTTTAACCATAGTAGGTCACTGTCCTGATAGTCTTATAAGTCTTACGTTTAGGAAGAACGTTAAAACCAAACACCTTAATCAGTCCCAGCTACATTCTGATTCTGGTCTTTTCTCCTTGTCAAATGCGCAAAATCCGGAGTGTTAATTTAATATAAAACTAACCTTCATACATAAGATGGCCTACATGAGTTATGACTGTGTGACTGTGACTGTGTACTAGACATGGTCCAAAACTCCAAACATTAATTGACCATGGCTAATTGTGTAATATACATAAAAATGAAAAATAAAAATGACATACCTGGCTTCTCCTATGCATCCTCAGCAAAGTTCTTTGTTTATCTTACTTTCCACAGTGTCCTGAAGAAAGAGGGCAAGATTCAAGATTGGGTTTCATTCTCTCACACTGGTGTTAATTCAAATAAATCAAATACACAATGGCATTGTGAATACATTCCCCTATAAGTAAAAAACAAATCTACAGTACTGGTTAGATGTTAATATGCCTACCGATATGTAGGTAAATTGGAAAGGAAAGAACCATGTTCCTCCAACGTGTATCCTGTGCCTTCCTTCACTTGCGCTCCAAAATACCAAATGTGTGTGTGCCTGTTATAAATAGATCTGTGTACCAGCTGAGAAAAGCATTTGGTAAAAAGGTTTGGGTTACCAGACACTGTCACTTAAAACAGTGTATTTCTCTTATTTCAGACCCATTTAACATGCAATAAGCTTCACTGAGTTGTTGATAATTCACCCGGACTGGCCAAGCAGAAGTCAGGGTATCAGTTTATAAAGCAAACCCAGAAATGGAATAAAAGTGTGTGCATCTTATGCCCTCTGCCGGATGTTGCCAGTATAATTTGAAACCCTGTATGTAAATAAATAGAGCTATGGCCTAATTTCTGTCAAAGTCAGTATTGTTTTTCTAATAGAACTTTCAGTCACAATGGTTTATTTATTTCATGCAAATGTCTCGCTTTGGTTTTGAGTAAAGCCTAGAAGAGATTTGA
The DNA here is from genome assembly GCF_963921795.1 of Nannobrachium achirus. Lineage (NCBI taxonomy): Eukaryota > Metazoa > Chordata > Actinopteri > Myctophiformes > Myctophidae > Nannobrachium > Nannobrachium achirus. Next base: position 40,214,241 of record NC_137826.1, on the reverse strand, counting down.
AATTCAGTTATTTTCAGTCAAATTTGGCCCCCCTTCAGGAGAAGAACATTTTGTAACAACCTTGCCCAGCAATCTGCTGTCTTCAATAATAACCACTAAAGCTCCTCATCTCAGTTATGATACAATAAACTACTAAACTTTTAATAGAAATAGTATTAGTATTAGTATAGACAAACATGGCCCTTAGGTTTTATGTGGCCCCGTGATTCAGTGGCATCTTGGTCTGTAACCTGACTCCTCTACTGGAGGGAAAGAGTCCCCTCATGCATGAGGAGGTGACACAGCTAATCTAATTTTAACCAGCCTGTCCACTTGGAGGGGAGGTACATGTCCACATTGGCAGCTGGGTAAAAGACTTCTGTCCCGCTAGTGCTCAAATACTTGGTCATATACGATCTATATGACAACAGAACAACTTTAATGTATTGAGCAATGGGTTATAATTTCAATAACAAATCCATTGTCTTTCTTTAGTCATTTTAATCCTGTAGGACACGTTAACGTCTGTGTCATACTGACACCACCCTGTGGACATGGTGAGTTAACTACTGCATATTAATACTGTATATCGGAATGATTCCACATGATGAATGAACATTGAACACCCAACTTTTTGGTGAACTGTAGCCTTAGTGGTGTCTATCGTTTGCTTCTGCTGTGTATATATGTTGTAACCTTAGTGCCCTTTGAGTATAAATAAAGGCTTGAAATGGAAAATTAAAAAATAGTAGGCTACATGTAGCTTGAATACATTACAGATTCAATATGACTGCATTGAAAGCAAATGTTTCTTTCTCTCTTGCTCTCTTGACTGGTGTGAAAATCAGGGGTAGGCTACTATAGCAATAGCATAAGGCGTAATGCCAGTGCACAAGTCTACTTTCATGCACACAAGATTTGCCTTTTTAGCCATTAAACATGTTATTTTATATGTTTTCAAAATTATGGATTATGCTGCTGATGGAATGGATCCACATTTTGAAAAACCTGCCTTATTTTCTAGAAAGCGCACGCATGCATGCGTAGCAAGCATATAATATACATTGAATGTATTCCATAAAAAGTCCCTCACATTCTAATGGCCAAGACCGGCTATGCACGCATGCGCACACACGCGCACACACACACACACACACACACACACACACACACACACACACACACACACACACACACACACACACACACACACACACACACACACACACACACACACACACACACAAACACCTTTTCTCTCTCTTGTCATCCAATAAAAATGTGTGTCTTGTATCTGTCTTTCTCTCAGAACCGTCACCAGCGGGCCCCCAAGACCCAGCTCCACTCCCACTGTGAGAGCTGCTACAGCCGGCACTGCAGGAAGAAGGTGGACATCTCCGTGTCCTGCACGCTGGCCCAGTGTGGCCTGCACTGCGGGGCTCTCTACCACCTGTGCAAGGAGGAGGAGCACGAGCGGCTCTGCCCCAACGTCCGGGTCCCCTGCCTCAACGCCGAGTATGGCTGCCCGCTCACCATGGCCCGCTCTTGCCAGGCAGATCACCTCCGCCACTGCCCGGCCAGCGTGGTGTGCTGCTCCATGGAGTGGAACCGCTGGCCGGCGGAGGACGCCCAATCTCACTCCAGCACGGAGCTGCGAGGGAACCTAATCAAGGACAACAGGTGCCCGGTGGAGTGTCTGGACCTAGCCATGTCCCTGAGGGACCAGGACAGGCTCTTCCACTCCCTGGAGATGAAGAAGCTCTTCCCGGAGCTGACCCTGAGGCTGGAGGAGGAGGAGGAGGAGAGGAAGGCCGACGAGGCGAGGAAGAAGGTGGAGAAGGAGAAGAAGAAGGCCGCTCTGGAGAAGGAGCGGGCGGAGAGGGATGCGAGGAGGGCGAGGTGGGCGGAGCTGGAGAGAGTGAGGGCGGTGGAGAGAGCGGCGGCGGAGGCAGCGAGAGCGGCGGAGGAGAGAGCAGCTGCTGCTGCTGCTGCGGCAGCAGCAGTGGGAGAGACGGAGCAGGAGGAGAGGGAGGCCCAGGCCACAAAGGCACTGACGGCTGATGATCTGAAGAAGTACAGCAAATATGAGAGAATGTTCACCATGGAGATGGGCGGCTGCAGGGAGGCCGGTGCTGGGGGTGAGGGTCAGAGCGAGGTCAAGGATGATGGGAAGGGGCTCAGCACGCTGGCCGAAGAGGACGACTGTGCAGAGACGTCAACTTGCATGGACGAACACGCGTGTGCCTCGACCTCCACCAGTGCGACGGAGGGTTTCAGGTGGAGCGGGCACGTGGAGCCGCTGAGGATCATCACCGTGCGCACATTCAGACCTCCCACCAGCTTCCACGCCAGGAAGGATCACGGCCGCAACCCTTGGTTGATTAAGAGAGAGAGCGTCGCATCGGACACCAGCGACCTGGGAGTGCCCTTGGAGAATATGCCTGTTTGGGAGGAAGTTCAGGTGAAAGCTTTGTCATTTATTCTCTTGGTTTGAGTAGCTGACAGCCAACTACAACCTAGCAACTTCCTACTACGGTACCACACCCTAGCAACCACATGTTTTAAAATAGCAATGCCCTAATAGAGCTCTTCATGAGTTCATGCACAGGTCCAAAATGACAGACCTAAACCCTAATGGACCCATGAAGTTTGTTCTAAGATCTGATTGCTTCCAATTATTATTATTATATTATTATTTTAATGACAGACCAAACCATAATTGACCTGATACCTTGGTTAAGAGATCTGACTGCTTCCGAAATGTTTTGGACCGAATCCGAGATCCGATTTGTTACAGAAACAACCCCAACTGTTGGGTATTATGTGGACTTCTATTAATTACAAATGCTATTTTAATGATGTAAAGGTCAAAATATTCAAGAAATACACCCAAGACTTCTTTTACTCTTTAAATATGAATTGAAAAAGCACAGTACAAAGATATACTTCATAACTGTGACATACTGTAATGGTCCCCAAAGGCGTCCCTGCTGTGCTGCCTGGAGAAGGAGCATCGTGGACACCTCATTGCAGAGGCTTCATCGGGCGACACCCTGATATCTGACCAGGGCTCGCAGACGTACAGCTTCCTGTCGGCCCCCTTCCGGCACAACATGGCTCTGGCCGACCTGACGGCGCGCAAGCCTCTGGAGCTGCACCTCCAGCTGCAGGTGGAGAGCGTCACCAGCATACACAACAAGAGCACCTGTGCCTTCACCTTCCTCTGTGGACACACCTTCCAGCGACGGGAGTACGGCCAGCACTACAGGTGGATGAATGCCACTCCTCGCTTAATATATTCACTAAATCAAGGGTCTTCAACAGGGGGTCCGGGACCCCTAGGGGGTCCTCAGAGTTACAATTGGGGGTCCTCCAAATCTTTGTGTGATAGAAACCTTTTTTATTTATTTTTATTTTTATTCTTGTCAACAAAGCTGCTTTGGATCATCTTGACATAGTCACCTCTTCAGTATGCATCTAATGTTAGACACTGGTTAAAATATGTGAGGCAATGCTATTTTGTGGAGAAAAGCTCTGAACAATGGTTTTGATCTTGGTCTTGTACCCCCCCCCCCCCTCCTATAAAACTAGAAATGTGCACAGTGATATACAGATGAGCGTGAATGGCTGGTTTGAGCAGAGATGTCCCCTATCTTACCTGGGCTGCACCTACACTCAGAGGCGCTTCCAGCCATCGACGCAGAAGGCCACGGTTAATTTCATGTGAGCATTAACTCATGATCCTCCTTTCTTATCATCTGAATGCGTTATTATATAGGTAAATTCTCAACAAAATTATTCCCTTTTCACTTACTTTGACTTATCACTGCTTCTTCTCTTAGCCAGGAGCTGAGCAGTTACAGCTTGTGTCCTGTCCTCCCTGCCTTGCTAGAGGAGGGGTCCGCGGACCCCCCGAGCTCCACAGAGCCCCCCAGCACCCGGAGGAAGAGAGCTGGGAGGGCAGGAGGAGCAGGAGCAGGAGCAGGGCAGGACTCTCTGAGCTCCCTGCCCTATGAGGTGCTGTGCCACATGGCCAGTTTCCTGGACAGCATGTCCCTGTCCCAGCTGGCTCTGGTGTCCCACCTTATGAGGGAGGTGTGCTCCTCTCTGCTCCAGGACAGAGGGATGGTCACACTGCACTGGGAGAGGAAGACCAGCTCCCACGGACGAGCCAAGTGGAGGGTGAAGCATAAGGTAGACTGAAATATTTCCACTGCCAGGAATCCAGGATCATAAGACACAATGGGTATTACATAACCGGGTGGAGCATGCATTATCACCTTGCATGGTTCCTGACTTGCCTAACCTCACGATCGATAAGTATACATATCACAATACAGAGGCCACGATACGATTATGTATCGCGATACGTGTTGATTTTGAATAATGACAGCGTGTCCTACTAAATTTACTTTTCCTGGACCACGATAGCCAATGTTTTGACCAGTATATTGTCAGAAAATGTTTCCAAACCAATATGTAAAATGTAGTTGATGACATTTAAACTAAAAGCAAGGAAATGAATAAAAATAAAAATAGATAATGTTTTGATGGATAAATGGAACTATATATATCGTAACTGTCGGGCAGAAACTGAGCTGTATTAGTGTATGCAGTGGTGTAAAGTAACTAAGTACATTTCGAATTTTGAGGTATTCGTGCTTTACTTGAGTATTTCCATTTTCCAATACTTTTACTTTGACTCATATAGAGATAGGCAAATATTGTACTTTTACTCCACTACAATTATTTGAAAAAAGTAGTTGCACATTTTTATACATTTGAAGCTTGAAATGACAAATGAGACATTCTGCACAATGAGTACTTTCTACTTTCGGTATTTTAAGTACATTTTGATGCAACATTAAAGTAATGTCAAGTACATTTTTAATTCAGGTATTTTCCTACATTGAGTAGAGTATTTCTACATTGCAGTATTGATACTTTTGTAAAAAAAAAAAGTGAGTACTTTTTCCACCACTGGTATTACTGTATGTAACCCCCTCTCCTCTGCTCTAATGCTGTTTTCTTCTCAGGTATGGCGGTTCAGCACCCTCTTCTCCCCCGTGGACAAGTGGGCCTTCCAGGACATGCCGTCCATGTCAGAACACCTGAAGGTGTGTCCGTACTACGAGAGAGAGAGCAGGACAGAGCGCGTCCTCCTGCCACGTGTCAAACAGGGCCAACACGCCTTCACACAATGCAAAGGAGCCTCTCTGATTGGGCTGTTCCAGACAGATAAGTTAATTATGTGTAACGCTCGGGCTTCGAACCGGGGTCTCCCACGAGAGAGTCCAATATCTTAACCATTGACTCAAAGGAATATCCCTATGGCTCAAGGGAGATACTAGTGTTTTAGGCCATCAGGCTGAGGCTGTGAATCACTTCTGCTACATATGTAGCTAGCATATGGTATGATGTTAATACGCTATTATGCTTCTGTACCTTATTGATTTAGAAGGTATACAGTACTTTCAGGTAATCAGTCTGATTCATCAATGACAAGTTCCATGTATACTTGTGCTTTCATTGCTACTGTATCAACCATTCTGGTAACCATACCAAGGAGTCAGCTAGTGTGTTTTTTCTTCTTTCTGATGAAAATGGAGTAGTTCCAGTGGAGCTTCAGACCTCCCAAAACAAACTGATTCAACTACTACTCTGCTCAAACCCCATGACCCACCTACAGTATATTCAACACATTTTGCTAGTTTGGGATGGCTCAGCGTAGAAGACAGGGTTAAGCAAAATATGTCAATGGGACTGGTATTTAAGATACTCAAAGGGACAGTGCCCGAATACCTTCAAAATAGTGAGTGACACCCACAGCCACAACACCAGAAGGGACAACCGCTATCAGGTTCTCCCCAAATTCAGGGAAAAGTCTCATTCTATAACTCTGCCACCACAATTTGGAATGCCCTGACCCTATCCATTAAAGGATGGAGTGTCACTGGTTTCTTTCAAAATTGGTCCTGAAAAAAAAATAAAAACATCAGGTCACAAGGGGTCTAATTTTATTTCCCTTTGAAAGGAGGTGTATTTCCTTTGTACAGTATATATAGCTGTTTATATTTGTTGATGCCATGTATTAATGATGCTCTGATGATGAATTGAATACAAAGGACCACAATGGAAACAAGTCCGCCGATCTTTTTTGTTTAATCCCTTTAGCCAAAATGTCATACTGTACCACTGTGCGGTGTACATTTCTGTCTAATAAAGTATTCAATCAATCACCGTCCAAAGCATAATTACATTGAAGAACACCAGAACACCCTCTAGTATGTGTTACTCTGAGCTGACTGAAGCCACACCAAACAGCCACGGTGACCTGATATTCTGGGGACCACCTGGAACCCCCTCCGGACCACTGGTTGAAAACCACTGCTCTATGACACTACACACCACCAATATTCCTTAACAAATGAATATTTTATTTCAGTTTCTTGACTTCATAGTCAGTCAGTACATCATTCAGGTCACAATATGTAAACCACTGGTCGAGAACCACTGGTTTAAACCTTCATCAATGTGAATGCTAAATGAACATGGTCCGTGTGTCACTCAGAACATGTCAGCCCGGAGCAGTCTGTAGAACAGCACAGTGCTCATGGTGGTGATGAGGCTCAGGCCTACGGTCCCCAGCATCAGGACAAAGCGGGGCAGATGTTCGCCGTGGGCGGCCAGCCAGCGGGTCATCCAGCCCAACGTGCACACACGAAACGTCAAGAACCTGAGGTTGAGATGGAGACGGTTATACTGTAGGCTACATTTCTGGCCTTGGTTGAGCTGATGACTATTAGTGCAGTGGTTCTCAACCTTTTCAGGCCATGACCCCCCAATAATCATATTTTAACTGGGACCCCCCCCCCCATGTGACTAGAACTTGGAAATGTATTCCGAGTCAGTTGCATTACATTTAGTTTGACTCTGTTCCACAGATAAATAAATGATAAGTGGTGCATTTATATAGCGCTTTTATCCAAGGCGCTTTACATAGATTGTGTAATTACATTCACACACACATTCATACACCGGCGGCAGAGGAAACCATGCAAGGCACCACCCTACTCACCAGGAGCAATTAGGGGTTCAGAGTCTTGCTCAAGGACTCTTTGACATTAACTCAGGGGGAGCCCGGATTTGAACTGGGAACCCTTCGGGCTCTAATAACGGTTTCTCTACCCCTGAGCTATTTTCAATAACGGTTTCTCTACCCCTGAGCTATGCGAAAATATGTGAAAACTATGTGAAAATAGGGAACCAGAGCCCCTGGTTATCCCAGGTTCAATTACAGGCCGGGGTAGCAATCACCCGAGAGAGACTTGGAGTAGAACCGCTGCTCCTTCACTTGGAAAGGAGTCAGCTTAGGTGGTTCGGGCATCTAGTACGGATGCCCCCCGAGCGCCTTCCTAGGAAGGTCCTCGATGCACGTCCCACTGGGAGGAGACCCCGTGGCAGACCGAAGACCAGATGGAAGGATTATATCTCCAGACTGGCCTGGGAACGCCTCGGTATACTCCCAGAGGGAGTGGAGGAAGTTGCGCAGGATAAGGAAATCTGGAAGTCTCAGTTGGAACTGTTACCCCCGCGACCCGATTCCGGATAAGCGGTTGAAGATGGATGGATGGATGGTAGCAATGTCGATGTGTGTCCCTGAGCAAGACTCTTAACCCCTAATTGCTCACACGCTCCTTGTGGGCAGCGAATCAGCTGGGTTGGGCTGAAATTGAAATACTACATTTCCCCCCCGGGAGGAAGTGGATAACTAACTATTGGATCTACAAGCTCACAACGCATTGTGTGAACTTGTAAATTGGTTGTTTTAATATTTTTGCCTCTTATATTATTTACCAATTTTGCCTACGTTTGAATAGTTTTTATTGTATAGTTTGTTGATGACTTTTGATGAAATAATTGCCTTTTCTTTTCATACTTTCTTCCTTTCTCTCCTTCCTGTCTTAAAATTCCTTAAATAGTCAATTCACTGTTCTCTGGGGACCCCCAAATATTATGTGTGTGTGTGTGTGTGTGTGTGGGGGGGGGGGGGGGGTCCAGACCTACAGGTTGAGAACCACTGATATATGTGACCTACAGTGACCTACGTTCCCAGGTTGAGCAGGCTGATGAGCCGGTAGGCTGTGGAGGGGTGTGAGGTTGTGGTTGTGGTTGTGGCGGTTTTGCAGGTCACTGGCCGGTTCCTCTGTCCGGCCAGGAGCAGGAGCTGCCGAGCGTGGAGGAGGATGGAGTTGATCTCCACCAGCAGAGACACCACGGCAAACCCCACATAGAGACGAGAGGACAACGCCAGGCCAACGCAGGAGATCACCTGTGTGTGTACACAGTGGTACAATAGGACATATTGGATCAATCCACACCAAGAGAGTGCTGTGGAATTCTGGATCAATCAGCCTAGTACCTGAGACGAAAAACAGTCTAAATAATAAACTAAATGTTTTAACTTTTAATATATGTAGCCCAGTGCTTATTTCATGCCCTTAGCCTTATTCTAAAACAGAGTTCATGTCATACTAACACAGTTGACCAAGTTAAAAATGTATAATAAATAGTTGTCTGTAATAAATAGAACTGCTGAATAAATAGGTTTTGTAAAAAAGACTTGCATACCGGTACAGTATATCTCATGGGTGTTAAAGGGTTAATTTCATGGGAGACTGTGGAAGAGAAAACCTTAGTGGCCTAGTCCTGATCAAAGAGTTTACTGATCAAAGGGTAAACTAGTTAGTTACCTAGGCAACTGAGTCCTTCTGAATATTGGTAAAGCTTGCTGATTGGGGAATTCTCAATTGGTAGAGAGGTTATATAAGAGCAGAGGGATAATTGCTTGGGGGGAGAATCACCTGTTCTGATCAGACACAGAGGAAAAAATGTTTGCAGTCTGCTGTTAGTCTGATGCAGAGCAGCTACTCTTTTGTTTTGTTTTTTGTTTATGTGACATGAGTGTTTTATAAGTCTCAGTAAGTTTGTAACTTTGAGTGTTTTGTGAAGTGATAAGAAAGCCAGTACTAGATTAATCGACGAGAGGACATCGAGACTGACTTTGCAGATTGTATTGGGAGTAGGCTATATTTCCTGCCCACCGTCTGTTTCACCTCACACACCTTGTCATCCCATCACCAACTGTTCCCCAGAGCGAACAGGAACTGTTTGTGAGTAGGGCCTTCTGTAACTTTTCACCAAAGGGAGGATTACAGTATATCACCAGCAACTGTTCCCCGAGCGAACAGAGACTAGTAGGGACAGGGTTGCTCATCAACAAGGATTCCATCATCAATCAGGCCTGCACCTTTTTTGTTTTGTGTGTGTGTGTGTGTGTGTGTGTGTGTGTGTGTGTGTGTGTGTGTGTGTGTGTGTGTGTGTGTGTGTGTGTGTGTGTGTGTGTGTGTGTGTGTGTGTGTGTGTGTGTGTGTGTGTGTGTGTGTGTGTGCGTGTGTGCGTGCAAGTGTGGGCCCTCTTTGTGTAGGTACTGTTGAAGGTATTGTTAATTCCTACGGTATTTTAAGTTGAAGTAATTTAAACCGGGAATTTACAAGAGGTAGCCTATTTTGGAAAGGTTTTGAGAATTGGGTTTTGGATATTGTGATTGGTTAAAGCCGAGTCAATTTTGGGTTTTTCCTGTGAAGGTAATTAAGAGTAATCTCTTATTTTTGATTTCATCAAAAGGCATCAGGCCTAGAGCCGAGGTTCCTTTTAAAAAGGTTTACCATTCATTTCATGTATGTCTATTTCATGTTTTGTTATTTATTTGACATTTAAAAAAAGGGTAAAAAAAAAGGGTAAATTTTGATTACCCTTTAAAGTGTGGTCTGTTCATTTATTTAAAATAGGTCTGTGGTCTATTTAATGAGCCTTGTGTTTTATAATATAAATACAGGGTGAAAAATAGAAAGTATCGAACTCAAACTCCCCGTTACTTCTTTCCCTATGGTACCGGGGTGCTACATATAGATATTGTTTTGATTTACCAGATTGTAAACCACAAACTAGTAGTTTTAATCTGTTAAATTCTTAATGCACTCCCCCCTCATTTTGTTCAATTAGATTTTTTTGCTTAATTCATATATATTAGGAATTATAAGACATAATACTTGACAAGTGGAAAAATAGTATATCTCCAACAGTTTGTGGAACAACAGTATAAGTCCGTACAAAGAATATTCAGCAGACAAAGGGAGCAGATAACATTAAAACAGACAATTGAACAAAATGAGGGGGGAGTGCATTAACAATTTAACAGATTAAAAACTACTAGTTTCTGGTAAATCAAAAAATATCTATATTAAAAGATTAAAAAATATGGACTTAGACTCAATTGATGAGGCAATAGGCGTTGAGACAATATTCTAGGTGGCGATGGTTATGCTTTAATGTAGGCCTACATGATATCATGGGGAGAAGATAACACTCAGGTCATTGGTAGGGTAGTTCTGCCAAAGCGCACCGGGACAAGCTGACCATTTGGTTGCACCAAAACAATCAGGCCTAGTGGAGACATTTAGGAAAAGAGAACATTGTTGTCACCATTCATATAGGCTATACTGTATTTGAACTACAGCACATGTTGCTTCTGATTAAAAGCATTTTGTAGACGTGTATTTGACTACCCAGCTCACCTTGGACTGTGAAGTGATAGGCTTAGAGATTACATGTTTTTTATGGTGGAAAGGTAGTATTTTACTGCCTCTCCAGTCAAATCAGCAACTTAACTATTAGAGGGACAAAGTGACCCATAGAAATACATAAAAAGACACAAAACGTCATAGATATTCCATAGTATGTACTATGAATATCTATATCTGGAATTGTATATAGTTTGTGTGTGTTAGTTATCATTTCTCCCCTAGACAGGCGTTTACTTTACCCCCACCCCCACCCTTTTTTCTATACCCTGTACATACTGTACAGTATATAATGTTTAATACTTGTGATGCTATTGAATGTTTCTGATGATATTGAATGTTTTTGATGATATTGAATGTTTTTGATGACATTGAATGTTTTCGATGCTACTTTATGAATTGAATACCAAGGACCCCAATGGAAACAAGACCGCAAGGACTTTTTTAAAGTGTTTTGACTGTACTCGTACTGTTTTAGATTTCTGTCTAATTAAATATTCAGTCAATCAATCAAAGCACTGCTGCTTCACAGCTAGAAGGTCTTGGGTCTTGGGTTTGACTTTGAGCATGTTCTCCATGAGTTCATATGGGTTTGCTTCCACACCAGAAGACCTCGCTGGCATGATGCTAGGAACATACTCCTGCCACTGCCAGTGCCACTGATCTCCAAGCACTGGCTTTATAACTGGAGTTGGTCCAAGAGAGCTGCTCAGTGGCTGCCAGCTAATTCTAATAGTTAGAAGGGGTCAAATGCAGAGGACAAATGTATTCATGGGTCACTCAGTTTAATTAGTTCAATATATGCGAGTCCGACTGCAGCAAGAGGTTGAACTGCTAGACACCAATCATAGGCCATATTGTTCTCTACTGTAGCTAAATACATTTTTCAATCCCAAACATGACAGTATGAACTTGACCACGTGCCACGGAGATTACCCCCCCCCACACACACACACACACAGACACAGACGCACGCACGCACGCACACACACACACACACACACACACACACACACACACACACACACACACACACACACACACACACACACACACACACATACACACACACACACACACACACACACACACACACACACACACACACACACACACACACACACACACACACACACACACAGCTCAGTGGCCTTGTGGTTAGAGTGTCCGCCCTGAGACTGGGAGGTCGGGGGTTCAATTCCCCGGCCGGGTCATACCAAAGACTATAAAAATGGGACCCAATGCCTCCCTGCTTGGCACTCAGCATCAAGGGTTGAATTGGGGGGTTGATCACCACCAAGGGGGGTCCAGGGACCACAGATGAAAATTAGCCTACGGCTGGCTAACTCTGGCTCATTTACATTGAAGTGAAAACTGACATGTCCATTAATGAGCACGGTCCCTGTCAAATAAAACAAACTTTCAACTTTACACACACACACACACACAAATAATTACCATAGAGTGGTGGAGCATCACCTCCCAAGACTTTTTAAGAGACTCGTTGAAAGCCAGGTCTAAGAAATCATGGATGAAATAACCTGAAGGAGAAATCGCATGTGTTATGTAATGGCCTCACTCACATTTTCCTCCAGTGACCTGTTTGATATTTGATTGTTCTACAATAGACACCATACACAACATGTTGTCGTGACATTTCCACATTGTGTTTTTCACCTCCAAAATAATCTATTCCACAGGTGGAATTTCTTCAAACCTGGGATCAGTGCAGTGAATGGCACGTTCATCATGATGTATTTGTGTAGGCCTAAACCAGCTCACCTGTAGACACTGCTACCAGACAGTGAGAAAACAGTGAATGAGTGGAGATCAGGTCCTTGGCCATCTCAGGGTGGAGGTAGAAACTGCACAGGTGGAGTCAAACAGAGTGTGAGAGATGAAAGCATTCATCATCACAGAGGTCAAATCTGGACTACAGTACAGTGGAACTATAGCCTGGCACAGGGATGTGCAGAGAATGTTGGAGAGGCAGGGGCTGAAATGTCTAAAAGCACTGAAAATAGCAGACCTCCAAGCTTACTAGGTAAAAAGCCTAAATACTGTTTCCGTAGACGCGGTCACAGACCTTCGGGGCTTCAGTGTGTTGACTTGTTAGCTTGTTAGCTTACATTTGAACAGTGGTACCGTGGTCTGGTGGAAAACATATATTCTTTTATTTATAAAAAGTAATGTGTTAATGTGAGAATTCATGAATTAGCCTACTTTGTGCTGCTCGGTATAGCTTAAAGCAAGCTATAGGCATATACATAATTATTTATTATCAGCTAGATTTATTAATTATTTAGTTAATGTTTGTTTTGTATTAATAATCTAGTAGTAGTAGTAGTAGTAGTAAATTATTTGCCTCTGAGATATTGGAGTAGAAGTATAAAGTATTACAAATAGAAATACTCAATAAAAGTAAAATAAAAGTATAAGGTTTTACTTAAGTAGCCCATACTATAGTACTTACATTTGCATTTGAAGTAGGCCTATATTGAAATATTGTCGTGTATTGTACTGTATTTGTGATATGTTTTTCAAGTAAAACACACACAAAAAAGAAAAAAAAGAAAGAAAAAGGATTGGGATGATGCCCAAAATGCAATAGTATTTCTTATGATCAAGAAAGGACAGCACAGCAGTCCTACAGTAACTGCATCTCACAATTCTCACACATAACATATACTTTTACATGCTCTATAAATGTAGATTTCACTGTTTGATCGATTGTAGCCTACATTTTTACGCACCATGAAACGGCCCATGCTCCAGTCAGGGCACTGTGAACCAGAGAGGTGCTGATGTTGCGCCACCTCCAGCTTTTCTTGCGGGCCGGCTCTGGTGTGGGCAGGCATGACCCGATGAGTCTGTTCACCAGCCTGAAAGAGCATGCAGATCCACCAGTGACTAGGAGAGATGGCCACAAATCCATTGTTCTGACCACAGTCTGTCGTTGAGCACAACTGAAGAGTTCACTTGAAATTCAATTGCATATTTAAGGCACAACGCACCGAATTAAAGTAGGTTCAATTTAAAGCGGTTGGACTCAACAACAGTGTGTCAACAGTGTCTGAAGTCCCCCCTTAAGTTGTACTCGGGTCCTTCGTGCTCTGAAGTGATTAACTGACATGCTGATAAGCAGTGGTGTAAAGTAAAGTACATTTACTCAAGTACTGTACCTAAGTACTTTTTATTTTATTTTATTGGAGTATTTCCAATTTTCAGTACTCTTAATTCTATTCCACTACATCTCAGAGACAAATATCATGATTTTTTTTACTCCACTGCAATTATTTAAAAACATTAGTTATAGTTACTTTGACAATTCTTTATATTATTTCAAAACCACTTCCATCCGAGCTTTTACTATATTTTACTGGTGCTCAATTGTTTTCATATTTTCAGAGTAGTAAAGGCTCAGGTTTGAGGTTAGGGTTATAATCATGCTAGATAAGCATACTGTAGGTTAAGGGTTATAGTGAGTTAGGGTCAGGTTGCAAGTAGATTTGTACAATCACAGCCTACTCCTGTCTTTGAAGCAAACATCCAAACCAAATCATGGGAGAATTAAATGGCTCTCCTTCAGTGCAGATTTTGATTGATCTATTTTTCAAAGAACATGATTAAGACTTGACACTGTAATTTTATCACTGTTAATTTTATGTACTTGGTCCTAGAAAACAAAAATGCACACTGTACATCTTACAATAAATTCTCCATAATCATGTTGATTATGATATAATAAATATACTTGTAGGCTTTAAAACTATGTTGTAGAATTTTGCGTTATCAGTGTTGGATCAAGACATTTGTTCTGTCACAGCCATATGTCCTTGAATGGGGAATGGCTGGGAGGCTGTTCCATTAGCCTAGTAAACAACCAACTTCCGTAATCCAGGAATGTTTTTCGGAAGTGGGCGGTTTACGAGGCTACTGTTCCATTCCATCTGTAAAAAAAAAAAATACTGAAAACCTCTCACTTCTTGTGTACCAGAAGTACAGTAAGTACAGTAACTATGTACAGTAGGATATGCTGTGATGGCCGAGTGGTTAAGGCGTTGGACTTGAAATCCAATGGGGTCTCCCCGCGCAGGTTCGAACCCTGCTCGCAGCGAATTCTTATCTTGATTAACTGCCAGTCAGAGACAAACAGCCTTTACAAATGCTAGGCTGCTCAGATTTCTCGGTCAGCGAGGTCAACCTCTTTAACAAACATATGCTGCCAGCACACATTCCAACATTTCTTTAAAAAGCAGACGGACAAGTGAAAGCACAACCCTGTAGTTCACGCCCCCCAGTCACTGCGTCAGACCCAAGGCGGGTCCAAACATGATGTCATTGATAGATACCGGTAGTCAGGTTTCTGAAGTGAACTGTCCACAGTCCTCCTCTGAGACGCAGAGCAACCAGACAGAAATTGTATCATCTTAACCACTTAAGCCCCATATGGGAAGCACGACTTCCCTTCACACAACTGTTCATTGTCCAATAAATTAATAGAGACAAAATCAAATTACAATTTCAATGTTGATTCTGCTACAGGGGCCCTACACACTACAGCACATATAATTAGCTGCCATTGTATTTTTCATCCATTCATTACTCATATTACATTATTATTACACATTATTTTTACTTGTTTTTATAATTTTTCACCCTATACTTTTACATTTACTAATATTACAGCAGCACTACTCTCACTAAAACATCTGTAGAGTTTACATAGTTTGAAATATATTCATAAGATTTTGCCTATCAATTGATGACACCTTGATGGACAATTTCTCTATTCACTATATGTCTTCAATGAGGTCTTGAGTCTTTTTCACTATTCAGAATGCAAATTTTCCATAGGCGGAGGTCTTTTTCAATCCTCTTTTCCCTAGTAAGTGATCACAGCATTACAATTTGTTAAGAGAAATGTGATGTTTTACACAGCATTTGTGAATTGTCAGGGGTTAGCTTACATTTGGTGGGTCAAGAAGAGTAGCCACAATCATTGTAGTTTTGTGTCCACAACTGTTCCAATTTTAGGCGGATTTTCCCCCTGGACCCGCCTGGGGTTCAAGTGGTTAAAATGAACATTAGTGAGAGGCAATTATATGAAGATAGGTTGAAAAAGGGGAGAAATTCTCCTTTAAGTAAACTGACCCCTGAATATACCGATAATACCTTTGATACCATTGACTCATGGTAGCCCAACACTGGAATGAACTGCAGCCTATAATGCTGCTGAATGCTGATTATGTTCTATAGTCTGTCACCATCTAGTGGATGATACAGGGACCATTAAAACCTTGTTTTGCTCAAACTGTTATTGTGTGGTTGTATTCAAAACCTTTTTTGGAGCTGTGTGGAACACAAGCTCCCTATACGTGGCCGTGTGTGTGGCCGTCCGTCCGTCCGTGTCTGTCTGTCTGTCTGTCTGTATGTAGCCTCAAAGTTTGGCACGCTACTCCTCCCACAGTTTTTGCACCACACACTCGCGCCATATGTCAAATCGACCGGCTTACTCGGGAATCTTCTGCTAGTAACTTGCTAAGAGAAAGGTTCTATAGTTTAATTGATATTAATTTATTAGTGAATTAATTTTCCCCATTGACTTATAATGGGAATTGCAAAAACTCACATTCAAGTATTTTTCTCTCGTAAACCATAGGAGCTACAGTTTCAAACCTCGGAGAGGAGATTCATAATGATTTTAAGAATGAATCCAAAAATAATTACATCACTCGGCCTCATGGTGGCGCTATAACGGCCCACTTTGCGTTTTGCCCCGTAACTCTTGAACCGTAGATCGGAAAATTAAAATTCTTTTTTCCCTGGATTCCTTGGGTCAAGACGCATCTCCCCATATAGGCCACGCCCATTTGCGCCAGGATAGATTTTCCGCCATCTTGAATTTTCTCCAAAACACACTTTTTGCACCTTTTCCTACATATTTTCTTCAAATGTCACAAAAATCGGTACACATGATCCTGGGTGACCAGAGAGGTGCTATACACACACACACACACACACACACACACACACACACACACACACACACACACACACACACACACACACACACACACACACACACAGCTCCACTTCGAACAGAGGTTCGATTTTTAATAAACGTTGTGCAGCCATTCTGATATAAATTAAAGAATAGAGCTCATAAACCAAAGCATTCTCACTCCAATGTGTTTGCAACAACATGTAGCCTATTCAAATGAACAAACTCTGAAACCATAGTGATGTTCATGTTTTGTTTTATTCTTAAAGGCACATGTCATCCAAATGAAAACAAAATGGTAAGATCAATGGCAAGAACAATCATTGATATAATGCTGACCGTATAAAGCGCATCTCTTCTAAATAAAACAAAACTGAATGTTGGTGTGATGTGTAAAAATGCCCTCCCATTCTGATGACATCACAATTTTCAGATGTCAACATGACAAACAGCTGACTAGTTAGGCCTACTGTACTTATCCATACCCAACTCACCGAACATTTCGGAGATACTATGGACAGGCCTTTAAGGCTGGACTCACACATGTGCGTGAAACATCTTCTCCGTATCGTCTGAGAATGGCCACTGGGAGCGCCGTACTTATGCATTGTCAATGGAAGGTTGTTTGGTGTTTTGTCGTTGCCGTGTCTCAAGCTCAACCGCAGCCTGTCTTTTGGCCAAGAGACACGGCAACGACAAAACACCAAACAACCTTCCATTGACAATGCATTAGTACGGCGCCCCCAGTGGCCATTCTCAGACGATACAGAGAAGATGTTTCACGCAAATGTCTGTACAGCGCCTAAGGTGATATGAGGGCAGGGGAATTAATAAAGACTATCATTATCAGTGGTCATTTGAGGAGGCTTGCGCTTCCATTCCAAAAGTAGGCCTACTTCAAGCTTAACTACTACATAAGAGGATCAGCTAGACTTTGTCAAAAGGCACATGTATGAAACACAACCCCTTGTTTTGTTTTTTGTTTAACAAGTTTAGAGCCAGTAAATAATAGGAAACTCTGCCTCTGCAACTCAAGAAAACTCCTCATTTTAACCCACATCTCCAACCAACACATCAGTGTTGATTTGTAGTCAGGTATAGTGGTCCCTAGGAGGACCACTATCACTTGAAAACCCCTGGCTTAGATCCTCAATCAGGGCAAAGAGAGCCTATGAAAAGAAAACCTAACCCTAACCCTAGACAAAGGAAAGAAAACAAAGAGGAAGAAACCACTGGAATTAACACTAACATAATAGTATGAATTGAATGGGTCAATGTAATGCATGATGTAAAGCGCTTTAGATAAATAAATCTATATTATGAATTTACCATTTACCAAGTAAAACGCATCACTCAAAACAATCCTGAAAACAGAAATATATCAATGGTCAGTGTCTATAGACATTCAATCAGGTGAGGAACTGGGAAACAGAACGTTCCCATACACCACTTCATCACTTGCTGGCGGTGGACTTCTGGCCTTTTGTCTTTTCTTTTTCATGTCGACGGCTGCATAGATAACACTGCCAGGTTCAGAGTTACCTAGAGAATGAAGACAGAATTGGCAAACTGTGATTTGCAATAAATCATTCAAAAATAATGGAAATCCACACAACGGCTGTAAAAGCAACCGGTCTACAAAAACTTGCCACTGAGGGATATGGTCAGTGGTGAAAGTGAGCCGGAACGGCCGGAACCCCCGTTCCGTTAAAACATTTGGGGCCGGAACGGAGTTCCGTTAAGACGAGGAGAAGCCAGCTGTCAAAATCCCATGTTAAATAACCTTCCACAAACGCACGTCCAGGAAGAAAACAATAGCCTATACCAAAGTCAGATTAACATACAGTAGGCTACACAAGTGTTACTAGTTAGGCTATATTTTCTGATAAAGTGCTTCTAAATTATTCCCGTGGGTTTGTGTAGGTCAGTGTGATCCATTCTGTTCGCGTTTCAGTGTTTGTTTGACACGGAGCGAATAGAGGTGGGACGTTCGCGAACGAGTCGAGTCTTTTGAACGGCTCTTTGAAATGAACGATAGGATTCGGTTCACAGTAGGGAGCCGTTCCTTTCTAATGAACAGTGGCCGTCTTTTGAACGGCTCTTTGAAAGGAACGGATCCCAGAGATCCGGCTCACTTCAAAGAGCCATAAATCCCATCTCTAGGAGGACTCGCTGTGTCTGTGCCTGCATGGATGCTATTCTGCATGTGTAGTGGAGTAGAATTAAAAGTATTGGAAATACTCCAGTAAAGTAGGCTAGGCTATACTTAAAACCTGTACTTAAATACACTACTTTAGTAAATGTACTTAGTTTACTTTAGATAACTGGTTATAATAATATTAATAATAATATGTGTAATAATATAATAAATATAATAATAATATATAGATGCTTACCCTTCTGTATGGAACAATGAACAATATGAACAATATGAAGAGGCTTATTATAGATATTTCATTTAGGATTTCAATCATGTTTCATGTTACAGTAAGTGTAATGCCGTTGCCTAATTCAGGTGTAGGACCTGTAGTGTTTTTATTGTGTGTAGGCCTATAACTGTTCCAAAATGCAGTTTTCTATGCATTTCAGGGGTTTTGGGGGGTTAGAGCCTCCCAATTTTTTTCGGCCGCGCAGCTTCGCCGCGCGGCCAATTTATGACAGTTCCGGCAAGAATTTCAAACCACTTTCACCCCTGGATATGGTAATCTCGAAGCTCTTTCCAACACGTTGTGGTGCAGTTGGCAGTAAAGCAGGTCTTGAGTGCATTTAAAGAGTTTATTTTGAAGCCAGAACAGGATGGCTGCATGAACAAAAGCCGGGTGTTTAGCCGGGTGTAAATCAACAACTAACTGGTGACTGGAAATAAACAACAAACAACTGCACAGCACGGTTGAAAAGCTATGTGGCTTCCCACTGTGATTGCCAATCCCTGGCAGCTGCACCCCAGTGACACCCTAAAGTAGACAGTACGTGCCCCGCTATTGGCCGACACCCCACCTATGCACCTAGATCTAGCAGTAGTCATGGAAACCACACAGAAGCACCTTTACATACAATGCAGTGCAATAAAAACAATCAAATTGGCTACAACAACGGCATTGCTCCTAAGGGTGCAGTCACACCGAACTTTGATTCTGCCAATGCAACGGATTATGCTTTTCAATAGCAACGGAGAGTTTTATTGCCATTGGTGGATTTCTACTAAAGACGTTTTTTTCTTTTTTTTCTTTTTATTTATTTTTACTTTAAAACACGGCCTTCATCAAGAGGTTTAAAGTATTAAAAAAGCACTTTTAGGGTGCAGTCACACCAAACTTTAATTCTACCTGTGCTGTTTTTTTGGAGCTGTGTGAAGCACAGGCTCCCTATACGTGGCCGTGTGGGTCTGTCTGTGTGTCTGTCTGTGTGTGTGTCTGTATGTAGCCTGAACTTCCTAAACTTCGGCACGCCACTAGTCCCACAGTTTTGCCACCACACACTCGCGCCATATGTCAAATCGACCGGCTTACTCGGGAATCGTGGGCTATTACTTTTCTAAGAGAAAGGTTCTATAGTTTAATTGATATTAATTTATTAGTGAATTAATTTTCCCCATTGACTTAGAATGGGAATCGCAAAAACTCACATTCAATTATTTGTCTCTCGCAAACCACAGGGGCTACAGTTTCAAGACTTGGAGAGGAGGTTCATAATGATTTCAAGGATTAAATAAAAAATAATTGTGTCATTTGGCCTCATGGTGGCGCTATAACACCCCACTTTACGTTTTGGCCTGTAACTCTTGAACCGTAGGTCGGAAAATTAAAAATATTTTTTCCCTGGATTCCTTGGGTCATGACGCATCTCCCCATATAGGCCACGCCCATTTGCGCCATGATAGATTTTCCGCCATCTTGAATTTTCTCCAAAACACACTTTTTGCTCCTTTTCCTACATATTTTCTTCAAATGTCACAAAAATCGGTACACATGATCCACACACACACACACACACACACACACACACACACACACACACACACACACACACACACACACACACACACACACACACACACACACACAGCTCCACTTCACACGGGTGTGATTTTTTGTTGTTGCGTAAATCCACGAATGGCAAAAAACTCCACTCCACTCCATTACCATTGAAAAGCTTTGGCAGATTCCGTAGCTGGTTAGATTTAGACTTTGTTGTGATTGCACCCTTATAGGAGAAATACTGTTGTGGGGACTTTTATTCTTTTGAACTTTCCTCTAATGCCACCACCATGAGGCCAAATTAGACAACTGGGGAGATTTCTGGGCCTTGGCAGGGGTTTGCGTTCTTGTTGTATCTATACTCAGTAAATATCATTGCTCCCGGTGAGCTGGTTGGTGCCTTGCATGGTTTCCTCCGCCACTGGTGTATGAATGTGTGCGTGAATGGGTGAATGTAATGCACAATCTCTGTAAAGCGCTTTGGATAAAAGCGCTATATAAATGCACCATTTACCATATGCACCATTTATATCAGTAGTTGGTCAGTAGTTTACCTGCATTAACAGTAGGGCAATCACTCGGGGAGCTGGTTCTCTTACGCAGAACGAAGGCGCAGACACACAGAGCCAGGAGGAAGTTGAGAGCGGTGGCAGCACTGATAGCTATAATCACAGTCTTCGCAACTGGAAGTACACAAAATATATTTTGTTTATATTTCCATCATCAACATGGCAATGTTTATTGTTTTGTGCCTTGGTTTTATTTGAACAGTTTTCTTCCCAACTAAAGGTACCAGTAAGACTCCCTAATCTGGAGATAAGCGACCGTCAGGTCACACGTATGACTATCGGCTACTTTTGACTGGGCCCCGGCGGTGGCTGGGCCCTGGGTGCTGGCCCCGTCTCTCCCGGTCGCTTGGGGGCCGAGTTACGGCCTTTTTAGCAGGCTGCACGGCTGTCTCCGCGCCGCCGAGGTGAACGCGGGGGCACAAAATGATTACTGATCAATACTGACATCAACAGAAAGTCAAGAATGATCCTTCTCTCACCATCACATGCTGTTAGCTGGATGACTGTTTGACTGACACTGACTTTGTTCTGAACAACACAAGTCAAGCTTCCCACTAATTGACCAGGTAAGCTGATGCTGCTCAGGTGGTCATGGTCAGGTGTGGCACTGCTCAGTGATTGGTTATGCAGTCTCCAGCTGTGCTGGGATTGGCTGGAGGTCATGATCAGCTTCCAGATGAACAAGGTCATCTCCCTCTGAAGAACAGCTGACCTGCTTCTCTTCTGGAGACACACACACCTGAGACACATCTGGCTCTGCTGACACAGGGGCTGGAACACACACACACACACACACACACACACACACACACACACACACACACACACACACACACACACACACACACACACACACACACACACACACACACAGAGTGAATCAACAAGTGAGTTTTTTAAATCAAAATTTCGCATCCACTGGGCCAAGCAAAGCGCTCTGATCGGCTACTTCTCCGTTTGCGTTTGTTGTCTCTTCTTGGTTGGTGCATCCTAATGATCGGTATGCCCGAAACTGAAGGTTCTGTGGTGCAAAAACTAAGAGTGATTAAAATGCGTACATTTTTTTAATCGTGTTAATTTTCTGTAATTAATTAATCGCAATTAATCAGTTAAAGTCCCAGCCCTAATATATATATATATATATATATATATATATATATATATATATATATATATATATATATATATATATATATATATATAAACAATTCAAACAAACATATTTTGTAGCCTACCTTGTATTTGTAGTTTCATGAAGAATTTCCCCAGAGATGTACCACTAGAATTGTATTCTTCCAACTGGTAATCTCCAGAATCCTTCATTGAGGAGTCCAGCATTAAAGTTCCTTTGGGTAATAATTTACATCGATTTCCCCATTCCCCAATGGGGATTATTTTTCTGCTTTTTACTGATATAATTGTATTTCCGCCTCTTGTTATGATAATATGTAAGTTATCATTACTAGACAGATGAATTAACAGAGGTGCACCCAGTGCTGCAAAACAAATGTTGCTAACCTCAGTCCAATTACACACAGCAGAACCTGGTAAAAGAAAGAAAATACATAATAGAATTTACACATTATAAAGACATGAATAAAAAATCTCCAAGTGATGGTGTAGGTATCATAATTAATTACTGGTGTATTTATTTCATCTCGGGGAGATATTTCCAAGCCATGTAATTAAAATACCCAGTTTACCCAATCAATTACAACCTTTTCAGGTCGAAACGTTCAATATTATCCTGCAGCGTAGCAGAGTGTGCAGCCTTTTCTTCACCTTTAGACTTCTTTATCAAGGTCTAGTTTTGATTTTGACTCTAAATTCTGATTTAGTTTTAGTCTGTTGAATAACATTCTATTTAGTTTTATATTCATAAATATATTTCCAGTATAGCCTACTGTACATTTCGATGCCTGCGTCATTTTGGCGTCAAGTGTCGGGGTCATACACTCCTGACTAAGGTTGCAACAGTTTATCAAACTATTCATTTTAAGCTTACAACATGTCACATCATGGCGAGTTGTGAAAATGTGTCTTTTGTTTAATAATTAGAAAAGTTACACAGCATGACTTTTAAAAAAATTGTAAAACTTCTAATATTGTATTTTGTTTGGTTCAATAGTTCTATAAATGTTTGTTGGAAAATTATACATTTTAAAATAAACAGTCTACAAATTTAAACAGTTTCATATATCAATTGGTAATTAAAGACAGTTCTCATACACTGCCGATTTTTCCTTGAGATTGATAAAAATGGTAATAATATGCAGATATTGAAACATACTGTACCTTGTGTATTTGCTGTCAGCGCCAGAGCTGTGATGATGATGTATATGGAGTTCATTTCTTCTGTTAAACAAAGTTGAATAGAGCAGGTTCAAAGTTCAAATGTTGTTCTTTATTGTTACATTTTCTGTATGGGTACATCCTGTAAGAGTAAAACCCACAAGTGTTCTAGTTTCCTTCAAAAATCTCTATTATGTACTTACAAGGGTAAAAAGTAGAAGGGGTGGAGACAAACACTATTTTGAAATGGAATATATATGTGGTCTTTGGTCTGTGGTAGGATGAAAAGCAAGTATGTATAACAAACACAAAAGTATATTATTTCCTGACACCGCCCTTAGTGTGTGCAGTAACATTACTTATTTGGGTTATATTATCTCCAAGGACTTTTCAGATGAAAAGGACATCTATAGACAGCGGCAGAAGCTGTATGCCCAAGCGAACATTTAGCATGTGCCCAGTACCTGTGACTATATCTCTCTTTAGATCCTTTTGTACACCACTACTGCCCACCTTTGGTGCCTTCTCTACAGACAAGGCAGCATCAGACGACTCACAGTGGTCTTTAATGACTGTATGAGGCTGCTGATGAGAGCTCCAAGAAGCTCCAGTGCAAATCAGATGTTTGTCAGTGTCGGGGTGCCCACCTGCTCTGCTGTGCTACGTAACCTTATGTACAGGTTTATGTGTATAATGACATCATCACTGTCATAACAGATCCTGCATGCAGTTCTGTCAGATCCTCATCCAGACTGTGGAAATATTGGCTAAGTGCATTTTATTTTAATATTATTAATTATTTTTGTTCTGTTATTTTATTGTGTTATAACTGTGATATGGATCTCCTGGGTCCGAAATACAGATTGCATTGAATTGAAATTAATTGAATGTAATTCAATACTTAACAATCCTGAGTATTATATCAGTTGTATAGACATTGTATACTACTATCAATTAAGTAAAACTAGAGATACAGGTCCCCATTGGGGGCCTTCACATTTTTCATCTACAGATTTACACATCGGTGCAAATCGATGTGTAAATCTGTAAAAAAAGTGATGAATTTACAATGGGTTTATATAGGAAGGGGAGTCCCACACTGCCTTCAAGTATAAACAAAGGAAAACATATAATAACGTGGTATGTGAAATCAGAAATAGAGTTAAAATGTAAATAGTGGAATGGATAATTAAATAACTCGTCATTATCCACAATGAAAAACTTGACTTGAAACCTTGAAAACGTTTAATTCATGAATACATGATGAATCAATTATTATTCATCATATAGGTCTATTGAAGATAGCCTATAACGTGACCATGCCATGGAGATATTGTGATACCACATGAAGTATTCTTGCCCTTAGGGTGTCTTACTGGCAATAATGAGATTATTATTATAATTATAATATTTTCAGTGTTCCTGTTTTTGCCATCCCGGCACAACGACTTGGGGAATCCCTCTCTAATTATAGAAGTATAAGATTACTCCTTTAATGTTTATGGTCACTGGTAGGAGCTGGGATTATAGGATTATAGATAGCTATAGCTATCTAGACAGACAGACAGACAGACAGACAGACAGACAGACAGACAGACAGACAGACAGACAGACAGACAGACAGACAGACAGTGATCACTTTTAATTACAGTATGCACAATAGACTTGATCCCACTAATGACTTAACTTTCTCAGAGACTATCCAACTTGGACCATTAATATTTGTTCAAAGACAAATTTGTTTGTATTAACAGCAGGGTAATTTCAGTGAATACTGTACATATTTACCTGTACGGTCACTGTTTTATGAAATTTTAATTCTGTATTTGCACTACTAGTTTATTACTTAACACACCCAGAAGGGGCTACATCATCTCAGCTTCTTTGTTTTGTGGTTAGAACAAGAACATTGACACTTGTTTCCACTAGTATTGACTAAAGTGCAGACTGTAGATGATGATGGGACGATTCGGCTTCACTTCTGGTGTTGTTGGAGACATTTTCATATTTATTTATTTATTTTACAAATGTATAAAATTCAAGTCCATGAATTCTTAATGGCGATGTGAATATTAACTAGAGAGGCAGACAATTATGGTTATGAACCTTAATATCAGTGTTATGCCTGCTTCACTGTTTTATTTCTTACGAAACATGTCTGCAGCATGCACTTGAATTGAACATGAACACTTTGCATGTCCGCCCGTGGACGTTCCAAGAAACTGCTAATGCTTTTGCTGCAAGCAATTTTTGTATCCTGTGTGTGATATGAAAACCACAGCTTGTTCCATTGCCTGTTTCAACAGCAGCCACAGCTAAAATAGCCTTTGTTTAGTGCAGAATGGGGGAGAGCATGGGTGAGAAAAATAAAGATGAGAGGGGGGATATGAGAGAGAGAGAGAGAGAGAGAGAGAGAGAGAGAGAGAGAGAGAGAGAGAGAGAGAGAGAGAGAGAGAGAGAGAGAGAGAGAGAGAAGAGACAGACAGAGGCAGAGGCAGAGACAGAGAGATGGATGTGGTAAAATAGTGTTAGATTGAGGAAGACGGTGCAGAGAACTCAGCGAAGAGATCACTTTACCCATAATGCATTGTATTTAGAGATGCATCAAGGATGTTTTCTCATCAAAAGAGGGTTTTGGTTCAGCATAATAATGCTCCCTACTCCCTACATGTCAATGTAATGAATTGGGACAGCTATAATATAGTCGGTGTACTGTAGCTAAGGCTACATAGCAACTGTGAGTAGTCTATCGACTGAGCTACTTGGGCATTAAGCACACCACTCAAAAGCTGATGATCACCCAGTTAAGGTCACATCCTGCATGATAATTACCACAGTCACAGGGGTGTAATATAAACTGTGCAGGCAGTGTGGTTTCACTGGGGCCCTTTTGGCGGGGAGCCGGATACAGAGCGAGCTCTCCAACAATGTGTTGCATGGCCGGACGGAGAATATTCACACACACACACACACACACACACACACACACACACTCACACACACACACACACACACACACACACACACACACACACACACACACACACACACACACACACACACACACACACACACACACACACACACACAATATGATGATTATTGACAGCGCAGCACACATTTCTTGGATTTAACTATGTCATTCTCACATTATTGCATGGCACTGACATCTAATGCAGGGTTCTCAAAGTGGGTGCTGTGGCACCCTAGGGTGCTGTGATGTAAGTCCAGGGGTGCCACAGAATACTTTTATCATATTTGAAATGTATCAAAATCACTTCAGTTTAACCACTTACTTAGTAAGATGGACCACCAAACCTCCTTACCAAAAATAGCAGATCTACAAGTTCACAACTGTTGAGAGCTTGTATATCAGGTATTTTTGGTGAATGTTCCCCCCAGAATTGGGATGCTGGGGTTCAAGTGGTTAAATGACTTTTTTTTTATCTGTGATAATGGAAACCGATATATACGTTTTCCTTGTGTTATATACTGTCTCTTGTGGGGGTAAGATTTACATAATTGTGAACCCGATGGTGCTATAAAGTAACTATGTAATTCAGCGGTGCCGTGGATGAAATCATTATTTACAGGGGTGACCTGCTGCTGAGCCAAAAATGTTTGAGAACCACTGATCTAGAGGAGAAAAAAAATCTTTCTTATTCTTGTCAACTGTATTATATAATGCATTATAAAGTATTACTGAACATCATATATGAATATTGTCCATTTACACATTCTATATGTCTAATACTATTACTTCTGTTATTAAATCTGTTACTGCAGTCATACTAAGAGGACAAACCTGGCTGCACCCCATACCCTGATTGATCTGCCCAAGAAATTTGTCTGGAATATTGGAATTGCAACATCTTTTCTCTTCTATCTCCAATAATAACAGACATTTTTAGCCTCTTATCTGTGTCTACCCTACTTGTCAAAGCCATATGAATATCGACATTTATATCTATGAAATTGTATTTATAAAACTAAATCGCAGCAGCTTCTAAATACAATGTTGTCATAGTGAAACAGACATCTTTTAAAAAGAATGTTACTTTTTATTTTAAGGTAATAAGATGGTATATTGTTGACACAGTCATCAGATTGAATAAGAAACGTTGCACAAAAAGAATAACAATGGTGAAATAAAGCAAAAAAACAGTAACATAAATTTTTCTTTCATACACATTTTCATAAGAGATATCACTTTTAAAGTAAAATTCATTGTATTATTTTTATTTCCGTAGTATGTAGTTTCTGATACAAACACTCCCATTGTCAGAATTACACATGAACAGATTTTACAGATGTATTGATTAAATAAACAAATTAGTTCAGTTGTCAGCCGTACCAACCTGAAAAGGCTGGTCTCTGCACATGGTAGAACAGATTTGACAGTTCTATAATTTCTTTTGTTATAAATAACAAAAGAAAAACTGCATTGCAGAACCAACCCACAGCTAGCCTTTAGGGAGGTCTGCCATACAGACCGGGGAAATGAATGATGTCGTCAGACGTATCGGTGCAGATGTCAGATTGTCGGCAATGTGAGACTAGGTTGTACACGTGGTCTATCTAAGGACCCAACACAAAGTTACATTATGTACATTTAATAGAGGAGAGATACTGTCATTGAAGAAACATTATAATATGTAGCCTATGGTAGATAAATCTATGGTTTTCATTTATACTGTGGAAAACTGCAGATGATACAAATACCTCCCAGTAAAACATTACACACAGTTTAAAGGCTATTGAGCTTTGCAGAATACAATACCCACCGAACATCTGCTTTAAGTAGCGTGTTAAGCCTCGATCAGAGTCGGGTCAGTGCGGTGTAGTCTTTTTGAGTCATAAAACTACAACGTTAACGCTCAAAAAGACTACACCGCACTACACCGCGGTGGACCGTTCGAGGCTTTAGGGGTCCAACTAGGGTTTTTTAATTATTCTGAATCCATTGCAAGCATTTGTTTTGCATGAAAAACATTCCTTGGGCTAAAAACGGTCCAACAAAACTATGGTTTAGTGATGAGTCATCACTTTTCACAGTATTTTTATTCCACGGAATGTTTTTCATGCAAAACAAATGCTTGCAATGGATTCAGAATAATTAAAAACCCCTAGTTTGACCCCTTACATGCTACTTAAAGCAGATTTTTTGGGGGTATTTTTTTTCCTTTATAGTATAGTGTATAGTAAGTGAATGAGACACAAACTTCTAGCGGCTGTCAACCATTTTGCTCACATTTTTGCGAGGGGCATGGGAGCTCAATTTGTTATTTAACCTTCATAGTTGACAAAACCACTGAGAAACGGACCTCCGCTCTCCACGGTCACGGAAGTATCGGATTATACCCAACTATCTTTGCCTCAAAAACATTAAGAGTTCTGGAAACTGATTTACCAACTTTGTAACTCGTTTTAACACTGTCTGTGACATTGTAAGACACGAGAATATTTAAACAATATACTGTACCTTTCTCATAGTCACCAGAGTCCTGCAGTACTCCATAGATGTCTGCGTTGCCTGGTAAATAAAGCATTAAATTAGTCTAATTGATTACTCTCTTCTGTTACCCCCCCCCCCTTTTTTTTAAGTACTTCCAATTCCAAATGAAAGATTTATATTTAAAGCTGCACTAACATTCTTCTTCTACCTGAGGATTTGAACCCAGTTCTGGGTGCTGACATTTTTACCATTGAGCTACAGTAAATAGAGCCTGCCTGCTTGCTCAGGGGATACATTCTAAATCTTGACCATCAGGTCATAATTCATGTGAGATCCACAGTGTCTTTTGATTGATTGATTGAAGACTTTAGAAGTTTAGAAGTTTGCATAGGAAAAGGTACAGTTTCATGACGGTACAGTTCACTGGTACAAGGTCTACTAAAAGGAGATCCTAGAAAAGACTAAGCTTATTTCCACAGGAAACCATTTAAGTATTTCATATAACATTGAATGACAGACAAATAGAACACAGTACTATGCAGTAGATATGTAAATAAAATAAAATGAAAGAACAAAAAAGAAAACAGTAATTCTAAACAAACAGTAAGTATATACAAAGAGGGGGCAGGGGAGGGTAGGCCTGGGGGAGGGTAGGCCTGGGCTAGGTTTTTTTTTTTTTTTTACCAGTTGCGAACGGCTGCTGCCTGTAAAGTACCATGCATAGTAGTACTTAAGGACCGCAGGAATACACAAGAAACGGATGTAGAAGTGATTTAATCCGGTTCCTCCGGCCGTCCGGACGTAACTGATTGTCTCCGTAACCTTACGGACAACACTCAACCCGACGGATAAAAAACGATAAGAACGTACGTACACATGAACTACCCGTGGCGAACTTGTGTCAACCGTGGGGGCAGTAGAGGGAGAAATGTTTCGTCTTTTTTTCTTGTATCCATTTCGTAGGAGGAAGTAAAAAAACAAACAAAAAAATCACAAGTACACACTGAACAGTGAACAGGCCAGGACGCAGACCCGCATGTCAGCCTAATCAGCGCTCTCTACCAGCTGTGAGCTCTCTCGAATGCGTCTCTCTCCACTCCCGTGCACGCGATTTGTGCGGTTTTGGGTCGGTTTGGGTGGCTACCGTGGCTCATTAACTGTCGGCGGCTCATCCATTCTCCAGTCCTTTTTATATTATACCCAGACAGCACAGTGACTAGCGCCGATGGTTAGTGTCGTTGAATCCGAGTGTATCCTCCAAGGGTGTCTATAAACCTCTCTGTCAACAATGTAGGCGCTATGTATGTAGCATGTAGCATTTGCTCATTGGGAAGATGCATTTGGGTGCCATCTAGTGGATATAGTATGTACATATAGGCTTTATAACACAGAGACCGTACGGTAGTATGAATGTCAACGCAATTACCGTACGTACTGTCTCGCCCCCAAACGTACACAAAATCAACCATACGTAACTATAAATGGCCCTTAAGTGGTTTTTCAGGGCAATTTTAAAGGATGCTAGTGAGACATGACCTTTGATACAATCTAAATGTCTCAACAGAAGAGCAGGGAGACACAATACAATTGTATAATTTATATTGTATTAAATACTCTACCATACAGAATGGACAAAATACATTTTGACTTATAAGAAGTTGATTGATTGATTCAAAGACTGACCGTGTTGCAGTGGAGTGTATATGTCATCTGGATCTCCACTCTGATTGTCCCTCTGGTCCGCAGCAAAGCCTTGATTGGTTCCCTGAGGTTGAATGGGTCTATAATTGAAAATATACATGTTTTTGTATGGCAGCATGAAGAAGTAAACGAGATTAAATTCAACACTGTCATGTTGAAGAATATACAGAGAGTACTGTACTTACCTGACGCAACATAGACCTGTAAAAAAACAAGGTGTCCTTCAAATTACTTTTCCATATTCAATATCTTTTAAGGAGAGTTCCTCAGTGAAAGTATTGATTGAAATGTAATCTAATGTAGTAAATGTAGTAATACTCACCTTTGGAAGATCTGTATCGACACAGCAGGAGCAGCAGGAGTATAAGTAGAATCACAACAAGTGGTCCTAAAATCAGTCCCACTAGAAAACACGGCTCATACACTGCTGTCAAAGAGATGTTGTTATAAAAGGACTGAAATACACTGCTGTATAATCATTGGTACAAACCATCTATCATTATTGTTGTTGTTGTTGTTGTTGTTGTTGTTGTTGTTGTTATACCTCAGAGTGAGGTTTAACTGAGATTGAAAGTCACTTGTGTAGAGCTGAACAACACATTGATGATAACAATGTTAGTATCACTTAGTGCAACACTGCAAGTGATGTCAAATGATGTGATCATTTCATAAGCCTGTGTGAAGTACATGCATACACTACTGTACTGTAGTGATTTCTTTGTCCCAGCAGCAATCCACATGTGTACAAAAATGGAATTAACAATCAGCATCCTTTATCATAGCCCTTCCTCATATTGCCTTGTGTCTTTTCATTTCAGGACATGCACACACGCACGCACGCACACACACACGCACACGCACACACACACACACACGCACACGCACACGCACGCACGCACGCACGCACGCACACACACACACACACATATTTTTTATTTGACCATTTTGCACCCCCACATAAACTAAGATGAACGTATTTCAGGAGGGGCACACGATGGTTACTGATTAAAATAAGTACTGACATCAACAGAAAAGTCAAGAATGATCCTTCTCTCACCTCCACAGGCTGTTAGCTGAATGACTGTTTGCTTGACACTGACTTTGTTCTGAACAACACAAGTCAAGCTTCCCACTAATTGACCAGGTAAGCTGATGCTGCTCAGGTGGTCATCATGGTCAGGTGCAGCACTGCTCAGTGATTGGTTATGCAGTCTCCAGCTGTGCTGGGATTGGCTGGTGGTCATGATCAGCTGCCAGATGAACTCAAGGTCATCTCCCTCTGATGAACAGCTGGCCTTCTTCTCTTCTGATGACACACACTCCTGAGACACATCTGGCTCTGACACAGGAGCTGGAACACACACGCACGCACGCACGCACGCACGCGCACACACACACACACACACACACACACACACACACACACACACACACACACACACACACACACACACACACACACACACACACATAGACATAGTATATATATATACAGAGAGAAATGTGTCTATAAATAATTCAAACAAACAAACAAACATATTTTATAGCCTACCTTGTATTTGTAGTTTCATGGAGAATTTCCCCACTGATGTACCAGTACCAGAATTGAATGATTGCAACTGGTAATCTCCAGAATCCTTCTTCATTGAGGAGTCCAGCATTAAAGTTCCATTGGGTAATAATTTACATCGATTTCCCCATTCCCCCCCAATGGGGATTATCTTTCTGCTTTTTACAAGTATAATTGTATTTCCGCCTTTTGTTATGATAATATCTAAGTTATCATTACTAGACAGATCAATTAACAGAGGCGCACCCAGTGCTGCAAAACAATTTTCTCTAACCTCAGTCCAATTACACACAGCAGAACCTGGTAAAAGAAAGAAAATACAATATACAATAGAATTTACACATTATAAAGACATGAATAAAAAAATCTCCAAGTGATGGTGTAGGTATCATACTAAATTACTGAGTGTGCAGCCTTTTCTTCACTTTTAGACTTATTTTTCAAGGTCTAGTGTTGATTTTGACTGATTTAGTTTTAGTCTGTTGAATAACATTCTATTTAGTTTTATATTCATAAATGTATTTCCAGTATACTGTACATTTCGATGCCTGCGTCATTTTGGTGTCAAGTGTCAGGGTCATACACTTCCGACTAAGGTTGCAACAGTTTATCAAACTATTCAATTTAAGCTCACAACATGTCACATCATGGCGAGTTGTGAAAAAAGTGTATTTTGTTTAATTAGAAAAGTTACACAGTATGACTTTTAAATATGTTAAAACTTCTAATTTTGTATTTTGTTTGGTTCAATAGTTCTATAAATGTTTGTTTGAAAAATTATACATTTTAAAATAAACAGTCTACAAAGTTAATCAGATTTTACCATTCATCCAGTAGGAGCAAGATCATTTAGCGACCTCCAACCTGGTCGGTAGTTTTCACCGACCGGGTCGCTTCTACCATCCGGGCTGCAAAATCACCGACCAGGTCGCCACCCAGTCGGCGATTTTGTGGCCCGGTCGGTAGATTTAGCGTCCCGGTCGGTAGATTTAGCGACCCGGTCGGTAGATTTAGCGACCCGGTCGGTGATTTTGCGGCCCGGTAGCTGAAAACTACCGACCAGGTCGCAACCCGGTTGGAGGTCGCTAAATGATCTTGCCCTCTCTCCATTCATATATTCATTGGTAATTAAAGACAGTTCTCATGCACTGCTGATTTCTCCTTGAACTATAAGAGATTGATAAAAATGGTGATAATATGCAGATATTGAAACATGCTGTACCTTGTGTATTTGCTGTCAGTGCCAGAGCTGTGATGATGATGTATATGGAGTTCATTTCTTCTGTTAAACAAAGTTGAATAGAGCAGGTTCAAAGTTCAAATGTTGTTCTTTATTGTTACATTGTCTGTATGGGTACATCCTGTAAGAGTAAAACCCCCATTTGTTCTGGTTTCCTTCAGCCAATGTAGAAGCACAAGTACCGGTAATATAAGCAGTCAAGAAAACAGTGAGTAATCTAATACCACATAATAAATATAACATAATAAAACACATTATGTACAGTACAAGGTACAGTATATATACAACTTCTGCCAGTGCATGCCTGCCACAATATATAGAACAGCAGTCTAACTTTGGTTCAAATCTAAATGCCTTATAGAGAAAATCTCTATAATGTACTTACATGGGTAAAAGGTGGTGTTGTCTCTAGTGGAACAGCATGACATTGAGGATGACTGCTACTATAGAAGGGGTGGAGACAAACACTTTTTTTAAATGGTCTGTGGTCTGTGGTAGGATGAAAAGCAAGTATGTATAACAAACACAAAAGGGTATTATTTCCTGACTCCTACAGTATCTGGCAGGCACCACCCTTAGTGTGTGTAGTGACATTACCTATTTGGACCATATTATCTCCAAGGACTTTTCAGATGAAAAGGACATCTATAGAGAGCGGCAGAAGCTGTATGCCCAAGCCAACATTTAGCATGTGCCCAGTACCTGTGACTATATCTCTCTTTAGATCCTTTTGTACCTTCTCTACAGACAAGGCAGCATCAGACGACTCACAGTGGTCTTTAATGACTGCATGAGGCTGCTGATGAGAGCTCCAAGAAACTCCAGTGCAAATCAGATGTTTGTCAGTGTCGGGGTGCCCACCTGCTCTGCTGTGCTACGTAACCTTATGTACAGGTTTATGTGTATAAAATGACATCATCACTGTCATAACAGATCCTACATGCAGTTCTGTCAGGTCCTCATCCAGACTGTAGAAACATTGGCTAAGTGCATTTTATTTTAATATTATTTCTTTTTTTCGGTTATTTTATTGTGTTATAACTGTGATATGGATCTCCTGGGTCTGAAATACAGTTTGCATTGAATTGAAATGAATTGAATGTAATTCAGTACTTAACAATCCTGAGTTGTATATCATATGTATATGACATTGTATACTACTATCAATTAAGTAAAACTAGAGATACAGGTCCCCATTGGGGGCCTTCACAATTTTACATCTACAGATTTACAGATCGCTGCTCCAGAGATGAATTTACAGTGTGTTTATATAAAGGGGAGCCCCACACTGCCCTCAAGTATAAACAAAGGAAACATATAATAACGTGGTATGTGAAATAAAGAATGTTAGCCAATTCTGGGTTTAAATGATAATAGCAGGATGGATAATTAAAGGACTGTGTAAACAATGTTGTCAGTTGCAGGTGCTAAATATTTATAAATTCAGTGCACTCAATCGTTGAAACTTCTTAAGGACCATATGTTACCTTAGAACTTTGGACAATCCTAATACTGTCACTTTTTAGTATGAAAACAAGCTTGCAGATACTTCATTGTTTGAGATAGGTATTTGAGAAGTCTAGACAAAAATACGAGGCCTACCTGGAACCCGAACCTCATATTTATTTTACAAATGTATAAAATTCAAGTCCATGAATTCTTAATGGTGATGTGAATATTAAACACAGAGGCAGACAATTATGGTTATGAAGCTTAATATCAGTGTTATGCCTGCTTCACTGTTTTATTTCTTACGAAACATGTCTGCAGCATGCACTTGAATTGAACATGAACATGTTGCATGTCTGCCTGTGGACGTTCCAAGAAACTGCTAATGCTTTAGCTGCAAGCTATTTTTGAGCGGTGCTAACCGCTCCTATAGACCGCTTTTTTACCAAAACTATGATGTCACAAATGATGATGACTACATGAGTTCGCTAGACCAATGAAACACTTCGATTCTGTTGATCTGTCCATGATGTCATAGTCACATAGGCACCCGATTGGTTAACCCTGATTTAGAACGCGTTTAGGCCGCGTAAAATACGTCATAACGCGTTTAGGCCGCGTAAAATACGTAATAAAAAATTATTGAGCGGTGCTAACCTTGAATTTCAAAATTGTATTAGATGAATATCACTTATAAGCGATAAAATAACCACACTTTTAGACAGACTGTGGAAAATCTTACAGGTTATAAATGATAGGCAGCTAATACAAGTTTAAAATACAAATGAACAGACTTTGAAAAACTAAAATATTCATCTTCTGGCCTCTTCTCGCCTCTCTGGAGGCCTCTCTGGAGGTAAATAAGGTCACTTATCATTACACTATGACACTATTACAAGTTTCAATCCGTAGCTTGGTCAACTAACTGATGAGAAATGACGATAAAGACCTATATAGTCTGAGCAGACCTCTAGACTGACAACATACACAACAAAAAGAATATTGCCATGCATGCCTATCAACACTGATTCGCGCAGGAATTAGTTTGCACCGCTCACTTCGCACGGGTGCGATTTTTATATCCTATGTGTGATATGAAAACCACAGCTTGTTCCATTGCTTTTTCAACAGCAGCCACAGCTAAAATAGCCTTTCTTTACTGCAGAATTGGGGAGAGCATGAGAGAGAGAGAGAGAGAGAGAGAGAGAGAGAGAGAGAGAGAGAGAGAGAGAGAGAGATTGAGAGATGGATGTGGTAAGATAGTGGTAGATTGACAAAGCTGGTGTGCACTTTACCCATTGTATTTAGAGATGCGTGCGTGCAGGCAGTGTGGTTTCACTGGGGCCCTTTGAATGGTGAGCCTGACACAGAGCGGGCCCTCAAGCAATGTGTTGCATGGCCGGATGGAGAATGGTCACACACACACACACACACACACACACACACACACACACACACACACACACACACACACACACACACACACACACACACACACACACACACACACACACACACACACACACACACACACACACACACACACACACAGAGAGAGAGTTTCCCTTATCTGTGTGCACACACTTTCCGGTCGCACTTTGGCCTGTGTTTGGTGCTGCTGAGTTGCGTGGACCTGTTGGCTGGATGCAGGGCAAGATTTAGGCCGATGGGCCGGGCCCCATGGGCTTGAGTCATTGTTGGGGGCCCCCTCACCACAAAATGGTATATGCACTTATGACCAGAAACACATTCATTCCAATGGAGTGTTATTTTATGATTGAAAGTACATGACGAACAACCAAGTCTGTTCTGTGAGCATGACAGAAAAAACTAGTATGTAATATCAAAGCTATAGGCTTGTTGATACTGCTAGATCATAATGGTCCAGCCCCAAGGAATGTTATTAGCATGACTTAATAAAAAACAACTTCATACCTAAGGTTAATATGAGTTCATATACCTACAGTAGTTGCAAATTTGAGGTAGTTTTACTTTAGTTGAGTATTTCCAATTTCCAATACTTTTACTCCTCTACATCTCAGAGGCAAATATTGTATTTTTACTCCACTACAATTATTTCAAAACTTGCCAAGCCATGAGGTCCATAGGGCAGGAGCCTACCTCCTGTTTCTGTAGCGTGACTGAGGCAGTTTGATGTACAAGTCCACCCCCTGGACATGACGCTAGTACTGTATGTCACAGGGACTTACTACCCCCAATCCAACCCTTGATGCTGAGTGCCAAGCAGGGAGGCTCTGGGTCCCATTTTTCTTTGGTATGACCCAGCTGGGGATTGAACCCCGACCTCCAGTCTCAGGGCGAACACTCTATCCACATTCCACAATGCCACTGAACTGGTTAGTTACTAGTTACTTTTGATTTATTATTAAAAAAAAACATACATTAACCACTTCAACACTATACATGTCGGCCATTTGAAAATATTCATTGTGATCTGCAATTTTCAAAAGATCTTTATACTTTTTATATTTGAAAACTTCTGTAACGGGACATTCTGCATAATGAGTACTTTCTACTTTTGGTACATTTTGATGACAATACTTTTGGTACTTGTACGCAAGTACATTTTTAATTCCGGACTTTCACTTCTAAAAGAGTATTTTTAGTACAAAATGAGTACTTTTTCCACCACTGGCCCAGGGGCTCAAAGGTCAGGGTGCCCTCTAAAAATGGTGCAGACTGAGACCCACAGTTCAGGGATGGATTGGAAACAAAAAATCAGGCTGAGAATTTAAATTACAGTGGCCCTCATATGTGTGAATAATTATATAAAAAATATATATATTTGTGAAAGCACTTTATTCAGTCAGTCTATAAAAAAAAAAGAAAATACAAACTAAAGGGCCCCAGCACAGTCTGCTTTTGCAAACCACATAATTCTACTGCACAGGATATGAAACTACCGGTATCTAAAGTTTTGACACCATGTTTTTCCCCCACTCTATGGGAGGAAAGTATGAGTTACAGAAGTTTTATCAATAATTTCATGTTGATATGTCTTGTCTAGTGTGTCATGTCTCACACCAAATAGAAATAGAACCAAAAGTGACAAAGACTATACCCGTATTTATTTGGCCATAGTGGGTTCCTCCTGCAACAATTTCATGACCCTGTGTGTGTGCACACATTTTTTTTCAGGTTAATACTGCAAAGATAGCAATGATAACAAAGATTGCATTACATTACATTAAATAATGAATTAATTGGGTCGATGTCAAAGTTTGCTATTTTAGATAGATAGATAGATACCTTTTTGTGTGTCAAAAAAAGTGTCAAAAAAGTGTGTCAAAAAGAAGTGTGTCAGAAAAGATCCAGAAATGTATGGAATAATTTACATAATATATTACATTTAAATAAATGTTACCCTGCATTTACATATTGTTCATGATCCAGTTGACCACATCAGACATTCTGTAAAAAGTTTGCCACAGCTAGAGATTGATAATAATCTCCCAGGTTTCATTGTTAAAACTGTGTGGCAACATCTAGGGAGTTAAAAACAACTGCATTGCAGCACTACTCCAAAGGCTTTATGGGGTGGTCCTTCAAACCATGGAGCAATGACAGGTTTGGTTTCCAAAACAGTGGGCGTAGGTTTGTTGCCAGCCGCTCCCAGCACTGTTCTAGTGACTACCTTGGATGTTCACTAGTAAGAGACCAGACCACACCTCTGCTCGAGTTGAACATCCCACTGAGCACGCCGTCTAAAAGTGGTCTAATAGACGTATAGATTTGAACGTTTTTTAGTTGTCTAAACTTAGACTAGACGACTAATAGACTTCTAATAGTCGTCTAAATATAGACGACTATTAGAAGTCTATTAGTCGTCTAGTCTAAGTTTAGACAACTAAAAAACTTTCAAATCTATACGTCTATTAGACCACTTTTAGACGGCGTGCTCAGTGGGATGTTTATTAATCGAAGTGAATGTGGATATTGAGGTGAATGTGGTGTGGTGATGAAGGAGCCCGGAGTAGGGTGAGACGCAGTATGGGGGTCGTCTCTGCAGCGACGGCGCAGAATGCTCTGCCCGGGAGCTGTCTCAGGCCTCTGCTCCATTGATCCCCTGCCTTGGGCTCCTGGAGGATGGAGAGAAAAACAAGGTTAGGATTGTAAAATGATTAGGTGTTTGGGGAAATGGGGAGGGAGGGAGGGCGTTTGGGATCTACTTTGCAGATACAAACAGGTAGGGGAGGGAAACACAGGTGTCTTTATACTGTGGTGATTGCAAATTGGATTGGCCAGGAGATAGTGAGGCAGGTGTGTGTGATAAGGTGATTGTGACAGGGGAGTGGCAAGGATGAGCACATTGAGCAGAGGTGGGTATCCACTCCTGAACCTACGTTGCAAGCAACTACATTTGCCGTCTCCAGAGGTATCGGCTGGCGGAGG
Source organism: Nannobrachium achirus (assembly GCF_963921795.1). NCBI lineage: Eukaryota > Metazoa > Chordata > Actinopteri > Myctophiformes > Myctophidae > Nannobrachium > Nannobrachium achirus. The sequence goes on along the minus strand of NC_137826.1, from coordinate 40,174,949 downwards.
TCTCAGAGCTCTAGGTTGTACAGTGCTATCTAGGGAATCAAAGTTACAGAATACATTGAATACCGGATACACTGTTGAACAAGCAAAATAATCAGGGGTCATCAATATGTCCGTACACGGACAAATGTGTCTGTGGCAAAGATTTGGTCTTGTCCGTGGCATTATTTTGATTATAAGACCCAATTACTGAATGTCAAATCTCCGTGGCAAAAATTTAATTTAGACAAAAATGTCCAACTCAAGCCAGCATGGCGATGCCCCCTCAAAATAATATGCAGTGTCAGATAGTCTGGCCTTCGCTTGTGGGCCCCTCGTGCCACAAAAAACAGGTACAAATATTCCTTTGTTCCTGTCTGCATTTGCACACTGAATGCTGCTGAGGGAAGGTCAGGGAGATACTGTAGCTTAGGCCTTATGTGCAATTGTGCACTTTATTGGTCTTTTCGTTGCCTAGCACTTAATACTTTGCACTTAATGGTCAACGTGCACTTTATTTTACCCTTTTCGGTATCTGCTACATGTGTACTGTATCTTGTTGTGTTTTTATTTGTATTGTATTGATTTATTGATGCCACCGCAAATCAATTTGCCCTTTGGGGACACTAAATAAACAAACCTTGAACCTTAAACCTTGAACATTAAAAACCTAAATACGTGCTTCACATTCATTCCAAATCACACATACTCACATATATCGGTAGCAGAGCTGACTTGTGGGGGAGGAGAAACCACAACCACTGTGCTCGTATCTGGCTGCTTGACTATAAGAGAGACTATAAGGAAGAAAGACGCCACACAGTTGAAATCCACATCTACACTTTTCCTTTTTTTCAGTTTCACAGTTTTAATCTTGTTTTTCAATATTCTACGTGTTCCATAGTTACACTGAAGTCGCATGACTTCCCCCAGCCCCCTTCTTTTATTTTTATGTTTTTAATTTATTTATTTTTCGCCGGAAAAAGTGCAAGAGCTAGTGTGTGGGTGGAGGTGGCTTCATAAAGTGTGAACATACCCTATAGTCATACTTCTCTTTTTTATCTTTTTTTTTTGCATCAGTTTCCTCCATTAAAAAGTGTCATCATAATAATACTGTAGTTGCTGGGGCCCTTCAGTTTACTTACTCTGACTGATTGATATGATTGATGTGCCTTCATTACTTAATAATTATATACATAACAATAACACATAATGAGGGTCACTGTCATTTAAATTCCCATGGTGATTTCTGTTTCCAGTTCGCCACTGACTAGGTTTCAGTTGGCTCGATTTTATAAAGCAGTGATTCTCAACCTTGTCAGGCCGTGACCCCACAAAATAATCATATTTGAACTGGGGTGGGTGGACCCCCGGACCCCCCCACCCCAGATACTAAAGCACTTGGAATGTAGGAGTTGAGGCATTCAATTTAGTTTGACTCGGTTCCACAGATACATATTTGCGAGGCGTTGTGAATTTGTGAAATCGGCTGTTTGCACAATTCGTTTCTCATCTTTCTCAAACATTTGACAATGTTTTCCATAGTTATTTTTCATGCAGCAATGGTCTTTTTTTTAGATTTTACGTTCATAATTTGGTGAATATGTTGGGTGCGTTTACATTCATTTTGTCATTCAGCAAGTTAAAGTTTAGTATAACAGTTCTCAGAGATGTCTATGTATATTTGAAATATACTGTATATAGACATCTGTGTGATGAATTTGATAAATATTTATGCTCGCTGGAAATGTCCTTAACACATGCCTCAAAAAATGAAGAATTACAATTTGCACAAACATATAGAAAGTTTAAGAGTATTAAGAGCATTTAAACAATATACTGTACCGTTTTCATAGTCTGCAGAGTGAAGCTGTACTTGGATGTCGGCGCTTACTGGTAAACAAACAATACAAATGTATTTGGTTAAATATTATGCTAATTAGTAGGGGGGAAAAACTGTAAACATAACTGTAGATTACGGCATTAGGTTTGCATCTGGTGCCACATTACCCCCCTAGCACATCTTCAAACATGACATGACACTTTCCTTGAAATCCCATGACCTCTCCTCTTGCACCACCATAGAAACATATTTACTGGTTTTACCTGTATTAACAGTGTGGGCGTTGGTTCTCTTACGCAGAATGAAGGCGCAGACACACAGAGATAGAATGAAGTTGAAAACGGTGGCAGCACTGATAGCTATAATCACATTCACATCATCCAGCTTGAATGAGGAGTCTGGAGTCTCAGAACTTAAATGCCCTGGAACAAGGTTTTACAATAATTAAGGCAGGGCAAGTTCATTGATATAGCATTCATACACAAAGTCAATTCAGTTGAATTTCATTGAACCCCTTTTTTTCTTCACCAAATCTCTTTAGCAAATATAGCCAATCTACAAGCTCTCAACGCGCCACAATGCAACACGTTGTGAGCTTATACTGTAGATATTTTTGGATAATATTCCCCCCAGAAAATGGAGGCTGGGATTCACGTGGTTAAGATGACTGCAAATTAGGATATATATATCTTCTGACATTAACAGAAAGTCAAGAATGATCCTTCTCTCACCTCCACATGCTGTTAGCTGGATGACTGTTTGTTTGGCACTGACTTTGTTCTGAACAACACAAGTCAAGTTTCCCACTAATTGACCATGTAAGCTGATGCTGCTCCGGTTGCCTTGGTTGTCCAGCTTCCAGATGAACTCAAGGTCATCTCCATCTGAAGAACAGCTGACCTTCTTCTCTTCTGGAGACACACACACCTGAGATACATCTGGCTCTGCTGACACAGGAGCTGGAACACACACACGCATGCACGCATGCATGCACGCATGCACGCACGCACGCACGCACGCACGCACGCACGCACACGCACACACACACACACACACACACACACACACACACACACACACACACACACACACACACACACACACACACACACACACACACACACACACAATGTAATGAAGGGCATGGACAAAGCCAAATTGCCTAGTAGCCTAACAAGGTCTATAACAAGCCATTGCTGATGAGAGGCAAACCATTTTCGACTGTGTCTCAAGTGCTGGTTCTGTAAATGTTTGTTTATTTATTTACTGTATGCAAAGTATAGGATTTTGAACAGAATAAATATTATAATTTATTAACTCAAGGACAATGATTGGGACTTCAGTTGTTAGCATATGTTTAACTTACTTTACCCGGCTGAAAATGTATTCACTAACATATATGGCCATAATTTATTAGACTAATAAATTATGGCCATATATGTGTCTCTGTGTCAGTCCTTGTCCCTTTTATGCTCATATATGGTGATCCCTGATGTCATTAAAGGTGATACACCATGCATTTAAAAAGTATTTATGTCATATTGTTTATGTCCCAAAAACGTTTTTCAAAAGTTTGAGGCTAAATTACCACTCCTGAATAGAGAGCCTCTCATTTTTGAATGGCTCTCAGAGCATTTTCAGCTGCAGTACCACCTTTGGCCTGAACTGCGCCACCCCCCCAAAAAATATTTTTGAAAAAAAAATATATATGTTTTTTTTTCTTCAAAAACGGCCGTCGATGACGTCATCGACGGCAGCAAATCTGGACAGCCTGTTTTGAGAACCTGTGGGATGCTTTTAACCTCCACCTTCCCAAAACCAGAGAAAGACACAACGGTCTGAAATGGGACTTTGTGAGGATAGAAGGTGCTAGTGGGACCACAAAAAAAGGTTTTAAAATAGGAAAAGTGAAATTTCATGGTGTATCACCTTTAATATTAATCCCATATCTTGGAAAGCCCATACATGGACATACTGTGTCAGGGCAGCCAGACGCGGGTTGTCAAAATTGGACCCGTACAGGACTCTGGGCCCAAGTGCGTACCACCAAAACTGTGGGAGGAGTAGCACAGCAAAAGAAATGTTTACTTAGGGAGACGATGGAAGATGGAATAAAGTCGGACAAGTAGGCCTATACTCTGGTTGCCCTACAGAGGCAACCCAACTATAATGATGAAAATATAATGTTTGAATGCTCTCTATAAACATGGGAGTAAGCCAGACTACTTACTGCATTTAACTTCTTGATTATTGAGGGAGAAATGTGTCTTTTGGGCCTACCTTGTAGTTGTAGTTGCATCAAGGCTTTCCGCTTTAAATTACCAGCTGAAAATGATTCCAACTGGTAAATGCCAGAATCTTCCTTCGTTGAGAAGTCCAGTCTTAATGTTCCATTGGGTAAGAATTTACATCGAGTTTCACATTCCTTATGCAGAGAGGATCTTTTCATGAGGAGGATATCCCTGCCCTGTCCGCTTCTAGTTAACCTAAAGTCTTCCTCATTAGTGGAGGTCAAATGAATTAACAGAGGCGGCCCCAGAACTCCAAAACATTGAGTTTCATCACCTTCTGCCAAATTACAAAATGTAGAACCTGCAAGGGGACAGAAATCACAAACAAATATAGAATTTTAGTATCATAATGAAGTTACTGAAGTGTCTGTTTCATCTGGTGGGAGAAACATCAATCCTTTTCCCTGTCAGTATAATGGGCTCGGTTTTTGAGCTCCATATCGTTCTGGCAGGCTGCTATTGGTTTTCCCTTGAAAGATTTGTAACAAGAAAAAGATAAAATGGTGACAATATGCAGATCATACCTTGTGCATTTGTCAGTGTCAGAGCTGTGATGATGATGGTGTATACAGAGGAATTCATTTCTTTAGTTTAAGCAGAGTGATTAGAGGAGGTCCAGATTTGTTAAGGTTCTATACTGCATGAGTCAAAGCAGAGTTTCTGATTCTGGAACAGAAACCATGCAGTTATTTATGCCCCTGTATCTGTGACCTGTCATGCAGGATGTAGGAGGTGGTCACTGTTCATTCTGCAGTAAGGTTATTGTATCTTTGGCTGCTGCGGAAAGAAAAACAAGTTGTGTTTATGTATTTATTTTATATCACACGTTAGGCTAAATAAATATAGCTTACAGGAAAGAGCAGTGAACATTTTGTGGCTGGCTACGCTTAAGCAATCTTGTACCTGGCAGACATGCAACGTGTGTGTGTGTGTGTGTGTGTGTGTGTGTGTGTGTGTGTGTGTGTGTGTGTGTGTGTGTGTGTGCGTGCGTGCGTGGGTGCGTGCGTGCGTGCGTGCGTGCGTGCGTGCGTGCGTGCGTGCGTGCGTGCGTGCGACCGTGCGTGCGTGCGTGCGTGCGTGCGTGCGTGCGTGCGTGCGTGCGTGCGTGCGTTCGTGCGTGCGTGCGTGCGTGTGTGTGCGTTTGTGTGTTATGTGTCTATAAAGACAGGAAACCAATAGTTTAGAGAGGAAATGCATGCAAGACAAGAGGTATCAGTTTCAAACCCGGGTTCTGACTGAGTCACCAGACGCTCCACAAGCTTATTTTTTATTATATTTTTTTTTACATATTGGGAGAGATTAAGCATAGTAGTGTAGGCAATAGGCATGTGGTTGCTCTGGGGCCTATAGCGATAGGAGAGAGAGTGGGCCCTCGGCCCTCTATCAATGAGAATGGTCTCTCTCTCTCTCACTCTCTCTCTCTCTCTCTCTCTCGCACGCACGCACGCATACTTCTTAAAAAAATAAAAATCAACAGCAGCAACAACAATTTCACCCGATATTTTTGACATAGAGACCAGCTGATGAACGCATCTCTGATCTGTAAAGTCTACTAAAGCTACAAACAACTGATTAAAGTGACTGCAGTAGCAGAGAAAATGGGAAAATAAACATAATATTGGCTCTATTCAGCCATACAAATACATAGGCTACCTGTACGTTATAGGTTAGTTATAGAACTCTCATGTTGATGTTTTTTTTCTCTTTATTTTACTGTACTTTACATACATTCACAATAACAGCTAAACACTCCAGCCATAGGTCTATATGGGTTTGTTTACAACGTGTCAGTGGATATGGTTCTTTTTAACAGCCATAGAAAGTGAGGTTGATCCTTCTAGCTAGCAGCAATTTGGTATAATATAACCTGACCAATTACAGACATAGGGCATTAGAGCTTAATTTTTAACAATAAAACAACTCTAGGCGCTGTTTGCATAGTTTGGATTTGGTTATATTTGCTCTTTTAAAATCTCATTGCAGTCTACACCAATAATGAGTACAGGTAACTCAGCAGTAGTGGAAAAGTACTCAAATGTTTTACTTAAGTAAACGTATTAATACTGTAAAAATAGAAATTCTCTATTACAAGTAAGTCTGGTATTCCAAATGTACAAAATGTTTGAAAATAACATATCTAAGCTTGCATCGCAACATGTTGTGAGCAAGCTTGTAGATCTGCTATTTTAAAATAGCCAAGGTATAAAATAGGGCTAAAGTGGCGTTGGATGTTTTATTGCGACTGTATGTCGCAGTTAACTATGAAAACCGGCACTCCTGTCCGTACGTCCGTAACGCCTCAATGTCTATAGCTGTCTAATAGCTGACCTCAATGTCTATGGCTTCCCACAGACAGTCAGGCACTAAGTTGAGTGAGAGTTGTGTGGGGGAGGCGGGGGGCAGAGACAGCGCAATGCATTCCGGATGGAAGTCTAGTGGTTTGAAGTCTAGTGAGAGTCATGTGGTTGCAGAGAGCACCATCCAACAAGCACACAACACGCACTAGACTTCAAACCACTAGACTTCCATCCGGAATGCATTGTGCTGTCTCTGCCCCCCGCCTCCCCCACACAACTCTCACACAACTGTTGTGACAGTCGCAATCACCTGTTGTGCCCTCCTGGCCCCCAAACTGTGGAATAAACTCCCTGTCGCACTTAGAACTACAGACTCACTCCCTAGCTTCCGCCGTGGACTGAAGACGCACCTCTTCAGATAACAAGAATTGACCATACGAAGCTAGTTAGCATTTTTTAGGTTTTAGAAACGTTTTTTACTGATTAGGTGCACCTATATTCTAGTTTTTCTAGATTGATATTCCTATGCATTTGCTATATTGTTGTTGATGTACTGACATATTATCTTGCTTATTATAGTGATGTATTACCTGATTATTGTAAGTCCCTTTGGATTAAAAGTGTCTGCTAAATGCTTAAACTGTAAACTGTAAACTGTGACATCACCTGTTGTGACATCACATTGTTGACCCATAGCCGGAATCTAACGTGGGAACCTCCCGATTCCCAGCCGAACCGCTCTCCTCCTGAGTCGCTGTCGCACAGTTTTTCATTATTAAAGGCAATAGTTTAATAGATCATTGGAGAAAATAATCATCAAAGTTTACCATAGAGCAGGGGTTCCCAAACGTTTTAAATATTTTTTTAATCCGAGGCACCCCATAGCATATCATCGTTGTGTGCTTGTAGATCGGCTGTTTTCACTAGTTTTGTGTGACAGTCTTGTATGATGAAGCAGGGCAACTTGGAGATACAAGGTTTCTGCCCAACAGTGGCGATAGTTTGTTGATTATGTTGCGAGGAAAATGTTGAGATAATAGCCATTTTGGTTAGAACTGACTGAAAATAACTTTGTACTTTCAAGTGCCCAAATAAATTCCAAATATTATCAAATGATCTCGCGGCACCCCTGGACTGCTGTCACGGCACCCAAGGGTGCCCCGTCACCAACTTTGAAAACCCCTGCCATAGAGCACTGTTTCCCAAACACTGTGTCGGGACCCATTTGTGGATCTCGGACACATCATTTCTAAGAATATATATTTTAATTTTTTGTTACAAATACCGTTTGTAAAATGCCACGACATGACATCACAACATAAAAAAAACTGCTGTAGCTATGAAGTAAAACAAGTGACTCAATTAGACAGATCCTGAAAACCCAACAAAATCAGTGGCTCCGTCAGAAACTGCAGGAGACCTCACAGTCCCATACAGCACTTGGTCATCTGTTGGGGGTGGACATGTCGCACTAGCGCGCCTTTTCTTCACTGTGACATCTGCGTAGACAATACTGTCACCTTCAGAATGACCTAGAATAAAAAGAGAATGGACATATAATAGAAATATAAATCGGGAATATGTTTTCATAACGCATCCATTCTGTAGGCTATTGTGAATTATGTGTTTCTTATGTATTATTATTTTATTAATGTATTATATTTTTTGTTTAATATTCTATTTATATGGTGTGGTGATGATTCTATAATTCCATGGATTCATTTATGGGGAATTATGAGAAAACTGGTACCTGTATTAACAGTGTGGGAGCTGGTTCTCTTACGCAGAACGAAGGCGCAGGCACACAGAGATAGAAGGAAGTTGAAAACGGTGGCAGCACTGATAGCTATAATCACAGTCACACCATCCAGCTTGAATGAGGAGTCTGGAGTCACAGAAGTTAATTGACCTGGAACATGGTTTTATGATAGTTAATTCAAGGCAAGTTTATTTACCGGTATGTGGAACATTTCGTATTATAGTCAATTCAAAGTGATTTACATAATGAAATGAAAGAAAAAGGTGTAAGCTAAATTTATGGTTGCCCAGTAAATCTGTGAGGTGTTTTCTGTTTACTTCCTCCATAACATTCTGAAAAATGACATGGAGCATCAATGTAGAGCCAACATGGCTGCCACGGGAAGCAGATTACCAGATTTTCAGCCTTCGCCATGGCAATGTGTATTGTTTTGAGCATTGATTTTATTTGACCATTTTACATCCACGTGCAAATTAGGATAAGTGTAACTACAAGCTCTCAACATGCCACAATGCCGCAACTTGTGAGCTTATAGATATTTTTGGATAGTTTCCCCCCAGAATATGGATGCTGGGTTTCAAGTAGTTAAGATGACTGTAAATTAGGAGGGGCACAAAATAATTACTGAAAGAATATCTTCTGACATCAACAGAAAGTCAAGAATCTTTCTCTCACCTCCACAGTCAGTTAGCTGGATTACGGTTTGACTGATGCTGACTTTGTTCTGAACAACACAAGTCAAGTTTCCCACTAATTGACCAGGTAAGCTGATGCTGCTCAGGTGGGTGTGGTCAGGTGTAGAGCTGCTCAGTGATTGGTCATGCAGTCTCCAGCTGTGCCGGGATTGGCTGGTGGTCATGATCAGCTGCCAGATGAACTCAAGGTCATCTCCCTCTGAAGAACATCTGACCTTCTTCTCTTCTGGTGACACACACTCCTGAGACACATCTGGCTCTGCTGACACAGGAGCTGGAAAGCACACACGCACGCACGCACGCACGCACGCGCACACACACACACACACACACACACACACACACACACACACACACACACACACACACACACACACACACACACACAAATTACATTTTATTAAACAAGCAGATCTACAAGTTCACAACATGTCGTGTGCAAAACGCTGTGAGCCTGCAGATCAGCTATTTGTTCAGTGCACAACACAAGCACTCAACTATAATGCGAATCAGGTATAACTCTAAGCCTATAAAACCTATACCTAACCTCCAAATGCCTAGCCTTTGTCACCTTGGATAGACAGTTAATATTACAGTATGTTTCAGTATGATATGTTTCTGATGAGTATGTTATGTTTGCCGTTCTGTATGCTCTGAATTATCACGGTCCGATCCTCGGACTTTGGACATTGACTGTCCTTATTTAGGTTTTGGACTGTTCGGCTATTCTGCCGTGTTTACTGTCACCTGCCTTGTCACACCCTCTGTATTGCTTGTTTGCCTGTTTGCCTATCCCAGTGTTGATTGTCTGTTAGCATGTATCTAGTTAGTCCTTGTCTACTTATATGCCCCTGTGTCTTTAGATCCTTGTCAGGTCGTCATTTTATGTTAGAGTGTTCTGAGTGAGTTTAGGCTTCAAGCCGTCTGTGTTATATTCCTCAGGAAATAAAGCTATTGATCTTTGAATCCTGCTCTTGTGCGTTTGTCGTACTGCATATTGGGTCCTTTGAACCGCACCCTGACAGTACGACCTGACCAGTTTGGACCCAGCGGACAACTTTTGTTTTTTGTTATTTTTCGCTAGTATGCCGCCGGTTTGGAGCGAGACAAATGAAACAGTCTGACGTGGCAGACTTACCTTTATCTGCCACAGAGGAGATTGACAACCTGGGAATGGATCCTGTTGATATCTCATTTGAAGAGGAACTTTATGAAACAACCTATGCTATACTGTGCTACCAGGGTGAGTGGAGAAGGGCTGTGAGTCAAGAAATCAGACATAAGCACCTCTGACGTTGGCTCGCAAGTAGGGTTGGGTATCGGTTGGAATTTTATGAGACCGGTTTCGGTTCTGCTTATCGGTTCCGGTTCTTAACAGTTCCCTATTTCGGTTCCAAAATGTTTAAAAATAGATTATTGGCTTATATACTTTTTTTTTAACCTTTTTTTTTAAATTGTTTTTTACATTGCTGTCATTTGCCTCTGTTGTAGCTACATGATTATGGCAAAACTTATAATCACTATGGGTCCATAATATTAAGATCAGTTATTTAAAACATGTATTTATCTATTGTGTAGAATTATTTATACTATTGTGTAGTAATAAAAGACAATTGTCTCAAAACATGGTCAGGTCAAACGGTTGAATTATTGCAAATTAAATAAATGTGAAAAAAATAAAAATGTGTGTGTGTGTGTGTGTGTGTGTGTGTGTGTGTGTGTGTGTGTGTGTGTGTGTGTGTGTGTGTGTGTGTGTGTGTGTGTGTGTATATGTTACAGTACGTTTGGGTAACTCAGTACGTTCATTGTAAGAGCGCTTGTTTTGTCGTTCACCACACACCAATCACCACCAGATGGCGACGACAGCCATTCACTAGTGAAGGCGCTGACGTCACTCGTTTGCGACTCTCTTTCTTTATTTACTAGCCTAGCTCGGCAGTGTTTAGCCATTAGCTTACTATGAGCTAGGGAGCGCTCCATTGTAGTCACTTGGACAGGGCGTTTATCGTGGGCTTGCCCAGGCCTTACGGCCTGGGCATAAATATAACGATTGCATTCACCACGGCTTCGTAACTCGCGCGGCCCTGGCCCGCTCTTCGCGGCCACTCGCGCCTGCGGCGCTCGGGGGCGAAGAGCAGGACCAAGGTCCGCTGGCCTTCGCGCCGCTTGCAATGTCGTGGACAATCGAGCGGCTCCGCCTGGAGGACGTTGTTGTGGCGACCGCTTGTTCCGCCCCGTGCCGCACGACGAGTGCTCCGTTTCTCGACCGTACTGTTTCTCTATCAAACCGTGACATATATATATATATATATATATATATATATATAATAGCCTAATCAAATAATATAATGTCTTTAGTTGCATAATTGCACATTTATAGCCTAATTGTATTAATTAATATTAGGCCTGCCATTCCTTTTTGGAAAAGTATCTTTCAGTTTCATTTCAGCAACACACACGCACACGCACATGTGATAGGGATGAAAGGAAGGTGTTGTTATTTTTCATTTTTTGTATTATTTCTTTAAATGCAATGATGTTTTCTTTGTGTTTCTTTTATTTAAACACATTGTATTTCCGTTATGGTATTTATGTTGTAATAATATTCCTTTCCCCTTAATCATGTTCTCTTTTTCTGAATGGACTGCGGGACTTTAAGTGAATGGAGGTTCTGGATAGGGTAACTAGCGGCCATGTTGCAGCCTATGCAGTGTGGGGTTGACGTCACGGCTGGCCAATTGAGTGGCAGCTGGGCGGGACGCAGGACTATGAATGGGACGGCGCGTCTCAGTCAGAGAGAAGCAGGGGAACGGAGCAGACGTGTTGTGAGAGAGCAGAGACACCGGGGGTTCTGAGGAACCACGTACGCAATATAGAGACTCATGGGACTAGGGTTGCCAACCGTCCCGTATTGGCCGGGACGCCCCGTATTCTGACTGAAAGAGGCGCGTCCCGTAAGGGACGTCGCTTGTCCCGGTAAAGGGACTATGCACATAAAATATATATTTTTCTGTGCGTGCGCCAGGCATCGTCTGCCTGCCTTTGTATGTGTGTGCTGTATGTGAAGGGCTCTAGGACCCTGGGGGTGCCTCGTCACGTACGTGCGTGCTGCGCCAGTCCTTGTGTAACATGAACTCTGCTGCTGTGCGTTGTTGAATGCGAGCCAGCGCGGGCGACACAAAACTAAAGTTGCAACTAACATTTCTCTACCGAAAATTAGTACCATGTGAGATGAGGTTTGTTAGACAAAGCTCGTTTTGCCCCAAAACTGTGGGACTGAGAAGAATGAGTCTCATCTGCAGCAGGTGAGCTGTGTGTTAGAGATGCAATTTATGGCTCTTTGAAGTGAGCCAGAGCCATGGCTCTGGCTCACTTGAAAGAGCCGTTCAAAAGAATGGCTCATTTGGCTCTTTTGGCTCATTGTATATTTATATATTTTTGTTGAAACATGAATCCACAAGGTGGCACGGTCTGGCACCACATTCCTCTGCTGACAGTTGAGATCACAATTTTGTATTTACCCTTTTTTATAAAACATGTGTGTGTAAATTAAGCTACCTTGACTAATGTTATTCATGCAACACCTTAAAAAAACCAAGCAGGCAACAATGAACTCGCTCCTCCCTAGCGGCGTATATAGCCAGGATTTACCAACTGGCTAGGCCTGGCACAATGTGAGCTTGTACATCGGATATTTTAAAATAGCAAACATTTAAATATTTACAGGGACATAATACAGTCATTTGTCATGGAAGTGGACTTCCCAAGCAATATGGAGACGTTTTAATTATAGAAATCACTTAATAATTGTCTAAGCTATGATCAAATCAAACTGTAGTGTCTTAATTTGCTTCCTAGATAGCTGCACATTGCCGTGCCGCACCACGCATCGCGGCGCCGGTGGCGCCGCACCGTGTCGCGAGCCAATTCAGCCAAATGAACGGCTCCCTACTCCGCGAACCGGATCCCATCGTTCACTTCAAAGAGCCGTTCAAAAGATTCGATTCGTTCGCGAACGTTGCATCTCTACTGTGTGTGTCTGTGTGTCTGTACCATACTCTGTACTCTGTACTCTGTATGTGGCAAAATGCTATAATACTATGGGTTCTTGAGAATCTGGATGTTGAAGAGCTCCAAGCAGATTACTTGTTCCCCCTTTCTCTGTAGCAGTATATTGTTGACCAGTGGTTCCAAAACATTTTAGCCCAAGACCAAAAGAGAAATGAAACATTTACCCAAACTAGTGAAAATAGCAGATCTACAAGCTCACAACACATCACTATGCACAGCTGTTGTGAGCTTGTAGATCGGCTATTTTCACTACTTCTTATATATGTGTTTTCCAATTTATGGAATGTCTTAGATTTTCATTTGAGTTATTCATAAAATTACTAAATCATGAAAACAAAATGTAGGAAACAAAAAATTAAAGGACCCATAAAAATAATTCTGTGACTCACAAATGGGACCCAGTGTTTGGGGACCAGTGTTAGACTATGTACAGTAGGCCATATGCCTCAGTTGAAGTGTATCTTAGTAAAATGTAGGTCTACATGGCAAGCCATGGGTTTATTATAGGCTATATCTGGTGTATGGTTGAAGCATTTAATTTCCTTATGATTATGATATGTATGCAATGTTACAGTAAGTGTAACCTGATGCAGATGTAGCCTGATGCAGATGTAAGACCTGTTGTGTTTGTAATGTATTGTGTGTTATACTGTAGGTATAACTGTCTGAGTGTCTGTGACTGTACCGTAGGTATAACTCTCTGAGTGTCTGTGACTGTGCCAAAATGCAGTTTTCTATGCATTTCAGGCGTGTTGAGTCTGTTGACCCCCCTCAAAATATATATATTTTTTCGGCCACCCACCTTCGGCGGGCGGCCAGAAGGTGTCCCTTATTTGAGTCTCTGGGAGTTGGCAACCCTACATGGGACTGAGTAAAGTAGCTATGCTACGCTAAGTGAGAACCATTGTGCGAACCTTATAGTTACAGCGACGGAGAGACTGGCGAGCCGGTGAGAGGAACGAACCGGTGCCTGGCCTGCTGTGAGAGAGACGAAGAGAGACGGTCCGTGCTGGCCTGCTGTGAGAGAGACGGAGAGAGACGGTCCTGTGTGTCGCACGCCTACATCACTCACCGGCAAGCGTCTGCTTGCCGGGTGTGTAAGTACCTGTCTATCGCGACACACAAAGTTAAAGCACCGCACTCTAGGACAACCATTATGCACTTGTGAACAGATGAGCTGGCGGCCTCCTCTTGTGTGTTTCAGAATCTGCCGTGGAATTGAGACGTAGGATGTATGCTGTTGAACCCCCTCTCTGCTAAGCTGTGTGGCTATATTGGGCTCCCCGGTGCCCCCCCTTGCTATACTTATTCGTTCGGACAGACGAACACTAGTGAAGTGCTCCACGATACGCACCTTGCACTTTACTAGTAGAATTGAAGATAATATTTTAACGATTAATAAATGCTTTGAATTGTTTTATTAGTTAATGGCGCCTTTTAGAATTTAGGTTTTTCTTTTGTGTTTTATTGTTTTGTGGCGGTTAGAGGCCTCTGTCAAGGTTAATTTATAATAAAGTATTGTAACTTTGTACCCCCCTGAAAAACGTTGTGGTGTCAGTCTCTCCAGGGTGTTCGTACCCATTTATTGCTCTCCCAGCCTGGTATTACTACGAACCTGTGTCTTAGCCTAGTGGTGTGTAAACCTTTAATGGTTTGTTGGTTAAAGTCCAACTGGCGTTGTCCGGCAACAAAGGTCCCCCTTTTTCATTTGGGTTTATATAAGAACAATCATACAACCGTAATATATATATATTCCTTTAATGATAAATGGTTAATAGTATTGCATTATTATAATACAGTTATTTCTGAACGTAACAGTAAGACTGGCCCACCTTACACACACACACACGCACACACACGCGCGCACGCACGCACGCACGCACGCACGCACGCACGCACGCACGCACGCACGCACGCACGCACGCACGCACACACACACACACACACACACACACACACACACACACACACACACACACACACACACACACACACAGAGAGAGTTTTCTAAGCACTCAAAGATGCTTGACAACTTCAAATGCAATGATGAAAATATAATGTTTGAATGCTTTCTATAAACATGGCAGTAGCCCGACTACTTCTTTAACTTTTTGATGTGTCTTTTGGGGCCTACCTTGTAGTTGTAGTTGCATCAAGGCTTTCCGGATTAAATTGCCAACTGAATCAAATGATTCCAACTGGTAAACGCCGGAATCTTCCTTCGTTGAGAAGTCCAGTCTTAATGTTCCATTGGGTAAGAATTTACACCGAGTATCATGCAGTGTTTCGCTCTGAGAGGAGTTCACTTTTTTCATTAAAATAATTTTCCTGCCCTGTCCGCTTCTAGTTAACCTAAAGTCTTCCTCATTAGTAGAAGTCAAATGAATTAACAGAGGCGGCCCCAGAACTCCAAAACATTGAGTTTCATTACCTTCTGCCAAATTACACAATGTAGAACCTGATAGGGGATAGAAAGCACAAACAAATAATATATTTTAGTATTGTGTGCGTGCGTGTGTGCGTGTGTGCGTGTGTGTGTGTGTGTGTGTGTGTGTGTGTGTGTGTGTGTGTGTGTGTGTATATATATATAGGACTATATACAATATATACATTTGTAAAAAATAAACAATTTAAAAAGAAAACAATTATATATTATCTGATTAAAGAAAAGATTGCAACGAGAGATGGATAAAATGGTGACATATGCAGATGTATTGAAACATACCTTGTGCATTTGTCAATGTAAGAGCTGTGATGATGATGATGATGGTGTATACAGAGGAGTTCATTTCTTCAGTTTAAGCAGAGTGATTAGAGGAGGTAGTCAGTTCAGTGTTGTTGAGGTTTTACTGCATGAGTCAAAGCAGAGTTTCTGATTCTGCAACAGAAACCTGCTGTTATTTATGTCTATTTATCTGTGACCTGCATGTGACCTGTCATGCAGGATGTAGGAGGTGGTGACATTTCCATACACGGACAAATGTGTCCTTGGCAAAGACTTGGCCTTATCCGTGGTGAATTTGTTATCATAGGGCCCAATTACTGAATGTCAAGTCTCCAGGTTTTCTTCAGAATATGCACTGATTTCATATAATATATGGCACATTATGAGTCCAATTAGTAGTGGTTCTCAAATGTTTTGTTTGTAAGGACCCCCTTAACTCTGAGAGTGTACAAATGGAACCAAATGGACCATTTGCTTCCATTTGTACACTCTCAGAGTTACAGACCTGTTATGTTCATTCAGGGCTTTCTTTGTTTTTCAAAAATTGAAATTTTGAGAAAAAATGTCCACCACAAGCCAACATGACGCGATCACCCCTGGTGGTGACAGTTCATTCACCCCCGGAGTCCCTTGAGGGCACGATATTAGGCCAATATGCAAAAATGTGCGCACACAAAAAACAAGGCCAAAAAGTCTTAGCCTTAAATGGATATACAGTACTTTGCAACTTAGTACCTTTGTTCTTAATTGTATTTACGTCTCCCTGTGTTGTGTAATGTAATTTAATGCAATGTGTTTTCATATTTTTGTCTGCGTCTTTGCTAAATCCGGTGCATTGATGTTGCATTGTTATGTAATGTTAATTAATATGCGGTGTCCCATCTAAATAAACAAATAAAGTCAAGTCAAGTAATGCTTTTAAGTGGGGTGGTTTTATGTATTTATTTTGTTTGATACTATACAATTGGGAGCACTGCAATCTAATACAAAATTACTGTAACATTCACATGACCATAACAGCAAGGAAATACAGTACATACATAGGAGCATCATCTAATTTATGTATATTTTATTTACAGGAAGAACAGGTGCCTCTATTCCTTCTTCTGAAAGAAGCATCACTCTGCTGACCTACATCCCTCTTCTAATTACAAGAAAACAAGCACCAATGGCTATCTTCACCCCAGCCTCTAACTGCTATCTTACCACATCCCCCCCCCCCATTCAGGCTATTGTATCTTTGGCTGATGCTGAAAGAGGCGATGGAACAAGTTGTGGTTTAGAACGGTTGTATAACACGTTAGGCTAAAAACATATAGCTTACAGGAAAGACAAGAGCAGTGAACATTTTTGGCTACGCTTAAGCGAGTTTAGAGAGGAAATGCATGCAAGAGGCATCAGTTTCAAACCCGGGTTCTGAGTCACCAGACGCTCCACAAGCTTATTCATTTATTTATTTATTTATTTATTTATTAACATAGGGAGAGATTAAGCATACAGAGTAGGCATGTGGTTGCACTGGGGCCTATAGCGATAGGGAGAAGGATAGAGAGAGCGGGCCCTCAGTGACACACGCAGTGTCATTTAATTAAGGAAATAATACTACATAAAAGTATTCATAGCTAGCCCCAGTCATCTCTGATGTTCACTAAGCAAAAAAGAACAACAAGAAAATGAGGAAGTAGTAAAGGTGTATTCCCATGAAGTTTATTTTGGGAGACATCCAATTCAGATCAGAATCAGAACAGAATGTGCCAGTATGCACACCCTACCTGTCTTCATGTGATGAGCAGGGTTTGATTTGTAAAAAAAAAAAAAAAGAAATGTGATAATGATGATTTTGCTATAATTTATGTCTGCACATGATGTACTTTTCTCTGTCATAGCTCCTTTAAGGCATAGTTTATATACTCAACACTTTGTCCCTCTACATCCGTGTGGCTGATAGTGGATCCCTTGAGTGAACCACAATAGGCCAGTCAATCTAAGCTAAAAAAAAGGAGAGAGGCCGAGCTGGAAAAGTGGCATTTAACATGTGTCAGACATGTGCCGTTCCAAAATGGCATGCCATTCCCAAATTGGCATATGCCATTCCGAAAAGTGGCATTTTGCTTGTGCCTGGCATGTGCCGTTCCGAAATGGCATAAGCCGTTGGTGTTTTCTACTGGTGTTTCAGTCCGAGCGTATCAAAGGGTGCGTTCGGAAATGCGCACCGGGTGTGTGCTCAGTGTAGTGAGTGCCTAAACCTAAGCCTAATCCTAACCCTAACTAACCTCAGTAAAACTATGCCTAACCCTAACCCTAACTCTAACCTTAACCTCAGTAAAACTATGCCTAAACCTAACCATAACCCCCTAACCCTAACCACACCCGGTGCGCATTTACGAACGCACCCTTTGATACACTCTGACTGAATCACCAGCAGAAAACACTCTCCCTTTCCAAAACGCTTCTAGCAGATTACCAAGCGTGTTTAGGAAGGGAGCGCTCGTTTTATGGTTAGATGTCACAGTTATTGTCCACGACATTCAGTTATTGTCCACGACATTGCAAGCGGCGCGAAGGCCAGCGGACCTTGGTCCTGCTCTTCGCGCCCGAGCGCCGCAGGCGCGAGTGCCCGCGAAGAGCGGGCCAGGGCCGCGCCGCGCGAGTTACGAAGCCATGGTGAATGCAATCGCTATATTTATGCCCAGGCCGTAAGGCAAGCGCACGATAAACGCAATGATAATTGGGTTTTGGTGCACCTCGCGCGGTCCAAGTGACTACAACGGAGCGCTCCCTACGTCCGGTTCAGCCAATCACAGGGGGCTTGGCGGCGCCGGGGACAGGAACTTGTACAAGCTTGGGTGTCCGCAAGACGCTTCCAAAACGGTATATGCCATTCTGAAAAGTGGCATCAAAAAGTGGCATTTGGCTTGTGACGATTCCAAAATGGCATATGCCGTTTCCAAAATGGCATATGCTGTTCCGAAAAGTGTCTTTTGGCATGTGCCATTTCCAAAATGGCATATGCCATTTCCAAAAAGCATGTTAGCCACTCAAAAAATGCAATATGGCCACCATAAAAAAATGAAAATTTGGGGTCCCATTGACCTAACTATAGGAAAAAAAAAAAAATCTGCTTCAAGTAGCATGTGAGGAGTCAAACTAGGTTTTCTTTTCATGATTCTGAATCCAATGCAAGCATTTGTATTGCACGAAAGAATTCCTTGTGCTAAAACGGCCCCCACAAACTATGGTATAGTAATGAGTCATCACTTTTCAGGGGGCAGCTCAGTTTTTTGGTGCCTGTTTTT
This sequence comes from Nannobrachium achirus, assembly GCF_963921795.1. Classification (NCBI taxonomy): domain Eukaryota; kingdom Metazoa; phylum Chordata; class Actinopteri; order Myctophiformes; family Myctophidae; genus Nannobrachium; species Nannobrachium achirus. The sequence continues at coordinate 40,155,996 of NC_137826.1, read as the reverse complement.
TGTCCGAGGAATGTTTTTCGTGCAAAACAAATGCTTGCAATGGATTCAGAATCATGAAAAACCCCTAGTTAGACCCCTCACATGCTACTTAAAGAAGGTTTTTGGGGGTCTTTTTTTCCTGTATAGTAAGTGAAGGGACCCAAACTTGAACCCCTTGAATTCACCTTGATCCACTAAGAATAAAATGGAAAACTTTGAACATGTGTTTTGGATGACCCTAAGGATCATAAAAAACCTTGAACCATTACTATTGCAATTTCTTTTGGGTCAAACCTCAGATTGACTGGCCTACAAGGCATTCAGGATTTCAACCCTGAATGCTCGCCTTATACTGAGAGATGAATAGCACTTTTGAATAGTAGTACTAAATGCATCAGCACTTTTAGTTTATTCCATTGCTGTCTGCTCTTTCTACTTTTTAATGTTGTTAAACGGCTTTGCCTCTGTTTGAAAGTGTCTCTTGTTTTTAAATGTGAGCCACCATGAGATGTAGAGAACAGTATTTTGCTCCAACGAATGCCTAGTGTGTATTGTGGAAGTGACAATACATTCAGATTCTAAAATAACCATAGGTAAGATGATGGTTGCTATAAGCCAAAATAGGAATTTAAAGACTACACCCTCGTCAGGATTCACATCCACAGGAAAGGGACCGGACTCTCATCCCGATTGACTTATTTCAGTGATACATATTAATTGCATTTAATTCATTTTCAACTAACTAACTAACTAACTAACTAACTAACTAACTAACTAACAAACAGTTAGTTAACTAACTAACTAACAAACAAACAGAGTGCATGGTTTATGTATATGCCACCTGACCTTGATTAACAGCGTAATTTTTGGAGGTCCTTGAAATGAAAAGGTTTGAGCACCACTGATATGGCAACATAGGTTATTTCGATTTAGGAGGCATTTTTATAATCGGTCTCAGGTCCTTATGGGTTAAGTGGTAGAGGCAGACGTGGCAGCTTTTTTAAATTAAAACGTCTCTCTACTGATGACAAGGAAGTAACACTAAACTATGAACAATAAATCATATCTGGCACTGACATCTGATGTACGGTATGTCTGAGCACAATAACAACCAAACATGAGGACACAGAGAAGGTAGTGTTCACGAGAAGTTCACTTTGGGAGACGTCCAACTGAAAAAAACAAAACAAGAAAAAGAGGTGCGCGTGTGTGTGTGTGTGTGTGTGTGTGTGTGTGTGTGTGTGTGTGTGTGTGTGTGTGTGTGTGTGTGTGTGTGCACACACATACATGCATGCGTATCTCTTGAAGGTATGTTATTGCATATCAATATGTTTTTGTCCAAAAACTTTTCCCAATAGAGAAAACACACAGGAGATAAAAAACAAAAGTGTGTCAGGACCATGCTTCTAGGATCAGCGGGAATGTAGACTTTAAACAAGAGAAAAGACATCTGAACAGTCGAAAAATGTTAATTCTAATTTATTCTATAAAAATGTGTTTTGACCAGTTAATGTCTTCATCAGGTCAAGAACTGGACGAAAACAAACATACAACCCCTATAAATAGTGTCTATTCGAAATAGACAATAGACACTATTTAATGGGTTAACACTAGATTCATTTTTTTCCCCCTTTTAGATTATGCTTTGAGGCCATGGTGGCAGTGGGTGATGATAGGTGCCATCTGAATGTTGCAAAGGTAGTGTGTAGACAGTTAGACTGTAGAAGAGCTCTGTCAGCACCAGGGTCTGCACACTTCGGACAGGGTTGGTGGGAGCATCTTGCCGGATGATGTCAGTTGTTCAGGCAGCATTTTCCTAACCACTTATGCCCAATAGACTTTGTCATGATAAATGACAAATAGAAAAAATAGCACATATACACGCTCACATTGCAGACTTGTAGATCTGCTAATTTTGCTCTTTTTGAAAAAAGAGATAGAGTTGGGGAACATTTTCTTCTTTGATGTGTATGTCACCTGTACTGTTGTAACCATGTGGAAAGGGCTCTTGACATGAAGAAGACCCACACAGACATCCATGAAAAGAGTGGATGGCAGCACAGAAAGACAATGAACTGAATGGCATGCCTAAAACATGGATGCCCGGATGAAAGTGGTTCAATCTGTGGGTTGTGTGAATATTTAAGGGCCTGTCTCTATAAGGGCCTGTCTAGATACCTTGGTAGGCAGGAATTAGTGCATTGCACAGACAGCAGTGTAAGGATTGATTGGCTTTTGATTTAATTTCTCTCAATTAACGCTACATGAAAATAACCCAGAGCTGCATGGCCTTGGCTTACTACTACAACATGCCGTCCAAATTCAAGTTCAAATGATAATAATAACAAAATAAAATAAAATTATTTCTCTGTACAAGGAAGTAACACTGCATGAACATACATATAGCTAGCCTGAGTCAACTGATGTTCACTAATTAATAACAAAACAATTAGGATGCAGTGAAGGTGTTTTCCCTCAAATAGGAGACATCCAAATTCACACCAGAATCAATAGCACGCAAGGAGGTGCCAGTAAGTACACCCTACCTCTGCATGTGATGATGACCAAGGTTTGTGTTGAAAAAAAAAAAAAAACAAAAAAAAACAGAGGGGACTTTAGAGTGTGCATTACATTCACACATTCATACACCGATGGTGCAAGGCACCAACCTGCTCAGGAGCAATTCAGTGTCAAGGGGCACTTCAACACTACTAACTCTGGGGGAGCCCGGGATCGAACTGGGAACCTGACATTTACCAAGTGGCCGCTCTACCTCCTTAGCCATTGCCGCCCCATTTATTAAAATGGTTTCACCCTTATGGAGAAACGCCCTACCTCTGTCTGCATATGATGAGCAGGGTTTGTTTTGAAAAACAAAACAAAAAAGAGGAGGGGGTGGGTGCATTTTTCGAACCAATTAAGCCCTATATGTAGGCCTGTATATAAGGCAAATAAGCAAGCTTGTACAGTACAAGTTCACGTATCATTTGGAAAGGCCCATTGGCGATAGGGGAAGACCCACAGACATCCGTGAAAGAGTGGAAGACTCCTGTATCATGGAAACTGGAAAGACTGAATGATATGCCTCCCCTCATAAAGGACCAAAAATGAGTCGGTATATTGACCAATGAAAGGATTAACAGGAGGTTGTGACTAAGATATTAACTACATCGGATCCATTGGAACAGATTGTTTTTCACATTTCCTAAAAAAAAGAAAAAAGAAAAAAAAGAAAACATACTGGAAAAGTTTTCCAAATGACAATGACAATATACTTATGTCTCTGTATTACATGACTTGGTTGAATGCTTGATTCTGATTGGTCAATCACTGTATTCAGCTGTTTTTTTTATTGACCACTGAACTCAGACTCAGAGCACCTGATTGGTTCATTTAATTCTGAGTTGCTTCATTTTATGCCCTATCCAACATGACAGCCATGTAAACAAACACACAATGTCATTTACAGCTAAACATTGCTCTCAAGAAGGTTTTTGAAAACATTTGAAGCAAGGAATGTATTAGTTTATCAACAGTTTGATTGTTGAGTAAATTAATGGAATTCATTACCATAAGCAATTAAATCATTGGTTTTATTGTTACTTTTGGGTCAATTTATAAATTTCTTTACTAAGTATTAATAAGCAAGATAATCAATATTTGAGCAGTTTGTTGTTGAGAAATAAACCATGACCTACTCCCCAATGTAGTCTCCAGACGCCTTGATAAGCAGGCATGCAGCAGTGTAATCAAACATATAATTTTCGAAATGTCTGAGTGTCTGTCTGTCTGAAACAGCGTTTCTCCTCAGTGGCTGGAGCAATTGATCTGAAATCGCATCACCATTAGCATATGAACACACCTGACATAACTGTGAAGCCCGTTTGTCACTTTCACAAATCATATACTGTATATTAGCATTTTTATGGTGTATCTACTATCTATTCTGCATCTAGCATGAGGCACATCTATTCTGCATCTAGCATGAGGCAACATGTTTAACCTCTCTGTGTGTGTGTGTGTGTGTGTGTGTGTGTGTGTGTGTGTGTGTGTGTGTGTGTGTGTGTGTGTGTGTGTGTGGCAGGCGGGTGTGTGCGCAGGCGGGTGGGCGGGCGGGCGGGCTGGGGGGGGGGGGGGGGGGGGAGACACAGTATCTCTGTAGCTATTAAACGAAACGGGTATTTCTTACATTGATGCTCCTACATATTATCATGCAAGCACCAGTTAAAGTTACTTTCCATCCCTCATATACTGTATGCACAGTGCACATCCCATAACCCACACACTGCACATCATTTTGGAGCTCATATCTTTGAACGGGTAAGGGCTAGTTTAATTAAGGAAACAATGCAACATTTAAACAATTGTTGTGATGAGCAGGGTTTGATTTGTGAAAAATAATAAAAGAATAATAAAAAGAAAGGTGGTTTCTTAACCACTTAAGCCCTATACATTGTTGTGAGACAAATTGCAAAAAATAAACCCCAAAAATTCTGACCTACAAGCCCACAACGTGTCATAACAACATATCATGAGCTTGTAGATTTGCCATTTTTGCTATTTTGTTGAGATTTTAACAATTTAGAACGTTCTGACATTCTAAAAGTAGGCATGCCAGGGTTAATGTGGTTTCCATAAAAAAGAAAACACATTAAATTGTTAAATTGTGATCACATAAGACAGTCTAAATTCCCCTAATAGAAATGCATGTAGTCAGTCTGAACAGAGGCAGGGATATATTTTGCTATAATTTATGTCTGCAAATCATGTACCTTTCTCTGTCATAGCTCCTATAAGGCATAATTTATATAGTCAACACTTTGTCCCTGTATATCCTTGTGGCTGACGTGGCCTAATGATTCCTTGAGTGAACCACAAGGCATTCAGGATTTCAACCCTGAATGCTCGCCATACTGTATACTGCCCCCAAAACCAACATCTTGAGAGATGAATAGCACTTTTGAATAGTAGGCCTAGAGGTGGGCGAAAATACATTGAAAAGTATTTTGATACAAAATACAAATACTGGGTCAAAAAATGTATCAAAATACAAAATATAAATACAGGCCAGAGAAATGTATTTGAGATTCAAATACGTATTTTGTATTTTGAAAATACATGAAAATACATTTTATAAAAATGTATGCAATGATTAGTAATTTTAAAGATTCATTGCCAAGTATTACATTAATTGCCTGTCAGCATTTCTAAGAATATTATTGACCATACTATGGTGTTTGTCTTTGGAGCAGGCAGCCTAAATTCCTGCCAAAGAGCGTCTGGCTTTCGCCGCACTTGCCCTCTCTCAACCACTGTGTGTCAGTGAGTGAGAGCGCAGGCCAGAGTTAACCGCTATCTTCGAAAACTAGACAGGAACTATGGCATGAGAATGAATGCACAGCTGCCTCTACGCCAGTACTTCATAGACTGCAAAACCGCTCTGCCAGCCTTACAATAATAACTAAAGCGGCACTTTGTCGAGATGCCAACTTGCGTCTTGTGCACAAGACGCAAGTTGGCTGTATCACACACACACACACACACACACACACACACACACACACACACACACACACACACACACACACACACACACACACACACACACACACACACACACACACACACACACACACACACACACACACACGAACAACCAGCAAATTAGATTGAAAGAAAATGTGTCTTTCCCCCCACAGTTTAAACATTTGTGAATGTTTAAAATGTGTCCATTCGAGAATAAAATTACATTAAAAAGTATTTTGTATTTCAAATACAGAAAATACTAGACCTGAAAATGACAAAATACAAAAAAGTATTTCAAAAACGTATTTCAAATACATGTATTTCAAATACTGCCCATCTCAGTTACCGGCTCTATCTACTTTTTAATGTTGAGAGTGTCTCTTGTTTTTATAAATGTGAAGCACCATGAGAAGTGCAGAACAGTATTTTGCTCCCCCAAATGCCTAGTTTGTATTGCGGAAGTGACAATAAAACTGATTCTGATTCTGAATAACCAGGGAAGATGATGGTTGATATGAGCCAAAAGACTATAGGAATTTAAAGAATGCACCCCTCTAATCAGGATTCACATCCATAGGAAAGGACCACACTCTCATACTGATTGACTTACTTCAGTGATACATATTAATTGCATTTAATTCAAAATATTTTTTAAATGAGGGGTCCACTGCCAAATACATATCATTTTGGGGGTCCTTGAAATGAAAAGGTTTGAGCACCACCGATATGGCAACATAGGTTATTTCGGTTTAGGAGGCATTTTTATAATCGGTCTCAGGTCCTTATGTGTTAAGTGGTAAAGAGACAGTCTTGGGAGCTTTTTTTAATTAAAATGTCTCTCTACAGACGAGAAGGAAGTAACACTAAACAATGAACAATAAATCATACGTATCTGGCTCTAACATCTGATGTCTGTCTGAGTTCAATAACAAACCAAACATGGGGATACAGAGAAGGTAGTGTTCACAAGAAGAGACGTCCAACTGAAAAAACAAAAAAAGTGACACTAGGTGTGTGCGTGTGCATGTGTGTGTGTGTGTGTGTGTGTGTGTGTGTGTGTGTGTGTGTGTGTGTGTGTGTGTGTGTGCGTGCGTGCGTGTCCGTGCATATGTATCATCTGTTGATGGTATGCTATATTTCATATCAATATGTTTTTGTCCAAAAACTCTACCTTGTAGAGGTACACAGAAAGACAATGAATTGATTGGCTTTTACTTTTCAAATGACAATAACAAAATTAAATATAATTATTTCTCTGTACAAGGAAGTACCACCGTATGAAAATACATTATAGCTAGCCTGAGTCTACTTATGTTCACTAAGTAAATGAGGATGCAGTGAAGGTGTATTCCCTCACACCAGAATCAATAGCACACAAGGAGGTTACAGTATACACACCCATATTAAAATGTTAAATTGTGATCATATCAGACAGTCTACATTCCCCTAAAGAAAATGCAAGTATTTATAATTCAGTCTGACCAGAGGCAGGGATAATGATCATGATTTTGCTACAATTTTGCATACGGTAGTTTAAACACTCAACGCTTTGTCCATGTACATCCTTGTGGCTGATAGTGGCCTTATGATCCCTTGAGTGAACCACAAGCCATTCAGGATTTCGCCCTGAGTGCTCGCCATACACTGCCCCCAAAACCAACATCTTGAGAGATGAATAGCACTTTTGAATAGTACTGTAGTTTGTATCAGAATGCATCAGCACTTTTTGTTGTTGTCTGCTCTTTCTACTTTTTAATAAAGTTAAACGGCTTGTCTCTGTTTAAAAGTGTCTCTTGTTTTTAAATGTGAACCACCATGAGATGTGGAGAACGGTATTGGTACCAGTGCTTGGTACTAAGATGCCACCTGACCTTGAGGAACATCGCACTTTTAGACAAGGCCTTCAGCCCAGCCTCAGTCTCTGCATGAGCAAGGACTGATTTTGAAGTTCAATACACTCTAGAAGGAGTGTATTGATGTGTGTAACAGAGGCGATCCAAACCTCCCCACCCGGCTTCGAACCCGGGTCTCCCGCATGAAAGTCCAATATCTTAACCATCACTTCAAAGGGACATCCCTATGGAACAAGAGCAGATACTAGACTTTTGAGGCTTCAGGCTGGGGCTGCGACTCTCTCCGCTACACTCACCCCCCTTTGACCTCCTCCTACGGGGAAGCCCAGATTCAGGTCACGGCACCAATGTAGCGGAGGCAATCCGAACCTCCCCACCCGGCTTCGAACCCAGGTATCCCGCGTGAAAGTCCAATATCTTAACCATTACTCCAAAGGGACATCCCTATGGAACGAGAGCAGATCACTAGACTTTTGAGGCTTCAGGCTGGGGCTGCGACTCTCTCCGCCACATGTGTATAATGTTTATATTATAATGAGCGAATCCATTAATTCGACAAACGTTAACGCAAGCCAAGGAGATAGAGGTTACGGCCCTTTGGGATGTGATGGGTTAAAGTGTGTGTTGCACTTCAAAATGTCCCTTAGGCACAGACTGAGACAAACGTTGGGCTGAATTATGCCATTACTCAAGGTACCACCAGTTCAGATCAGTTTTTGATTGCTGAAGCCAAGTTGCAACCATTTTTGAGCAGGTATTTCTTGTAGAGGCCAGTGTCTGTCTCAGGTCAAGATGTTTCTATTGTTTTTTTTTAGTTTTTTTTTTCTCCTTCCAGATTACAAGAGCAAATAATCTATATTCCAAGATATTCTTCTTGTTGCAAATAGTAGAGGACAAGGACCCAAATTGTCATTTAATTTCTTCCTTTTTCATGCTTAAATGCGGAGGTCTTGTGCACCGAGCACAGCAGGCACACTAGGGTTTTAAATGGTAGAACTTTGCACAGTGGGCATTTAGGGGTTCAGTGTCTTGGTCAAAGATGCTTCACCACAAAGCCAGGACGAGCTGGGAATCTGGAACCTTCCTGAAACAGCTTTTCTACCTCGCCACGGCTGTCTAATTATGAATTAATGGCTTCAATAAGACACCTGGCAAGACATGCACATCACTCATGGCAAGCGCATCACTCAGGCAAGACATGCAGATGACTCATGTTCATTATTGACCAACTGCATGTAACATGTAATCCAAAGATAACAAGGAAACCTGGCCATTTCCAGATAAGGGTGGATTGATGGATTGCACATTGGCACATTGGCACATTGCAAAGGCATTTCTTGGATCAGTTACAGGATGACACAGGTACCGGTATAGGATAGGTAGGCTATATAAACTCACTTGCATACTCAATACTCAAACACAAGCTACTCAGGTAAGAGAGGCAATTGCAGGCGGAGGGATTGATGTGTTTACGAGGTTATACCTTTTTGTATCTGTAGATAATTTTTGTGATTCTCTTAGATGTGGGCATATCTGTGAATGTTGAATGTTGAATGAATGCTGCATTAATCCAGTTTTCTACGCATTGCTGCCATCTGTATAAAGACCTTTTTGTTGTTGTTTTCACAGGTTTGTGTCTGATCTTCAGGATGTGGACCATGGTGACTGTGTCCGGTGTTCTGCTGGTCCTGTTCATACAGACTGTTACTGCCAGCCCAGGTAAACCGCCTAGGCCTAGAATTATTTAATGATTTAACTATTGAAAAATAGCAGATATACAAGCTCACAGCGTGGCACCGAGTGCCGCGCTGCGAGCTTGTAGATCTGCAATTTTTGAAAAATCGTGAAAATTATAATTTTGACCCGATTCTATAAGTGTCTTTTGAATCCTAAGATTTTTTGAAAAAGCTATGTTTCTATGTCAGCAATCTGGCTAGCCATCGTCAAAGAAAAGGTCCTTTTCACTTAACTGGTGCTCAGTTAGTCTGTTCTTGAGAGACTACTATGTCATTGGTTCTCAAATTTTGAGCAGTTTGTAAAATACTTAAACCCGAATTTGCATGAAACGTTCTACCCGCAATCTAAGGACCTTTGTCTAACATGCCTATAAAGTGCACATAAAATAAATATGTATTAATATTAATATTAATATTAATATTAATATTAATATTAATAAATATAGCTGCGAGCAGGAATGAAACAAGTAGACAAAATTGGAATTGGAACACCATAAAGTTATAGTTGATTAACCTGGTACTCTGTTCTGACTGGATGAAACTGGCAACCCACTCATAAACCCAATTTATTTTCTGTTGACTGAAGAGCTGACAGACTTTGGCAATTATTACTTTCAGAACTAAAAGTTTAAAACTCTGAAAGTTATAATTGCCATAGTCTGTCCACACAACACACAACAAACCTTTGTTTTAACAAAAATCAGTCACTTCACTAACTTTAATTTGGAAATTAAATAATGTTTCTTTCTTGTTTCTCCCAAATAGTCCTGGACCCGAACCCGTCTGGTCCGAACGAAGGTGTTCAACAACGGGGGAGTATTTGTTATCATTCGGATGATCCAGGTGATGCTACACCAGCAGATGCAGCTAGCTCAAATGGTAACTATATTAATTAAAAACTTCTAGTCGCTCTTCAAGGTCCTTAACCACAACCCCTTCAACAACACAGCCTACAACCGAGGGTAAATGTGTTGCCATCTTTACATGATTCTCTTTAATTGAATAAAAAAGCATTTGTATTTCTTTTTGATTCTTTTTTTTCCTGCAGTTCAGGCATAACCGCTTACAAACAAGTTAAATTGGAGGTGATGAAACAAGTAGACAAAATTGGAATTGGAACACTATAACATTATAGTTGATTAACCTGGTACTCTGTTCTGACTGGATGAAACTGGCAACCCACTAATAAAACCAATTTATTTTCTGTTGACTGAAGAGCTGACAGACTATGGCAATTATTACTTTCAGAACTAAAAGTTTAAAACTCTGAAAGTTATAATTGCCATAGGCTGTCCACACAACACACAACAAACCTTTGTTTTAACAAAAATGAATCACTTGCACTAACTTTAATTTGGAAATTAAATAATGTTTCTTTCTTGTTTCTCCCAAATAGTCTTGGACCCGAACCCGTCTGGTCCGAACGAACAACAACGTTGGAGTGCATGTATTCATTGGGATGATCCAGGTGATGCTACACCAGCAGATGCAGCTAGCTCAAATGGTAACTATATTAATTAAAAACTTCTAGTCGCTCTTCAAGGTCCTTAACCACAACCCCTTCAACAACACAGCCTACAACCGAGGGTAAATGTGTTGCCATCTTTACATGATTCTCTTTAGTTGAATAAAAAAGGCCTTTGTATTTCTTTTTCTTTCTTTTTTTCCTGCAGTTCAGGCATAACCGCTTAAAATCAATCACTTGCACTAACTTTAATTTGGAAATTAAATAATGTTTCTTTCTTGTTTCTCCCAAATAGTCCTGGACCCGAACCCGTCTGGTCCGAACCAAGGGGTTCAACAACGTTGGTTTGATGGATGCAATGCTGATATCCATTGGGATGATCCAGGTGATGCTACACCAGCAGATGCAGCTAGCTCAAATGGTAACTATATTAATTAAAAACTTCTAGTCGCTCTTCAAGGTCCTTAACCACAACCCCTTCAACAACACAGCCTACAACCGAGGGTAAATGTGTTGCCATCTTTACATGATTCTCTTTAGTTGAATAAAAAAGGCTTTTGTATTTCTTTTTCTTTCTTTTTTTCCTGCAGTTCAGGCATAACCGCTTAAAATCAATCACTTGCACTAACTTTAATTTGGAAATTAAATAATGTTTCTTTCTTGTTTCTCCCAAATAGTCCTGGACCCGAACCCGTCTGGTCCGAACCAAGGGGTTCAACAACGTTGGTTTGATGGATGTGATGTTGATATCCATTTGGATGATCCAGGTGATGCTACACCAGCAGATGCAGCTAGCTCAAATGGTAAGTAACTATATTAATTAAAAACTTCTAGTCGCTCTTCAAGGTCCTTAACCACAACCCCTTCAACAACACAGCCTACAACCGAGGGTGAATGTGTTGCCATCTTTACATGATTCTCTTTAGTTGAATAAAAAAAGCATTTGTATTTCTTTTTCTTTCTTTTTTTTTCTTGCAGTTCAGGCATAACCGCTTACAAACAAGTTAAATTGGAGGTGATGAAACAAGTAGACAAAATTGGAATTGGAACACTATACCGTTATAGTTGATTAACCTGGTACTCTGTTCTGACTGGATGAAACTGGCAACCCACTAATAAAACCAATTTATTTTCTGTTGACTGAAGAGCTGACAGACTATGGCAATTATTAATTTCAGAACTAAAAGTTTAAAACTCTGAAAGTTATAATTGCCATAGGCTGTCCACACAACACACAACAAACCTTTGTTTTAACAAAAATGAATCACTTGCACTAACTTTAATTTGGAAATTAAATAATGTTTCTTTCTTGTTTCTCCCAAATAGTCTTGGACCCGAACCCGTCTGGTCCGAACGAACAACAACGTTGGGGTGTTAGTGTTACTGTTAGTGTTAATTTTGATGATCCAGGTGATGCTACACCAGCAGATGCAGCTAGCTCAAATGGTAACTATATTAATTAAAAACTTCTAGTCGCTCTTCAAGGTCCTTAACCACAACCCCTTCAACAACACAGTTGAATTAAAACAAACTCCAGAAAATCATCTGCACGATAGCTAGGGTGCAAATTGAGAGTATGACATCAATGTATGAGACCCAGGTACTTACAGGAATGGGAAAGCTATTGCTAGGGATGGGGCCCACCTGCTATACATTCAATACCACCTTTTACCATCAGTTCTGCACATAATGTGTACATGCCTCTTGAACTACAGTATGACTGGTACTGTAGCATATTCCATTTTCCTCTCTGAGCTGTTGTTTTGTACTGTCAATGTATTGTCAATGTAGCCGATCTTTCTATGTATTGTGCATTTGTCTCTGTATTGTGATTTTTGTGTCCTGATGGCTGCTTGGTGCAAAATGAATTATATAAGGCATCTATCTAATTAGGGTTTAGGGCTCTATGGGTTAGGGCTCTAAACGCTTTTTCTGCAACATCATGGTATATACACTAGCAGTGTTGTGAAGTGTTGTGAATCGCTCTGCGATTTGTTTTGTCTCTGTGATGCGGAGACAAAACAAATTGCGGAACGGAGCGAGCAGGCTGGCACCCAGGCTAACATTCTTCTTCTTTTCAGCTCAACTTGTATGTGGGAGGAGTTACATCCAAGTTGGCCTGCGATTGGCCAGCCTGGTATCCCACGGGTTGGATGGATCCTCTGGTCATCTGGCCGATCGCCGCTGCTCAGATTCCACACAGCGCCATGGGGGGGTGTACTACCGAGTGGCCCGCCAGGCTAACACCTGTGGAAACACACTGACCGTGAGGATTTATCTGCTAATTCATGTCTCTAATCTCACGTGACTGTGGAAATTAATTCTATCCTCCATTTCTCTCCGGTCATTGGTTGGTTACAGTTCGGCTCACATGACTGCTGTTTGGCCACAAAGCATTCCACAGATAGATTCCCATCACTGTGTGCATCTTATTACAGGTTAAACAACCACAGGAGTTTAGTATATGAAATGCATTCTGTTAATACTAATTAACTACATTTTAGTATATTATTTTAATTAATGTATAATAATGTGAAATATACTGGTAAGATTACTCAGGTGTCCATTAACCCCATGTCTTTCAGACCAACAGCACTCATGCCACCTACTCCAACACTTTATTTGTCTACCCTGCAAATGACGTTTCATCAGGTCTTCCAGTGAGGTTTCGCTTCTCCTGTGTCTATCCTCTGGACACAGAGACCAGTCTGAAGGTGGCCTTCGGCAGACCAATTGGTCGGTAAGTAACTTTATCTATAGACGGGTTCATTTAAAGGTTTGTTAATCTTGCTAACAAAACAATACGTAGAGGTAGCTAACACCCGGATTAAGTCACATTTTGACCAGTCCGGTGGCCCATAACCTAAAATTAGTTTGACACCCCTACAGCGGGTCGGCTACAGCGTAAGGTGTTGTGGCTTGTTAGGTTATAGGCTAACACTACACTGCTTTGTGTCACATTGGCATACAATACAGTAGGAAATGATCTAGTGATTGCCATCAGTATTTTAAAAGTACTATGGTAAAAAGCGTGTTTTGTAAAATAACGTGTTAATCTGCCATTGAGGTAATAGGCTTTGTCATTGTCATGCAATATATAGGTTACATTTAAGATGTTAGCATAGTTTTTCGAGTGTCAGATTTTGAAATGAAAGGATTTGTTCCAAGACTACAAAATAGTAGATAACCAGTCAAATGTCATATTGTTTCCAGTTCTAGGGTTCAAAGTGCCCTTTCAGGTCGGGGTCCACAAGCCAGAGCCTCCATCTCTTTGTTCCATGACTCCAACTACACAGAGCCTTACCCAGTAGGCCCGCTCGCCCTGCCACTGGGCTCTGCCCTGCATGTAGGAGTGTCTGTAGACGAGACCGAGACAGAGCGCTTTGTGGTGGTTCTGGACAACTGCTACGCCACTCCCTCATCCAACCACAATGACTCCATGCGACTCTTCCTCATCCAGAACAAGTAGGCTACTGTACTGTGTCTTGATCCTCTCCAGATGCTCTGTGCCAAAAAAAATTAACGTAATCAAAAAGAGAAATGTAACACAATGAAATATGACTGACCAGCAGCATAACAACGTCTTTCTTCCAGGTGTGCTAGCAATCGTCGGCGGGTGACGGTGGATGAGAACGGCTCGTCCCTCCATGCTCGTTTCTCTGCTCAGCTCCCGGTCAAGGCCAACCAAGGCGTGTTCCTCCACTGCAGCCTCCACATGTGTGACCAGAGCACCACCTCCTGCTCTCCTGTAAGTCAAGTCTCGCACTACCTCACCTCATGAAAGCTCACTCTCACTCTGCAGAGGTGTGCATTGGCACTACTCTCATGATTCAATTCGATTACGATTCACCAGTTAACAATTCGCGATGTATCGCAATGCATTTTTCATCAGTTAATACAAGCAGATATACTGAACAACATATTTAGAATCATATTATTATATATAATACCAGCGCGAGGTCACACAGTGTGGTTGCCCTAACAGGGCATCATCTGGGAATCGCGGCAACACAGACAAGGTGTGCCGTTTTTCATAGTTAATGTGTAATCTCCGATTGTCAATTATCGATTATGTCACGTTGCTGCATCGAAGCAGAATTGAGCATGGACGAATTGTGATGCATTACTGAATCGATTATTTTTTACACCACTGTGTCTCATTGCTGCTACATCTTTTGCAGGTTTGCTTGGGGAGAGCACCTCGTTCAGTCTCCACCGGTAACATGAACATCCAGCCCCTCACCATTGGACCAATCACCTGTGAGTATTAAAAGCTGCAATTGTGACCTTTTATGTCCTACCAGGGCCTTTCAATAAGCTCTGTGCATAACTGTAGTCCCAGTTTCACAGAAGTGGCATAGTACCCATTTCCTGTACCGGTTAATTTTACATATTAGCTCCTTCATTTGTGTTTTTATTTCAAGGCTAATAATAAGAAAAGATATATATATTTAAAAAAAAAGAAACGAACAGGACATGGGTGTGCCACTTTCAGGAAAACTGGGACTACAGATATGCACAGAGTTAGAGACCACATTTCTACAGCTCACAGTTTTAGAGGCCTGGGAGAGATTTGCATTGTGAGCTTGTAGATCTGCTATTTTATAAAAAAACATTCTGGGACATTCTGAATATGAGTACTTTAGTTTTGAACTTTAAGTACATTTTGATGCCAATACTTTTGTTCTTTTACTCAAGTAAATGTTGAATTCCGGACTTGTAATAGAGTATTTCTACATTGCAGTAATGATACTTTTTACTTAAGTAAAACATGTGAGTACTTTTTCCACTCTGTGCTACATACATCTAAATAAGTTCTGTATTGCAGCTTTAAGTATATTTATCCTACTGAGAATATTAACCATTTCCTTTGTTATTCTTTTTGTGTCCCCCGGATCTTCAGGGGGAAATGTGGCAGGCTGAAACAGAGGATTCTTCAATGATGCCTGGAGTCCCAATATATGACTTCAATTTTAGATTTCTGTGATTTCTGTGATTCACATCAATACTTAACTAAATCAAGGAGAATTTAAGGAGAATTGTCAACATTTATAAAAATGTTCTTTTGATTTCTATTCTATCTTTTCTATATAATATTAAACAATCAAATCCCAATCAATTAATAAAATACTTGAGCATTCATTCATGCCTTTTTGTGTTTGTAAATACATCTAAAATATGTATAAGTTATGATAGTGTTTATAAATACATTATATAACAGTAGTGATGATAGTGTAAGTGGGGGTAAGTGTGATTTCTTTATTTTGTGATTAGAACAGGGGTGTCCAAACTTTTCTCAAAGGGGGCCACATTAGAAAATATTAAAAAACCCAAGGGCGGACTACATCTCCGGGCAAAATGTACTTTTGGTCGGACCATAACAAAGTAACATACTGTATAGGCATCGCAATTACAATATTTATTTAACTCTCATCATGAATATTTAACATCACTGGTCTTTTGTCAGGTGTGTGCTCTGAACTAAACATAAATAACTCACATTACCAAATGTAACCAGACGTGCAAGGTAAAAAAAATCCAACAAAATAGCCTTTCTTTGACCCCTTCAGAATGAGACAGGGAACAAGGAATCCTGATAAATTATACTCTGGGAAAATAGTCTTGTTTGACGGTGCTGGCGGGCTGTTTAAAGTACAATATAGGAATGAAGCTGAAGTTAGTCATCGGGTGACATTTGGCCCCCCGCACTTTGGACACCCTTTCAGAAAACCAAATTGTGGGGACTTAGATAGTCAATCCTGATAGTGTCATCATAAGAATTATCCATGCACACAAACATGGTATGTGAAGCCACAAGTTTGTGATAAACTGTAATCCTGTGACACCACACAATGCAAACGTTCCTAGATCAGCCGTAACACTATAAATGAGTGCTCTTAATGCACTGTTGAGTGAGAGCTGCTGTGCTCACATCTACTGAATACAGAACATACATATCTTCTATAGTATTTCCTGCAGAAAACGGAGTGGTGTTGTTTGTGTCGTGTTTTTCAGTGAAGCAGAGAGCAGCGTTTTTGTCCGCTTCTCCTGTCATCTGTTTCATGTCTCCTTCACCTCCCATTTGCATAGTTTTCTCTTTTCCGCTCGCAGGTGCAGTAGCAATGGTTTCCATCAGCGCCAGCGGTCCAGCATTACGTACACCATCCTCACCTATATGAACACAAAACAAGGATTAATGCCTAATTATAGTTGCCACCTGACGTGATGTAATTTTCATCAACATCTCATGTCTGTGGGGAGTCTGGGGACATCCGCATACAATCCCAGATTGTGTGACCATGCATACCTTATGCATGCCAAGTACACTGACTACATAGAACAGAAAGTTACTGAATTTCCCCCTTGGGATAATAAAGGTATCTATCTATCTATCTATCTATCTATCTATCTATCTATCTATCTATCTATCTATCTATCTATCTATCTATCTATCTATCTATCTATAAAGTTTGAGAATCTGTTTGAGGAGAGGTTCAGAGGAGATCTGTACTTGTCCACTGTATTATACAGAATTGTGACAATAGAGTACTTGAAATTGAAACGATGTTTGTTGGCAGGTTTGTCGGAATGCAATACAAAGAGCAGATTTTATTTAACAGAATAAAAACATGAATAAAAAATACTTCTCAAAGCTTTTCTGAAGGAATTGATTAGAATCTGAGGTCTGGAGCAGGGGTTCCCAAACTTTTTTGTCTCAGGGCACCCCATAAATATTTTTTTAATCTGAGGCACCCCTACATTATAATTTTCACTCCCAGCACCTTATATCTATAGCATATCGTCGTTGTCGGGTGTAAACCTTCGTTCATTTTGTATTTATCATCTAAAAAATGGACTAAACTAGTAAAAACAGCAGATCTACAAGCACACAACGCCTCGCATCGCGAGTGTGCTTATAGATCGGCTGTTTTCACTAGTTTTGTGCGACGGTCTTGTATGATGAAGCAGGGCTTTGCTTTACCAAAAGACGTACACATTTGAAACTTGGAGATACAAGGTTTCTGCCCGACAGTGACAATATTTTAGTGATTATGTTGCAAGGAAAATGTTGAGATAATAGCCATTTTGGTTAGAACTTACTGAAAATAACATTGTAGTTCAAGTTTAAAATGATACTAAATATTTTTTCAATTGTACAAAAAAAAATCCAAATATTATCAAATTATCTCTCGGCAATCCTGGACTGCCGTCACAAGTTTAAAATGATACTAAATATTTTTTCAATTGTACAAAAAAAAATCCAAATATTATCAAATTATCTCTCGGCAATCCTGGACTGCCGTCACGGCACCCCAGGGTGCCCCGTCACCCACTTTGAAAACCTCTGGTCTGGAGGACTATAATAGGATGTACAGAAGAGTCTGCAGACTCTCGTGCCTATGCGGACGAGCCAACAATATTCATGCTATGCCTTAAGTTAAGAAGTAGGGTTGTGTTTAGAGTGTCCGCCCTGAGACTGGGAGGTCAGGGTTCGATCCCCGGCTCGTACAGTCTTTGGAGTCATACCAAAGACTGAAAAATTAGACCCAGTGCCTCCCTGCTTGGCACTCAGCATCAAGGGTTGGATCCTGCCCTATGCGCCTCATGGCTCAGCAAGGCTTACAAAGACTTTCAATATATGTCTACCGAGATATGTTGGAGCCACTAGAGTGCGACATGGTACACAAATCCTTCAAATATTCTCTGAAATGGGCTGTTTACTGTTGCTAGATCCAGTTGTTTCTGTGAAGTTGCAGCGATACATTTACTTATTTTTTTCTTTAGCTTTCAGCAGTCTCTAAAATGATAGCTCAGAGTTATTTTTAATCTGTTTGTATAGTCAATCGCACAACAGCTTTACCAATTTAGATATTTTTGGCCGGTGTTCAGAAAGAATGAAAGCTGCCGTCGCTACAGTGTGTGCTTCCCAGATTAGTATTATTTCCCGCATAACTTCCTTGTACAATGACGTCACGCGCATAGCCTCTATAATGAACTGAGGAGTGTGTTACCGACATTTATGGCAACTCTCCTATTATGACACTGTATTTATCCAAATACAACATGATTTTATACCGTACGTACCATTCCCCCGTCTGCACTTCAGCGTCACCATGGTGATGAGGTTGTCCAGGGGCTGTAGGGAGGTCATCCAGACGGGCAGGAAGGCCCAGCTCTGCAGCCTGCGCGGCAGACACCCCGGCCTCCGCGCCTGGAGCACGTTCACCGCCACCACAAAGACGGCCGCCAAGCCCAGCGGCGTCCCCACCCCGGCCAGCACCCTCCACCCGGCCATGGAGAGAGCAAACACCACGCAGGGGATGAGCAGGAAGCAGAGCAGCAGGTAGAGCACAGCAAACCAGCGGTACCTGCGGGGTTTTGTTTGTTCCTGTTGTTTTTAATCCCTATTAATCCATATGTCTTTTAACCTATTGAGGTTTCATTAAATGCAAACCATGTTATAGCATGAAAACATGCAAACAAACTGCATGAGGTGCTGCTGACCTAGGTATGTACAGAATTAAAGAAAAAGCTGCACACACAAGGTCTTCTTCAGGGAATGAATATTCAGTTGTTGCACATACTTATCACGTAAAATCACGTCAAATCTCAAAGTATCAATCAAAAGGTAGGCCTACATTGAATCGTTTTGCAAAAGGAGAAATAGCCCATTCTCCAGAGTCATGATGTGTCTATCATATGGTTTCTACAGTTGTTTTCAATGTTGCACTTCAGTGTGCAGTAAATGCTTGGTAGTGTGCAGCAAATGCTTAGTTGTGTGTACTCAATGAATGGTATGTGTCATTTGAAGATATGGCTGTGTGTACCAAATGAAAACACAGTTAAGAGATTTGATGGCAAAGAGTCATCTTGCGAAGGGAGTGTCAGGTTTAGCATTTTGTGTGTACGGTTTTCAGTTTTGTGTGTGCAGTTTTGAGAAAGCCGTTATTGTATTGAGAAACGTGTGTTAACAATCGTGAAAAACTGTATTACAGTACCTGCCAGTACATCTGCCAAGGGCACGAGCCATGTGGATGGGGAGGCGGGAGGCTGGTACTGGGTACCATAACAGAATACCCAGGACATTGAAGAAGAAATGACACAGGGCCACCTGTAGAGTAAAGGAGAGGAGAGGTTATTCTTCATTGCAACTGAGAATGACAGAGTTAATGAGAAAATGTGCATGCGTGTGTGCATGGGTCCGTCCGTCCATGCATGCGTGGGAGTGTGTGTACCTGTACTGATGCAGCCAGTCTATCTCCAGGACTTGCCAGGGCTGCCAGTATTGCGGTGGTGGTGGTACCCAGGTTGGAGCCCAGCGTCAGAGGATAGGCTCTCTCAATGCTGATCACACCGATACCTGAGTGGGTCCTTCATGCGTTAAACGCAACAAGCATTTCCAGCCAAGTCATCAAGTGTGTGTGCGTGTGTGTGCTTGTGCGAGGGTGTGTGTGTGTGTGTGTGTGTCATACCTATGAGCGGCGTGATTGCAGAGGTGAAGACAGAACTACTTTGAACCACAAAGGTCATGCCTGCTCCCACTAAGAGAGCTAGATAACCTGCCAGCCAGCCAAATGGATAGGGGAAATCTGGACAGGAGGGGTTTCCAGGGGGTCCCCAGAAAAAAATGGTTAATAAAGCACCAAAATCAGCCACTTTTAACCACTTATACCCAACAGTATATACGGTACATGATTTGAATAGCAGAATCTATGAGTTCAGTTCACAACACGTTGCGATGCGATGCGTTGTGAGCTTGTAGACCTGCAAGTACTATATTTTTTAACAAAAATCTTGTAAGGCACAAATATTCTTTTGTGTGTGTGCGTGCGTGCGTGCGTGCGTGCGTGCGTGCGTGTGCGCGCGCCCCTATACAGACCTGTATTAATAACAGTGTTGACTGCAGCGGCCAGCTGGCCCTTCAGCAGTGAGCCCAGTACTTTGACCAGAACTACCAGACAGCTGCAGAGCACCAGCAGAGAGCAGCCCAGCAGGATCAGACCTATGGCCACGTCTGATAGAGAGCTGTCCACAAACAGATGGCTGCCTGGGACACGTAGACACACAGACAGACAGACACGCTATATTGTCTAAGGATGGATTTGAATCTAACGGTAAGGTAACTGATTACTTTGACAGTCGAGACTATAACATGAACAATATCTAAATAGGTAGAGAAGAAAGTGACTAGTGGCTATGGGATGCTAACCCTGAATGTAAAATAAATTACACAGTAGGGGGAACTAATGGTGTGAAATTATTGGTAAACTTAGAATAGTAATAGAACAATTATTGGTAAAAGAATAGTAATAGAATAGAACAGAACAAATATGTCAAGGTCACTGCCTGTCCACATCTCCAGTTTTTACATTTTTGCCTTCATTCCCCTCGTGCCTCCTGTGTTTGATTTTGTGTTCTGAGTTCCTACTTTTGAGTTGTGCCTCGAGCGTCATTCCAGACGAGCACAGTCAAACTTGTGCAGAACAGACCCTATGTCATATTTCCATCTGAAGACGATTGAGGACATACTTTAAAAAATGTCTTACATTTCATTGTGTGTTCTGACAGAGAGTGGTTGTGTGCACTCCAGGCTGTTTCATTCTTCTGTCAGCCCATGCAGACAGAAAAAAGGGAGAGAAAGATATTAAGAAAAAAAAAGGTGAACTGTGTGCGAGATTCCTTTAAGTGAGCATTACATCTGTGATTGATTCATAAAATGGCCCCTGAAAATGTTGGTACATACAAAAGCTTACACATGCAAACACATTAGGGCGCATGTCCCATGATGGTCAATTAATCGGTTGATTTGGTCTTAATGTATGAGTATGACATTGCCAGTTGATTTGTCAATTATTAATGTAAAGTCTAGTTAACCAATAATCACTCCAACCTGAAAAGGCTGGTCTGTGCATGATTGAATGAACAATTGAATCGAATCAACTAGATGATTAGTCGACAAATTAAATAATTTATTTCTCAGAATACATCCCTACAATACAGTCATCACAACTAACAACTTAGTTGTTATGACACACGCACACGCCACACGCACGTGCACGCGCACGCACACGCACACGCACACGCACACGCACACACACACACACACACACACACACACACACACACACACACACACACACACACACACACACATACCTGCACTGCGATGACTGTGCTTTGACACCAGTGTCTCACCAGACTCCTGTTCCTCATGCTCTGATCTCCTATAGCGACTGCTGTGATGACAGTGGGGTCCAGCTACATGGACAGGACAGAGACAACCAATTAGCCTACACATCATAGTTTCGAAAGAATCGAAACCTAGTATGTTCAAAAGTGTTACTTTTCCGGAAATGAAAAAAAAAGAAAAAGAAAAAAAAAAGAAAAACGTGTTCCAATGTAGTCCAATGTATTTAATCAAAAGCTCTTTTATAATGTGAAGATAGACGATCTACAAGCTCACAAAGTGTTGCATTACGATGTTGTGAGCTTGCAAATCAGCTATTTTCGCTATTCGTCTTACTACAAAGTATATAGGACTTATGTGGGTAAATGGCAGGGATGGAAACCAACAGTGCAAGGTGTACATGGTACTTTGAATAGCAGTGGTTCTCAACCAGTGGTCTGGGGACCATCAGTGGTCCTTGAGGGGGTTCAAGGTGGTCTCCAGCTAAATGATGAAAGTTTGTAACCAAATGGACACTTATAGATCTTTAACTCCTGAGAGTTAAAGACATTTCAGGTCCATTTGGTTTCATTTCAAGCCCTCAAGAGTTAAATTATTGTTAAACCCCTGCATTACTTAATTTACAAGAAGTCTACACAATTACAATTACAGAATGTAGAAGAAGTGTTTTTTTGATTGACCTGTTGTCAGTCCTATGGCAATACAGAAAGGAATTGTGTACAAAATCCTATACAACAATAATGGAATCTTCCAAGTTTTGGGTCCGAGAGGCTAAATCTCATCAAATGGTGGTCCGTGGCTCAATAATTGCTGAATAATTAATATGGTTAAAAACCACCTGTATAATCATGCGAATGGTTCAGTGATGCATGGTGTACAGTGAATAGCAGCACCTGTATAATCATTTTGGTTAGCGGTTTAGTGATGGGTTTACATTGTATATACCTGTATAATCATTTTGGTGAGCGGTTCAGTGATGACCTTTAGGAGCTCTGGGGCTTCCTCTCCAGTCCTGAGCTGGAGGGAGTCGACTGCCGCCTGTGACAGACGTCTCAGGAGACCACTCACAACCTCTAGGGGGAGGAGCACCAGCACGGACAGCCAATTAAAACAGTCGTGAACTGTGGCTCCAGCAAACGCCCTGTAAAAGGCATGATAAAAAAAAACCATTTGCTTTATGTTTTCATTTGCTGTACAGTCGATCCCAAATGAACAGACGCAAATGCGTGTGCATGTGCATGGACATACACGCACACGCACACACACATACAAAATACTGTAACTCACTCACACACACTATACTCGTAGGCCTACCGATCAAACTCATCTCTTTCGCCAGCCTGCATCAGAGCAACGATGGTGTTGGTGACTGACGTCCCAATGTTGGAGCCCATGATGATAGGGATAGCAGACTGAACATTCAATACTATGATGGACGGATAAACAGATAGATAAATAGATTGACAGACGTATAACGAGACAGAGACACATCAAATGGATACACATGTACCTCTATCATACCTTTTGCTTTTACAGTGCAGGTTTGCTAAGAGTATAGCAGTGGTTCTCAAAGTTTATAGCTAAAGACCCAAAAGGGAAATTAGATGCTTGCCTGGGACCCAAACTAGTGAAAACAGCAGATCTACAAGCTGGCAACACTGCGTGAAGCGACACATTGTGAGCTTGTTCTAGATCTGCTAGATCTGCTAAAATAGCAGATCTATTGTTGATATTTACTCGCAACCGATAAAAATGTCACTGTTTGGTAGTATAGTTATTGTGTGGATGTTTGTATAACTCACATCCAGAGGACACCAGGCTGACGGTGATGGAGGTGGAGGTGGAGGAGCTCTGCACCAGCACCGTCACCATGATCCCCACCACCAGCCCCGCCACGGGGTTAGACAGCACCGCACTGTCCTGGAGGATGTCCCCCGCGG
The DNA here is from genome assembly GCF_963921795.1 of Nannobrachium achirus. Classification (NCBI taxonomy): domain Eukaryota; kingdom Metazoa; phylum Chordata; class Actinopteri; order Myctophiformes; family Myctophidae; genus Nannobrachium; species Nannobrachium achirus. Next base: position 40,132,309 of record NC_137826.1, on the reverse strand, counting down.
CCCTGCCTGGTGGCACGCACACACACAGAGACACAGAGAGAGATATAAGACACACTAATGGAGAATAATGGTTTCTGGGTTTGATTCCATGCATTATGGCTCGGTTTCAGAAAGGCTCCTCGCCTTGGAACCGAAATGTGGGCCCTGCTCGGGAGCGTACTAACCCCAGTTCTCAGAACCCAGAAGTTTGGGTTGCTTTCAAAATGTTTTTAAAACACAGAAAATAGCAGATTTACACGTTGTGAGCATCGGCTACTTGCACCCCTTCAGGGATAATTCTGGTTATAACGAAATGTAGACCAAAAATAATCACAGTATTTCACACATTCTGGAAAGTTTTGGGATATGGACGTTTCTGGGTTACGCCTTTGATGTTAAAAAGAGACATAATTGAATATAAGTGTGGGACAAAGAAAGAGACAGGAAAATAAAGATGGATTGCAGTATCTGGTATGTGATGTAAGCAGTAACATGCTGCGGAACGACAGTGAGGGTGATGGTGGTGATGATGATGATGATGATGAAGGCTGTGTACCTCCGGCCAGCTGGAAGGCGGAGCTGAGGATGTCGAGGGAGCAGACAAAGAGGTAAAGAAGGATGAAGAGGAGGGGGATCTTGGAGATGCCGGCAGCAACCGATCTCACACTTCCGGCTTTTGATTGACTTTCCATGGCGTGAAATCTCCTGCGGCATAGAGACAGCAAGAACACATGATTTATTTCATTTTCAGCTGTAGAGGAAGACGATGATTGATCCAAACCATTCCTTATGGTCAACACCCTGAATTTAGTGATTCAGTTTTTTTTCTCTGCTCCTGTAGCTCCTGTCACATTCCTTGCCTAAGTCGTAACTGTCAGATTGAAATTTAACCCAATTCTTGTTTTCTTTAGTGGCATTATAATAAAGCTAGGCTAGTGAACGAGTTGCTCACTGCAAGGAGTGAGAGAGAAGGCTACATTTTGGCAAGACTTTAAATTTTGCTCAAAAGCTAAAGTAATAATTATTAATATTAGAGTTAAGTTCTCAAAATGTGGCTATGAATAAAATAATTCAATGATGTTAGTTTTGCCAACATTGCTAAAAGAAACATCCCCCCCTGAGGCTAATTTGTGACTTATAAAACAGTTACAGAAACCCAATGAATAATGGTGGTAGATCAGTTAACGTCCTTATAACTAAAGAGAAGATTTTGTAGTATTACTTTTGTGAAATTTTGCCCCAATAATGCAAGAATGAAAGACAAGGGTGAAAGGGCAAAAGAAAAGAAAGAGTGAAATAAGTGTCAGAGAAAGCAGAAAAAGCCAAGTAAAGGTAGATAGACTATTTCAGCCTGAATACATCTACTATCTACTCTATGATCTTAATCAACTAAAAACTGAACTCGGAGGAAAAAAATAAAGTAACACAATTAGTAGAAACCGTGAAGGTGTGAAAGAATAAAGGCACAAGTACAAACAAATAATTTACCTACCTTCTTTAACACACAGTGAGACCAGCCTGAGACAGAGAGTAAAAGGGAAAAGAATGGAAGTCAGCGTGGAAAAAAATTAAGAGATGGGAAACTTTGAACTCTCTCCCTCCACCCTTTTTATTTAATTATTTGTTCGCTGCTAGTACCAGTAGCGTTGGTGATGTCTTCCACTTTTGTCTTGCCACATCCATACTTTGCTGTTTGCCATGCCCATTCAACATATTTATTGTTCTTTAATTTACGTAAAGTGATTTGAAATGGAAGTTATGCCCTAATTTATACTTGTTTTATGAGCGATCTAAATAAACAAACAAACAAACAAACAAACAAATACATACTGTAAATACCTAAATACATAAATATAGGTTTGAGCAATTTTGGAAAACTTTCAGCTATATTTACATGTTCAAAATAGGGATGCCAGGTTGAAAGTAGTTAATCCACAAGTGCTGGTCTTAAAGGGGCCTGGTGCCATAGTGTGTACACACTGCGGTTTCCAAACCTTGGTTGTGACCCATAAGGTGTCCCTCTTTCTTTCTCTGTTGCACAGAGAAGAAAATAAATGCATGTATGCTTGACATAATTTTAAGGTAAGCTGTCTAATTCATTTTAAATACAATTCCATGCAATATTTGTGACTATATACTGTATATTCATACAGTAGCACTTGCATGTACAGTAGTTGAAACTACTAGACCGGTGCCCCTTGGCCCTGTTCACTGTCCTACTCGGGAACAATGCAAGTCAGAAATAAGTTGGGAATGCTTGCCCCACTTATTTTTTACTGCACAAATGTCTGTGTGGGCCCTGGGACAAAAATACATTCACAGGCAGTACAGGCACTATTGCTAAATGTCAGCATAACATTGGATTTTCAGTGTGGTATAGTTTATCTTGCCACTGGAAATAGACAGATAGCAGATATGGCAGATAGCAGATCATGGATCAAAGTCTATCTGCAGAAGTACTTAGAGGGGAGTAAGACATTAAACCAGGAAGACGTTAGGTATTGTTACCGGAGGCAGAACAAATAGGAGATTCCTGAGCCTGGACGAGACTATGAGGGATTATGAGGAGGCCTTGGAGTGGACAGTGGGGCGCATTTCCAACAGACTGCTTGTATTTCGGACACGTCTGACACATCACCTGACTTAATGAGGAGGCGGTATTTTAGTGTCAGCAAGGAAAGGAGATTCTTGAATCTTCTTGGTTCTTAGACTCCTGGGCCTTATGGCTCTGAAGGACTACGAGGAGACCACAGCCTTCCTGGGACAGTGGGGGCACTTCCAGCAGACGGTGTTCTTCCTGCTCTGCACCAGCACCATTCCCAATGGCTTCAGTGCGTTCTCGGTCATTTTCCTGGCCGACACCCCCCGCCACCACTGCCTGGTTCCAGATGTCAACCTAACCGCAGAGTGGCGCAAGGCCATCATCCCAGTAGAGGTGAGCACCTGACTAGCAGAGTATTGTTCTTTACGGTATGTTAATACATCGCAGTGTGGCCTCTAACGCATTGGTTCTCAAGGGAGGGGTTTGTGGAAATCCAGGAGTCCTTCAGGGGTTCCAGGGGGAGCCCAGCTAAATTACGAATAGGAAGCAAAAAGGACACTTACGGGCCTATAACTCTGAGAGTGTACTACTTTTTCTTTTTTGAGCGGTGCTAACCGCTCCTATAGACCGCTTTTTTACCAAAACCATGATGTCACAAATGATGATGACATGAGTCCGCTAGGCTAGACCAATGAAACACTTCGATTCTGTTGATCTGTCCATGATGTCATAGTCACATAGGCACCCGATTGGTTAACTCTGATTTAGAACGCGTTTAGGCCGCCTAGATACGTCATAAAAAATTATTGAGCGGTGCTAACCTTGAATTTCAAAATTGTATTAGATGAATATTCACTTATAAGCGATAAAATAACCACACTTTTAGACAGACTGTGGAGATCTTACAGGTTATAAATGATAGTTTAAATGAAGTTTAAAATACAAATAAACACAATATCCACTGGGTATCCACTGATTGCCCAGTTCTTCGGGCTCTTCGGGCCCAGCTCTTCTTGAAAGATTCAGTCAAGTCAGTGGTCTTGAACATAGCTGACAGTTGTTGTACTTGGCTGACAGCTGTTGTACTTGGTTGTACAGCTGTTGCTGCAAGGTCTGTGGTTCCCAAAAATTTAAAATACAAATAAACAGCTTTTGGAAAAAAAGATTATGCTGTCACTAATGAGGGTAACATGAGTTAACTAGACCAAATGTTCCGCCCCAGGATAACGGATGATTCTTTGGTCAAAATAATCGTGGTATGAAATTCAAATACTTCGGCTTTGCCGAAATAATTAGTATAGGGTCATAAACAAAAATCTAGAGGCAAATAAGGTCCCTGGTTGCCTAACTGACGACCACCAGAGTCATCAGGCTCTGGTGGCAGAGCTGGTTCTGTCTAGAGATGGTTCCGTCCTCTGTATGGTGTAAAGGTCAGGACACACGAAAACCTTATATAGTCTGAGCAGACCTCTAGACTGACATCATACACAACACAAAGAATATTGCCAAGCATGCCTATCAACACTGATTCGCGCAGGCGCCCTTACAGGAATTAGTTTGCACCGCTCACTTCGCATGGGTGCGATTTTTTAATAATAAGGATGTATTTATTTCCCTGGCACAAAAGGGGGAATTAATAATAACCAAAACTAAATAAATACACTATATCGGCTATCTGTTGTTGGCCAAATATAAACATTTGGAGGGTCCCAGAATTTCCATATCGGTGCATCCCAAGTTACATTCATATAGGGCTAATATTCAGTGATGGGCAGTAGCTAGCTACAAGTAGCTTAGCTATGTAGCTTAACTACATTTCTAAGTAGCGTAACGGAAACTAGCTACATTTCTCTGGGGATAGCTTGTGGTGTAGTTGAGCTTAGTTTAATCAAGAGTAACTAGTAATGTAGCTTACTACATTTTCCAAGTAGCTGGGCCATCACGGTCGGGATGAATGAATGAATTAATAGAACAGTCATTACAATAGTGTCCCCAATAGTGAGGGGTATACATTTAATTTAAATCCAGACAGAAGGTTTCCAGTTTCAGTCTGTTTTATAATAAACATTTCTTTTGCAAGCATTTTATGCCTGCATGCCCATTTGTTTGGTGGAAAAAAGAAGAAAGAAAAAGTAGTGTTGATGTAGCTAGCTATTTCTGTCCTGTAGCTTGTAGTGTAACTTGTTACACTTCTCTGGGGATAGCTTGTAGTGTAGTTGAGCTATATTTAATCAAGAGTAACTAGTAGTGTAGCTCACTATATTTTACAAGTAGCTTGCCCATCACTGCTAATATTGCACCGTGATGAAGGTTATGTTATATTTGACAAGGTGGTGAACGGACAGGAGGAGCAGAGCCGATGCCAGCGCTACAGACTGGATGAGGTCAGGAACCTGTCTGCTCTGGGCTACGTCCCCGGTCAGGATGTGAACCTCACTGAACTGAGACAGGAGAGCTGTGTGGACGGATGGAGCTACAGCCAAGACGTCTACCAGTCCACCATAGTCACGGAGGTCAGTGTGCGTGCCTGTGTGCGCGTGTGTTTACACTTTCAAGTTAAAGCTGCAATTTATGTGAATTGTACTGTAAATTGTCAACTTGCAGTTTGACCTGGTATGCAGCAACCAGTGGAAGCAACCGTTCACCTCCTCCTTGTACTTCCTTGGAGTTCTGAGTGGGTCCTTCTTCTCTGGACAGATCTCAGACAGGTATTTGAAACACGAGGCATGATTATTTGACATGACCTGATGCTCCCGTCTCATCAGGCTTGCGGGGAAATGGCCTGAAATGAATGAGTATACTTCACAGCCTTCCTAGGATTGTAGTCAAAAGTAATATATTTGTCTTTAAAATGTAGTGGAGGGAAAGTAATACAAAAAGGTATAGAAACAGTGCAGTACTCAAGTAAATGCACTTTGTTACTGCCTGCCACTGCCCATTTGTGACTGACATAAGGAAAAGGTCATGGGATTGAGACTGCACACTTTGACCTTCCGTATGGACTAATAGTTAACCTGTGTTAGTGTTGGTCTATCTGGTTTATAATCCACCAACAATAACTAACAGTTTCCCTTTGTCCAGATGTGTATGGCTGGCCTATTAAAAAGAGAGAAAAAGAGTTTTAGTAGAATGACAACTTTTTTATTGTTATAACTGCTCAAAGGCCTCTTTGTATGTTGGTTATAGTGCTCATAATGCTCAATAACACCTGCATTTAGTATGCCGTTTGCTTGTCCACAGATTCTAATGTTTACCTCGCCTGCCTTCTGTTGGTTGGTTAACTATGTAGCACTTAATAGTTTTTTTTAGCACTTTCTTTACGTGACCATTTACCCTGTAATTAGTTGAATAGGGTCTCAGACTCCCAGCCATTAACTAAATTGCAAAGGAAAGAGAAACAAAACAAAACACATATTGGCAAATTCTGTCTCCTTTTTTTTAAGGTTTGGAAGAAAGCCAGTTCTGTTTGCAACCATGGCAGTCCAGACACTTTTCACCTTTGTCCAAATCTTCTCTTCTTCGTGGACGGTGTTCTCTATCCTCTTCTTCATCGTTGGTTTGGGCCAGATCTCCAACTATGTGGCTGCTTTTGTCTTAGGTAACTATTCACATATTGGGAATGGATGGGAATGTGCTGAATGTAACATTTAGCCTACTATAGACAGGACAAACGCTGTAAAAACCTGATTAAAGGGTGTACCAAACTTTTCTCAGTTGATTCTGTAATTCTTCCTGTAGAATCCATTTATGCAATGTATATTGTTGTATTGTTGTTGCACAACACAAAAGTTTATATTTCAGACATGGATTCTACAGGGAAAAAAAAACTACAACATAATAATCAACAGAGAAAAGTTTTACACCCTTTTATCAGGTTTTTACAGCGTTTGTCCTGTCTACTATGGGGGGAAAGAAACTGATCCACAAGCTCACAACACGTCACGGTAGCTTGTTAATCTGCTATTTTTGGCCTGCGACTCCAGCATTTCACATGCAATCGGCTAGACCTGTTCCTGCGGAACAGGTCTAGCCGATAAACTTGTTTTATTTTGGTGTATTACTCTCCCTCTGCTTCCCTCCAGGTACTGAGATCTTGACAGGCAATGTACGCGTCCTGTATGTGTCTCTGGGAGTGTGTCTGTTCTTTGCTGTTGGCTACATGATGCTGCCTCTCTTTGCTTATTTCATAAGGGACTGGAAGTATCTTCTGCTGGCTTTATCTCTGCCTGGCCTGGTCTACATCCCCCTCTGGTGGTGAGTTGCAGTCATTGAAGAAGAACCATCACTACTGAGCCAGTTTGGATTTTTTTTTTGAGCGGTGGTCACAACGCTCCTATACGTGGCGGTGTGTGTGGGTATGTATGTCTGTCTGCGTCCGTGTCTGTAGCCTGCAGTAACCTTTTCTGACCACACATTAGGGAGGGGCGCTGTTGTTCAGACTCACATTCACACACACACGCACGCACGCACGCACGCACGCACGCACGCACACTCACACACACACACACACACACACACACACACACACACACACACACAGCCTCCACCGCTCAGTTCACACGAGTGTGATTTTTTCACATAATATTGGGGACTTAATATTATCACTATTGCCTGTGACAGATGGATGTAATAGTTCTGATTCTAAATCCTTGCGTGACTGTAATGATAAAATGTTCCAATATACTGGCCAGTAATCAAGTCTTGTTTTCAAGGAACCTGTTCAGCATCATAGATCAAAAAAAAAAGAAAAGAAAAACGTTTTATAACACACACGCACAAGTGCACACACACGCACACACGCGCGCGCACACACACACACACACACACACACACACACACACACACACACACACACACACACACACACACACACACACACACATGCGCGCGCACACACACACACACACACACACACACACACACACACACACACAGTCAGACAGACAGACAGACAGACAGACAGACAGACAGACAGACAGACAGACAGTGTTTTTTTAATTTTTAAATGTTAAACATATACTTATACCTGGTATCCTTCTTTGAAGCACCATGTTGCATGCGCACTCAATTGTAACATGACATTTTAGGCCTATCGATTTGAAGGTTATTTAAGATTTTTGGAGGCGTCTTTTTCTCTTAAAATCATTACATTTTAAAAGGATGAGGTTTTCTGTTGGCTGTAATGATCTGAGAGGGACCTTTGCTGTTGAGGCAAAGCCCTTCTGACGTGAACGTGAACCTCTCTCTACTGTCTGTGTTCCATAATGAAAGCGTGGACCTTCTCTCTCCTACTTGTGAGGCAGGTTCATCCCAGAGTCTCCTCGGTGGCTGATCTCTCAGGGAAGAATAGAGGAGGCTGAGGCCATATTGAGAGAAGCTGCTAAGAAGAACAACGTAGAGGCTCCGCAGGTCATCTTTGAAGGTTATGATGTAAGTTGACTTTAAGTCATTCTGTTTAACCTTTTCAATTACATTTATTCTTTTCTATTCTCTGAACTATAGTACTATAAAATACTAATTGTAATCCCGATTTTATGGCTCCTACACTGGGAATCACATACTCCAATAGGCATTGTGCACAGTCGTTTTGGAGTGCAAGACATAAAGCCTAACATACAGTATACTGTAAAGGGCCCTGCTATGTTTAGAAATAGAGAGTTACAATTATAATTGACTGATGACAGCCGTAGACATAACATTTTGGCATGGAGGGAGAATACACACTGAACTGAGAGGGAGGCTGATGCTTTGTGTCCTGCAGAGTGACATGGCAAAAGACAGATGTAACCCAGAGGAGCGAATAACCCACAGCGTTATTGACCTGCTAAGGTTCACCAAAACCAGAAACACAACACTCATACTCTCCCTAGTGTGGTGAGTATCCACAGGCTGTTTTGCACACACCACGTCACACATACTTCATTAGTTGACCTACTTTTTGGAGCGTGCTAACCTTTCACACATTTACTGAATTTCCCCCTTGGGATAATAAAGGTATCTATCTATCTATCTATCTATCTATCTATCTATCTATCTATCTATCTATCTATCTATCTACATAAAAGGGTTGGCAAATTAGTCTCATTATTGGGAATCTGTGGGAACTCAGTAATAACAGTCAGTGCGTGTGCTTCAAAACAGTTTAACCTGTACCGTTTAGTTCTGTGTTCTAGTGAATGTTATACACAGGGAGACATTCTACATCCATATCATCCACATCCATATCAATAGCCTATATTAATTCATCCCTATATGCATGCAAAATATACAGTATCAATCTGCCCATCCATCTACCCATCATTGATCAGTACTTACTGCTGGAACAAAGACAAAGTTGCTGTGTGTGTGTGTGTGTGTGTGTGTGTGTGTGTGTCCTTCCCAGGTTCACTCTAAGCAGTGGCTACTTCGGCCTGTCCCTGAACACATCCCGCCTTCATGGCGACCGCTTTGTCAACTGTTTCATCTCGGCAGCCGTGGAGGTGCCGGCGTACGTCTCCAGCTGGCTGGCGCTGCAGTATCTTCCCAGGCGGCTGTCTGTGTCGCTCAATATGGTTCTCGCAGGAGGAATGCTTTACTGCATTCAGCTGGTGCCACAAGGTGGCTGTTTCTTATTGGTATCTTGGAAAATAGGGATATGTATCATAGGAAACCAACCAATGTTAGAAGTTAAAAGACTAATCCTTCTCAGTCTAAAGGTGAAATACAATGTCATCCTAAACAGCATTCCATAAAGCTTTGGGAAGTAATAAAGTCCATCGTATCTTATCTAAAAGAGGAAGGCCAGGCTCCAAGAGCGGCTAACTTGACATTAATGCCAAATAAAACCAATACCATTAAATAATGTGTGTATACATATACTGTACATTCAAGACTGCGGAGCACTTGCATATACATACGTATGTACACAACATACACTGTATGATCCAAATAGACACATGCATCTATTCCACTTTATTTTCTTATTTTCTTCTCTTTGCTTAGGTCTACCAGACCTGTCCATAACACTGGAGATGCTGGGTAAATTGTGCATTTCTACCAGTACAGCCCTGATGTTTGCCTTCACCGGAGAGCTGTACCCAACAGTCATCAGAAACACCGCTGTTGGCACCTGTGCCATGGTTTCCAGAGTGGGCAGTATCCTCGCTCCTTATGCCATGGAACTGAGTACGTTTCTGTCCCTATAGGGTGTGCCAAATGTAGTTCTAAGAGCGGCCATTTCTTGGGTAAACACAGCCTTACACAGGTGTTCTGATTGGAGTAAAGCATCAGTTCTATGCAATCAAACAATTGAAACACCTGTGTTTTGTCCCAAGAAATGGCCGCTAAGGACTACAATGACGTAGCCGCTGGCACACACTATAGATCTGCAATGTCAACTTCTACTCTGTCAAAGAGTAATAACTTGGTTTGAACTTGGTAAACATCACAGGCCTATGGGTAAAATGTGATATCCAAAGGGTGTTACTGGCACAGATTGAAACTTGTACCAAAAATGTATTGATGTGTGGGATACCTGGTGTTGCTGCTGCAGAGAACATCCCCAAGAGTAGAACCATACCACCAGGTCAAACTACTGTATAGTTACTATCTTCATTATGCAATAATTAGTTAATTAATGAGTGGTTCGTATGGCACTTCAACAGTGTGTGTGTGTGTGTGTGTGTGTGTGTGTGTGTGTGTGTGTGCGTGCGTGCGTGCACGTGTGTGTGTGTGTATGAATGTATGCACATACTGCATACACACACACACACACACACACACACACACACACACACACACACACACACACACACACACACACACACACACACACACACACACACACACACACACACACACACACACGTACACAGTCTAACCTATAACCTAAGTCATTAAAATGTGCTTTTCTCCATATGCAGGTATATACTACAAGTATCTACCATATCTACTGCTAGGTTCTCTGGCTCTTCTGTCTGCCCTGGCCACTCTCTTCCTTCCAGAGACCTTCGGTCGACCGTTGCCTGAAACCATCCAGCAGATGCATGTGAGAGAAAGGTATGCTCCCGGGAGAATTACTACTCGTGATCTCGGAGATAAGGATTTGTCCTACATGTTTTTTCCCTTTTTCCAAAATGTTTAAAAATAGCAAGAATAGCCAATCCACAAGCTTGTACATTGGCAAGCTTTGCTATTTTTCCTACGACAAAGTAAATAGGGCATTAGTGGTTATCTGCATTTAGATTTAAACTCTAATACTATGCCTTTTCTTTGCCAGGATAAAGTGTGCATGTTTCGTCAGTACAGTGGATGAAACCCCATCTGTGCCACATCTACGACAGAATTCAACACATATGTAATATTTGTACATTAGTATATTTTATAAACATACATTTGTTTTATTAGTGTTGGTTGAAATGTGTCAATAATGAATTAATTTAAAATAAACAACATTAAAAATATGCCTGTTTTCCACAGTCTTTCCCTCCCCCCCCAAAAAAACATACAGTAACGTTATGAATCGGAGTCTAAAATGAGCACAGCTCCTAGCTACAGTACATGTACTGTATCGCAGGATGAGTCTTGCTTTCACAATGTCTCGTTGATGCTTTCTTCTTCTCCTGTTGTCTGAGGCAGCTTGTAACGTTTCCTTTTACAACACCTGTGGGAAACAAAAGACAGTGAGCTGCCATGTCTGGGTCAAATGTTATACATAGTTCTTCAACATCACCACCGCGGAGGTCGTGGGTTCAAATCCTCAGTGGTGCACCTGGCTCTGTCAACCCTTTTCATATCAAGGTCCATTAATTAATCTGCATTTGAGCCACGGACCATCATTTGATTAGATTTAGCCTCTCAGAGGCTAAAAGGTTAGAATATTTTGTTGTCCATTTTGTCCACAATTCCATCCATGCTGTATTGATGTGGTACCATAGGAGAAATAACAGGCCAACGTTGACCAATTGTGTAGACTTCGTCGTGATGCAGATGTTTAACAATAAGTTAACTCTTGAGAATGTAAAATGACTCCAAATCCAGTTGGTTTCATTTTACATTCTCAAGAGTTAAATATCTATAAGGGTCCATTTCGTTACCAACTCTCCATCATTTAGCTGGGGACCACCTGGAACCCCCTCAAGTACCACTGGTGGTCCCCGGACAACTGGTTGAAAACCACTGGTCTACATTAACACAATTGGCGTGTGTTCAGGGGAGGGCAGGCGGGTGGGGAGGTTGATAATTGTCACTGCACGTAATCCTACGGGCTGGGACAGCATCCATCAGCAAGGAGTGTTGGGCGGGGGGAGTAGGACGAAGGCTCTACGTCTACGTCCTCCTGGTGGGGGCTCCTCACTAGGAGGACAGCCAATAGGATACAACAGCAGTGACAACACAGAAATGTCTGTGCATGGGGAGGAATCAATTGGAATAAGGACTAAATTGGGGAGAAATAATAATAATCATCAGGTTAAAGTTGTACTATGTAACTTTTTTTATAAAACAAATCTTAAAATTGTCCTAACTATTAAATCACAAAAGTTTTAGAAGATCCGCTCCGTGAATTTCAGCCTGTAAAGCCTTCTCTATATATGTAAACTGCGATCCTTACCGTGGACCGGATCTCGCGCCAAAATGACGTAATCTGCATCTGAATCCGTATCCGCCTTGTCCCGGATCATACTTCTGGCCAATCACAGCGCGTGTTCTCCGGAAGTAACTAGAGGCTTTGCAAATAACATCAGCCATTACGCTAGCACAGGCTGGCCTGGTTGTAGTTATTCTGGAGCTGAACTATGGAGAAGCAACAGCCGAAAAAACCTGAGCTCCCTGGAACTAATCCTCCACCCACGAAAAGGAAAAAAACACAGGACTATATTCAAAAACAAAAAGAATATGACCAGCTACGGCAGAAATCACGGATTTATCTGCTTCATATACACGAGAGGTGGCAAAAGTTGAGGAAAGAAAAAAACTTCCCCGCTGATTGGAAACTGGCTCTTTTTCTTTTGAACTGGTAAGTTTGTAAAAAATAAACATACTTGCTCTTTGTCATTGTTGTACTTTTAGTGCAAGTGCATACCATACGTTGGTATAGAATTTAGTCAATGTATACGATGGATAGCAACGCTGGTCAAAGGATGTTGTAGCAGTAGCCCTCTGACGACCGTCCTGTTTATTCAGCAGCCCTTTGTGTGTGTGTTCATTCACAAGTATTTGAATTTGAATACATCCGAATCTCCTAAAGACATTGTTATTGACTCTGGGCTACTCTTACATTTGCAATCATATTGTGTTCTCTGAGTCAATACCGCGGCGATGCACCATTCCCCCAAACTTTCAATGTTTATGAATGGTAGCTTAGCTTGTAGCTATCCCCCCGCCGAAAGTCGGGGGGACGAATATTTACTATTCTGTCCATAACGGCACATAACTCGGTAACGGCGCTGAGTTAGCCTGGGGCCAGCCTGATATACTATGCAGCTAACTAGTAACTTATAGATCCCCTCCATGTTTTAACCATAGGTTTTAACATGTGTGGGGATGAAGTCTAGCTCCAGCTAGGCTTATCCTCCCCCATAATTATTTTCCCTTTTTGCTTTGTTTGTTTTACAAATGCTAGCTTTATTGGTTGTCTTCCTAACAAAGCTTATTGGGGAGCTAATTTGTAAACCTTGACATATAATGTATGCATCCAAGTTGTATTTTTTGGCATACTGTGTATGTAGCAGAGGGATGCCGTGCGAAAACAGAATGAACAGAATATAGAGAGTGGACACGTTTTGTTTGTGCCCGCTTCCTACTTCCGGTGTAGTCTTTCGGACTAGTGGTTAGTGTAGGAACTACACTGGAAATACCGGTACCTGCAATACCGCTAGTGACCACTACCACTACTTGGGAAAGTTACATGGTATGCCTTTAAGATAATCTTTAAATGTAGTTACAGGTTATCTAAAGGTTAGTTGTACATAATCAAAACAATAAATAGCAACTGAATAAAATAAATAAAATACATAAAGGCTCTTATTATACAAGCATGTTCAGAGGTTTTGCATGAATTACACTTTTGTACAGAAGTAGCGAGTGCATTTTCCGTATTGTGGGTCAGAGTAAGACTCATAATGCAACGTGCAACATGTCAATTTGAATAAAACAGATGCTGTTGTGCAAGAGCAGAGTGCAGGATTTTTGTTCATGAATTTTTGTTCATGATCTCTTAATTTGTCACTGTCCAACCTACCTGCATCTGAACAAAGTGAATGTGTGAATATTTTCTTAGCAAAAACACATTCAGTTATTTTGCTCGTGTCACATGTACTTGAAACAATAACCTGGCCTGGCTGAAGAGCACCTGAAAATGATATACTGAGTATTCAGTGTAAACATAATTATGTTTTCACTGAGTACAAGTAGTGAAAGAGGAGATTGTCATTCAGATCAAATTAAACTAAATCTATTTTTGAAAGCTCTTCCTTTTATTTCCACAAAAGGTACTGTTTTTTTCCAGTCATCACCAGTACTATTTTACCCCGGTGTTAAAGAGGTGGTGCCATAGTTTTGTACTTTTTCTGGTTTTCATGTGTCTAGGAGGTTGACAGTATTTCATTAGACCCCCTGGTGTGGTTTTTATGAGCAATTACGTATTCCCTTTGCATTTTGGATTTTCTTTCTCGAGGCTGCCTCCTTGTGGGTCCAAAGTGCAGATCCAAAAACACATCTGGAGATAATCAACCCCTCCCCTTTTCCCATTCACCCAACGCGTGTATCAAAACAACATCCCGCTTCCAGCAGTGGAAGCTTGTGATTGGCTGAACCGGAGGTAGGGAGTGCTCCGCTGTGTAATAGGTAATATAATAGGCCTACATGCGATGTTTCATAACATATAACACAAGAAATAATCATAACACATTATACACATTATATATTTATAAGGTCAAGTATTCTACTTAATAATTGGGACTTACAAGAACCATTATTAGTGGCCAAGGCCACGAAGTGGCAATGCCTTGGCCACTCATTGTTATTGGACTTCATCACTATTATTATTATTATTATTATTCCGCCACTTTTGCTCTAGCGGCTAGACCGTGCAGTCGCTTTTTACGAAACTCGGCAGTATGGCAGAGGACTATGCCAAACGGCTAAAACGCGAAGCTCGCAACAATCGGCCAAAGGGTGGCGCTGTAGGAAGCCTTCGAAAGTGCAAACTTTGAACTGGTGTAGCTCTTGCCCTGTTTCAGGTACAGCAATGAAACCTGTATACACTTATGCGTCTCCTCATGCCGAACAACTTTTACGCTCTGACTTTTGACCTCTGACCTTTACCTCTCCCACAATTTTGAATTATATGCAAAACAGTCAAAATCTATCTCCTCCTGGGATTTTCGCGTAACGTGCGCAAAACTTTTTTTACATGAACTTTGGACCAACACGGTCATCGCACAGCGGCCGGATTTTCTTTAAAGCGAAACATTATTTTTTAATAATTAACCGTATAATGCAGTTTCATGCAAATTATTCTTCTGCCTCTAAATCATACATGCAAAGTGACACGTTCATGGCAGTATGGCAGAGGACTATGCCAAACGGCTAAAACGCGAAGCTCGCAACAATCGGCCAAAGGGTGGCGCTGTAGGAAGCCTTCGAAAGTGCAAACTTTGAACTGGTGTAGCTCCTGCCCTGTTTCAGGTACAGCAATGAAACCTGTATACACGTATGCGTCTCCTCATGCCGAACAACTTTTACGCTCTGACTTTTGACCTCTGACCTTTACCTCTCCCACAATTTTGAATTATATGAAAAACAGTCAAAATCTATCTCCTCCTGGGATTTTCGCGTAACGTGCGCAAAACTTTTTTTACATGAACTTTGGACCAACACGGTCATCGCACAGCGGCCGGATTTTCTTTAAAGCGAAACATTATTTTTTAATAATTCACTCAATGTTGCAGTTTTATGCAAATTATTCTTCTGCCTCTAAATAATACATGCAAAGTGACACGTTCATGGCATTTGGCAAATATGTCGAGGGTTAGTCCAAATATCACTGAAAGCAATCTTACTCCAATTGGCCAAAGGGGGGCGCTATACGAAGCGTTTGAAAACTCAAACTTTAAAGGGGCATAAGTCATGCCTCGTTTTGTTTGAAGACATGCAACTTGCTTACACGCGTGCCTTGACTCAAGCTGAAGACATCTGTGTCTTTGTTAAGTAAGCTCCGCCCTTCGATTTTCCGCCTTTTGGAGCAGTTCGTAAAACACTTAAACCATCTTTTATTCCGGAACTTTCGCGTCACGTGCACAGAACTTTTTTTACATGAACTTTGGACCAATATCTAAAGATCTGTCAGATCGGATTTTTTTAAAATTGAAACATGCTTTTTTAATAATTCTATCAACATTGCAAGTTTTATGCAAATTATTCTTCTACTTCTAAAACAAACATTTAAAGTAATATTTTCTCACTCTGCAGAGCTGTGCATAGCTCACATGGTAAGGCCTTTGTCTATCATTCCAGAAGTCCCCTGTTCAAGCCTTACCTCATGCATTTAAAATACATTTTACAACATTTTGCTGTGAAAACCCTGGTACTGCAACTGAACATGGCAACCCGACCAAACATGGCAACCTTCTTAAGCAAGGGTATAAATAGTGGTTGAGTTGAGGCCACTCCCCCCCTCTCAGATTGTTTGAAGCCGCATGGTGCTGGTGGTTGCTGCTACTCACTGCTACATTATGCAGCAGCTGCAGGTCTGTACACTGTTCATTATTCCAACAACTATTCCAATTTCTAACAGTTTCATTCATTATACTTACCCATACTATAATTTGTCTTTTAGATTTACCTCACCTGAACATACCTACCTGATCCACTCGATACACTGGCTGTGTATGATGGAGGAACAATGTGTCACTTGGTAAGCTGACCATGTGCTCTGAAATGTTATGTTGTTTTTGGTTTTGGTATCTAAATGTTAAACGATTTCTTTTGGAATGTAATGCTTGTATGTTAGCTGCAACGTTGATTATTGAATTGATGTATTTTGAGTTTAATGCCAATGCCTAGTTGGGGAGATTAATGGAATTATTTAGTTTCAAGCCTGTAGTGCAGCAGATTATTTGAATTTGTTGTTTTTCTATTCATTTGGCCTTTTTCTTTGATCCAGGCCAGGTTTATTGCCTAGAACTGAATCTGAAAGATGGCGAGCCTGCAGAAAGACTGACACAATCCTGTCTGACCTATGGTTATGGGTAGGAAAAAGCAGCCGCAGTGACACTCATTCCTAGTTTGATTTGATTTTGAAGTAATGACTTTGAGTTTCTTTATAAAGTAATGATGTTTGAGTGCATTCATTTATTCGTTTATTGTTTCAAACCATGCAGGGGAAGCTCAGCCTCACACCTGAAGCCCATCTGACAATCAGCTGACAATCAGTACCAGCTCCCAGATTGCTTCATTGAAGCCAAAGAACGGCAGTGTAAGTGGGTTCATTATTCTGAATTGTGTGGAACGGGCAGATTGAACACCTCTTCTCTAACTTGTGGCTCAACTGTAATTATTCTGAAGCTCACCTCATTTCTCTCTCCCTCCCCCACCTAGGCTGGCTGGGTTCCAACACCCCCCAATTGGAATCCATAGTCTGCTCTGCCCACAGGACGGCAGCCCCATGTGAGCGCCTAAAGTTCCAAGTTTTGACCCCCAGCCGCCTTCCCCTCAACGTTTTTCAATAAAAACAATTTAAGTTTAGTTAAGTCTGACTCTGCTAGCCACTTACAGAAAATAATGCTGCCAAATATTTTGCAATTGCAAATCCTTTGTGTAAATAAACTGAAATTCATACTATTGCATGACTATTTCTTTATCATGTTTCACAAGCATCTGGGTCTACAATGCCAGGGGTGTAAAAGTAACTGAGTACATTTACTCAAATACTATCCTTAGTATAATTTTGAGGTATTTTATACTTCACTTGTATAGTCTTACTTCTAGGCTACTCCAGTAAATGCTCATGCGTTGCATTGCATTGTGAGCTTGTAGATCTGCTATTTTCAAAAAAATTCAAGTTGATGCCAATACCTTCGTACTTTTATTCAGTATTACTATTTATCTCTATATATTCATGTTATTCCTGGCACCGCCCCTGTTATCCTGTTCATATCCTGAAAAAGGCGGGGGCTGAAAAAGCTGTCCTGAAAAACATCATTTGATTTCCTGTTGTCCTTGCATTAAAGTGTCAGTAGTTGGGTTCTGGGTTGCCATGTCTGCTTATAATAAGCAATTTGTGTCTCGTTAAGATTTTTATTTATCCAGCCCCCACCATGCAGTTGTACAGTGAAACCCAAAATTCAAAAATGGCAAAAATAAACTTTGCCAAAAATCTAAAAATGAAGAACTCGGGAACGGGAACAAAAGGCAAAACTCAAGAAAAAGGCAAAAATAACAAACACTGCACTAGGCTATGGGGCCCTTGCAACTCTCACTGAGATTTGTTCATCTCGCTCTGCAGCTATAGACAGAAAATCACACAAATCAGTACACAGTATCTCTACAGTGATGTGATCATGACGGATTTGTCCGATATCATATTCTATCTAATTGGCTAAAATTGAATTCCAAGGTTTGCAGGATTGCTCCTTTTTGAACAAATTGTCTCAAACGCAGCCTGCTATGTGTGTGAGATTTTGCACACACATTCCCACTAGGCCAAGGAACAGATGCCACCCTTCTCACATTGGCCTGTTATAGAGTCACCAGTTGGCCAAAAAAAACACCTGACCTGTTCGGAAGAACACTGCTTCTAGTTTCTCTTTGATGTCTTCTTTGCTTTCCCTTGATGCTTTTGCCTTGGCCACTTTATCGCTGCTTGCAGCTATATTTAGTGGCCAAGGCCACGAAGTGGCAATGCCTTGGCCACTCATTGTTATTGGACTTCATCACTATTATTATTATTATTATTATTCCGCCACTTTTGCTCTAGCGGCTAGACCGTGCAGTCGCTTTTTACGAAACTCGGCAGTATGGCAGAGGACTATGCCAAACGGCTAAAACGCGAAGCTCGCAACAATCGGCCAAAGGGTGGCGCTGTAGGAAGCCTTCGAAAGTGCAAACTTTGAACTGGTGTAGCTCTTGCCCTGTTTCAGGTACAGCAATGAAACCTGTATACACTTATGCGTCTCCTCATGCCGAACAACTTTTACGCTCTGACTTTTGACCTCTGACCTTTACCTCTCCCACAATTTTGAATTATATGCAAAACAGTCAAAATCTATCTCCTCCTGGGATTTTCGCGTAACGTGCGCAAAACTTTTTTTACATGAACTTTGGACCAACACGGTCATCGCACAGCGGCCGGATTTTCTTTAAAGCGAAACATTATTTTTTAATAATTAACCGTATAATGCAGTTTCATGCAAATTATTCTTCTGCCTCTAAATCATACATGCAAAGTGACACGTTCATGGCAGTATGGCAGAGGACTATGCCAAACGGCTAAAACGCGAAGCTCGCAACAATCGGCCAAAGGGTGGCGCTGTAGGAAGCCTTCGAAAGTGCAAACTTTGAACTGGTGTAGCTCCTGCCCTGTTTCAGGTACAGCAATGAAACCTGTATACACGTATGCGTCTCCTCATGCCGAACAACTTTTACGCTCTGACTTTTGACCTCTGACCTTTACCTCTCCCACAATTTTGAATTATATGAAAAACAGTCAAAATCTATCTCCTCCTGGGATTTTCGCGTAACGTGCGCAAAACTTTTTTTACATGAACTTTGGACCAACACGGTCATCGCACAGCGGCCGGATTTTCTTTAAAGCGAAACATTATTTTTTAATAATTCACTCAATGTTGCAGTTTTATGCAAATTATTCTTCTGCCTCTAAATAATACATGCAAAGTGACACGTTCATGGCATTTGGCAAATATGTCGAGGGTTAGTCCAAATATCACTGAAAGCAATCTTACTCCAATTGGCCAAAGGGGGGCGCTATACGAAGCGTTTGAAAACTCAAACTTTAAAGGGGCATAAGTCATGCCTCGTTTTGTTTGAAGACATGCAACTTGCTTACACGCGTGCCTTGACTCAAGCTGAAGACATCTGTGTCTTTGTTAAGTAAGCTCCGCCCTTCGATTTTCCGCCTTTTGGAGCAGTTCGTAAAACACTTAAACCATCTTTTATTCCGGAACTTTCGCGTCACGTGCACAGAACTTTTTTTACATGAACTTTGGACCAATATCTAAAGATCTGTCAGATCGGATTTTTTTAAAATTGAAACATGCTTTTTTAATAATTCTATCAACATTGCAAGTTTTATGCAAATTATTCTTCTACTTCTAAAACAAACATTTAAAGTAATATTTTCTCACTCTGCAGAGCTGTGCATAGCTCACATGGTAAGGCCTTTGTCTATCATTCCAGAAGTCCCCTGTTCAAGCCTTACCTCATGCATTTAAAATACATTTTACAACATTTTGCTGTGAAAACCCTGGTACTGCAACTGAACATGGCAACCCGACCAAACATGGCAACCTTCTTAAGCAAGGGTATAAATAGTGGTTGAGTTGAGGCCACTCCCCCCCTCTCAGATTGTTTGAAGCCGCATGGTGCTGGTGGTTGCTGCTACTCACTGCTACATTATGCAGCAGCTGCAGGTCTGTACACTGTTCATTATTCCAACAACTATTCCAATTTCTAACAGTTTCATTCATTATACTTACCCATACTATAATTTGTCTTTTAGATTTACCTCACCTGAACATACCTACCTGATCCACTCGATACACTGGCTGTGTATGATGGAGGAACAATGTGTCACTTGGTAAGCTGACCATGTGCTCTGAAATGTTATGTTGTTTTTGGTTTTGGTATCTAAATGTTAAACGATTTCTTTTGGAATGTAATGCTTGTATGTTAGCTGCAACGTTGATTATTGAATTGATGTATTTTGAGTTTAATGCCAATGCCTAGTTGGGGAGATTAATGGAATTATTTAGTTTCAAGCCTGTAGTGCAGCAGATTATTTGAATTTGTTGTTTTTCTATTCATTTGGCCTTTTTCTTTGATCCAGGCCAGGTTTATTGCCTAGAACTGAATCTGAAAGATGGCGAGCCTGCAGAAAGACTGACACAATCCTGTCTGACCTATGGTTATGGGTAGGAAAAAGCAGCCGCAGTGACACTCATTCCTAGTTTGATTTGATTTTGAAGTAATGACTTTGAGTTTCTTTATAAAGTAATGATGTTTGAGTGCATTCATTTATTCGTTTATTGTTTCAAACCATGCAGGGGAAGCTCAGCCTCACACCTGAAGCCCATCTGACAATCAGCTGACAATCAGTACCAGCTCCCAGATTGCTTCATTGAAGCCAAAGAACGGCAGTGTAAGTGGGTTCATTATTCTGAATTGTGTGGAACGGGCAGATTGAACACCTCTTCTCTAACTTGTGGCTCAACTGTAATTATTCTGAAGCTCACCTCATTTCTCTCTCCCTCCCCCACCTAGGCTGGCTGGGTTCCAACACCCCCCAATTGGAATCCATAGTCTGCTCTGCCCACAGGACGGCAGCCCCATGTGAGCGCCTAAAGTTCCAAGTTTTGACCCCCAGCCGCCTTCCCCTCAACGTTTTTCAATAAAAACAATTTAAGTTTAGTTAAGTCTGACTCTGCTAGCCACTTACAGAAAATAATGCTGCCAAATATTTTGCAATTGCAAATCCTTTGTGTAAATAAACTGAAATTCATACTATTGCATGACTATTTCTTTATCATGTTTCACAAGCATCTGGGTCTACAATGCCAGGGGTGTAAAAGTAACTGAGTACATTTACTCAAATACTATCCTTAGTATAATTTTGAGGTATTTTATACTTCACTTGTATAGTCTTACTTCTAGGCTACTCCAGTAAATGCTCATGCGTTGCATTGCATTGTGAGCTTGTAGATCTGCTATTTTCAAAAAAATTCAAGTTGATGCCAATACCTTCGTACTTTTATTCAGTATTACTATTTATCTCTATATATTCATGTTATTCCTGGCACCGCCCCTGTTATCCTGTTCATATCCTGAAAAAGGCGGGGGCTGAAAAAGCTGTCCTGAAAAACATCATTTGATTTCCTGTTGTCCTTGCATTAAAGTGTCAGTAGTTGGGTTCTGGGTTGCCATGTCTGCTTATAATAAGCAATTTGTGTCTCGTTAAGATTTTTATTTATCCAGCCCCCACCATGCAGTTGTACAGTGAAACCCAAAATTCAAAAATGGCAAAAATAAACTTTGCCAAAAATCTAAAAATGAAGAACTCGGGAACGGGAACAAAAGGCAAAACTCAAGAAAAAGGCAAAAATAACAAACACTGCACTAGGCTATGGGGCCCTTGCAACTCTCACTGAGATTTGTTCATCTCGCTCTGCAGCTATAGACAGAAAATCACACAAATCAGTACACAGTATCTCTACAGTGATGTGATCATGACGGATTTGTCCGATATCATATTCTATCTAATTGGCTAAAATTGAATTCCAAGGTTTGCAGGATTGCTCCTTTTTGAACAAATTGTCTCAAACGCAGCCTGCTATGTGTGTGAGATTTTGCACACACATTCCCACTAGGCCAAGGAACAGATGCCACCCTTCTCACATTGGCCTGTTATAGAGTCACCAGTTGGCCAAAAAAAACACCTGACCTGTTCGGAAGAACACTGCTTCTAGTTTCTCTTTGATGTCTTCTTTGCTTTCCCTTGATGCTTTTGCCTTGGCCACTTTATCGCTGCTTGCAGCTATATTCATACTTATAATAGACCTACATTTACAGGCATTTTGGTTTGATAAGGTTGTGGGCAGAACAATTTGTCCTTGTTATTTGACTATTTTTACTTTATTAATTATAATTAAAGACACTTCATAGTGAATTAGTGATTATAGTAAATAGCTGTCATGATTGTTGTTATAGCTAGATCAAATTGTGATTAGAATATAACGCCGGCGCTCCTCCGTCATCTCCACCGAAAACAAGCGCTCCGCCCTTGTTCCATTGTTGGAACCGGGATGTTGTTTTGATACACGCTCACCCAACACACGTGTAGCTAACTTCAGCTGGGTCACCACCCACCATGACAACCAGGCATACTTAATGAACTGGTGGGTGTGGCCACATATTTTAACTTTTTTTTCCTGTACACTTTTTTGGAAAAAAATCTTCCTCCTAGTATAATCATAATACCTGATAATCATGTTTTAGGGGGGGAAAAAATCATGGCACTTCACCTTTAAGGCTACGACGTGACAGAGAAATACAGCCTCACCCAGGGAAGTGCTGCATGTGAGCGATGGTGTCCGGGAGAGGCATTCCGTAGGTCTCTGGGAGAAGGAGGCTTAGCAACCCAGACACAGCTGTGAGACTCCCTATGAGGATGTAAGGCAGTGAAACGGAATAGCTTCCTGTGGCACAGCATGAAAAGAAAGAGGAGAGTGAAACAATCAGCTTGGGTGTGAAGGGTGCACTCACTACACCGTAATTTAACACAACGAAACACATGCCAACATGGCTTTATAAAGGTTCAAGTGAACGGCTTGAACTAAGTTTTAAGTGTTGTTGGTCACGAAACAAACCATGTCTTCTGAAAAGCAAAGTGGGTTAATCTAGTGGGGTCTGTGTGTGTGTATGTGTATGTGTATGTGTGTGTGTGTGTGTGTATATATATATATATATATGTCATAGTATATTGGAGAAACAGCACATTCGAGACGCGGAGCACTCGTGGTGCGGCACGGGGCGGAGCAAGCGGTCGCCAATACAACGTACTCCAGGCGGTGCGCCGCTCTATTGTCCACGACACTGCGAGCGGCTACCGAAGCCCCCCTGTATCCACGAAGCCCAAACGAGTTACGAGGCCCCCCTGGGTCCACGAAGCCCCAAGCGGCGCGAAGGCCAGCGGACCTTGGTCCTGCTCTTCGCCCCCGAGCGCCGCAGGCGCGAGTGGCCGCGAAGAGCGGGCCAGGGCCGCGCGGCCGGCGGAGCGCCGCGCGAGTTACGAAGCCGTGGTGAATGCAATCGTTATATTTATGCCCAGGCCGTAAGGCCTGGGCAAGCGCACGTTAAACGCCCTGTCCAAGTGACTACAATGGAGCTAATGGCTAGGCTAGGCTAGGCTAGGCTAGGCTAGGCTAGGCTAGGCTAGTAAATAAAGAGTAAACACTTCCGGTCTGCGGCGAGTTCAAAGCGTGACGTAACTCTCTTATCCAGTGGCTGACGTCGCCATCTGGTGGTGATTAGTGTGTGGTGAACGTCAAAACGAGTGCTCCTTGACAACTTTTACTGGTTTCTTGAACATACTGTAACATATATATATATATATATATATATATATATATATACTGTATATATATATATATATATATATATATGTATATATCATCAAATTCATACATAACTGTAGTACTAGTGTACCAAGCTCCCTATAGATGCGTTTTTAACCTTTAGGTGGCAGCAAACTCACTAAATTGTCCTAGGGTTTAGATAACATGGGGCTCTAAAACTCCGGATACATGACACATGGAATTATGAGTTAAAGTATGATTAATAAATTGTCTTTTGCCCTGAAAAGAATTAACCCAAACTGAAGTGAAAGATTGAGAAGGTCAGTGTTCTAGTGGTTCTCAACTCTAGCACTGGGGAACCACCATACTGTTGTATTGTGGTTCCCCACTGAGTATTGTGTATTGTCAAGCAATGAAGTGTCCTTACGCAAGTAAATAAAGTATGGTGCAGAGATGCTGCCTACTCTGGAGGCCATAGAGCAGGCTCCTATTGCAGTATTCCTCAGCACAGTGGGGTACAGCTCTGCTGAGTAGGCATAGATGATGGCAAACGCTGCTGTCACCCCAAACTTCCCCATCATCTCCAGAGCAATGGCTAAGGGGTTCAAGTCTGAAAAACATGGTGAACTGTTTAGTTGAGTTTAACCCTAGAACACTAACGGTGGGTGATTTCCACCCGGACGATTATGTTTGTGATTTTTATAATGTTGATGATGTCTGAGGTGGGTGGTCCTTGGGTACCTTCAGGATGCTCAGTGACATCATAGATGGTATAGGTGTGTTTTCCTGCCCCCATCCCTGTTCTTTTTTTTTTTTTACAGTCAGGTGTCCGGTGAATTTCACCCAGCGTTGGTGATAGAAATAAAAATAGAAATCCCATACTCCCACAATTGGCAAATGACTTTGCCTTCACTGGATCAGTATCTCACAAGTCCCAGGAATGGCTGGACCAAAGGAGAAGTTCCCAGCTCCTATACTTTTTAGGAATATCTTTAAAACAATACCCATTTTTTTCACAGATTTTTTGCCAAAATAGTACCACATCAATACAGCATGGAATTGTGGACAAACTGTTATCCAATGACAACAAAATATTCTTTTTTATTTTGTGTCTGAGAGCTAGGCTAAATCTTATTAGTGTCTCAATTGCTGAATAAATGATGGACCTTGATATGAAAAGGGCTGAAAACCACTGGTATAGAGGGTGTTCACTAAACCCAGTGAACATTCTAACCAGAAGAACATCTGCTGTTTCTTGGATGCCAAATAAAGGTGAGGGGAAAAAATAAAAAGGACATTACTTGACTTACTTGATGGAATGGTATGTATGAAAAGCAGCACCACCCCTCCCAGGAAGAGGGTGGAGAAGAGCGACAGTCTTCTGGAACAGCAGCGAAACATGAGCCACGACATGGCATAGGCTGGCAACTCAATCGCAGCTGACAGGAAACAGTTGAAGTAGGCACTGCCGTGCAGGTTGGAAGTGTTTAGAGATAGTGCAAAGTAGGCAATAGACAGGATATTCCTGGGGAGGCAATACAACTTTTCAAATCAGTCAATCACTTTTGGTTGTGCACTCTATCGAGGCTCCACAATGTGATAATATATATGATTTGGGGGTTTATGCGTTCATTATCTATGGCAGTTTTTGTAAAATACTGTAGGTCCCATATTTTATAGCAGACATTGTTGGGGAAGCTACTTTTAAAGCGTAGCTTGTAAAGCAACCAGTAGCTCACCATGGCAGTAGCTTGATCAAGCTACATTTCTACCCTTGGAGAAATGTAGTTTGTAAAGTTATCTACATGTACATAGAAAAATTAGCTCAGCTACTTTTTTCCCCTCCAACATTAAATTGTGGTGTATATGAAACAAAATATAATATCCTACAATAAATACCTAGGAAGTCACATGCCAACAGAAATATGCCTATCAACTGAGTTCTATACTTTTATTTAAAAAGGGTTGATATTTTCTTCAGTAAACATCTGTGTTCCTAGAGTAAAGTTCCACGAAAAAAGAGGATCTGTTGAGGATACTGTTACATGAGCCATGCCATGCCATGGTGCCTTGTATAACTGCCCCTACTGTATACTGTACATTAACTAAACTCTTACATGACTTTTGATTGCAAATCTTAACACAACCTACTGTAACTGTAAAACTGTAACATAACATTACAGGAAAATGAATTGGGCCTATAGTCTTTTCGATGCCAGGGCAGAATCGCTTGTTTACCCGACACATAAGAAGTCTTATCAGATAAGCGATATCGCTTGGCACTTTGCCAACCACTGTGTAGATAAACCTACCCATCCCATGGTATAACACCCATGGTAAAACACCTAAACTATAATAGAAACCTCGAGCGAGCATCACGCAAACTTCAACCAAACAGGAAGAATCCTGTATGTACCGGCATAGGCTGGCAGAGTAGCCTTAAAACAGGGGTCTTCAACAGGGGGTCCGGGACCCCAAGGGGGTCCTCAGAGTTACTATAGGGGGTCCTCCAAATCTTTGTGTGATAGCAGGTTCTTTTCTCCTTTTCTATATTAACCACTTGAACCCTAGCGTCCATATTCCGAGAACTTTAGCCAAAAATAGCAGAAGCTCACAACGCCTCGCACTGCGAGGTGTGCAGACTCACACCCCAGTAAGGATTGCCACTAATTAGAGTTATTAAGAGGACCCATTCCCCGGAGTTGTCTGTGTCTCCCAGACTCCCACTCAACAGTTCTATGGACTGCTATAACAAACGGACCCTCAGCTGCAGACCAAGAGTGTGACTGCGGACCGGGCTTCCATGGAGCATGCTTGTGGATTGCCACTATATTATATTATACCACTATACTGTATTTTATCTTAACATTATTATATTCTACCACACTATACTATTTAACATTATTGTTATACCATACTATATTATAAACTATCTTACACTATTATATTTACTATTAGTTACTACGGTACTTGTATTTGCCTGTATCTCTCTCTCTGCTCTCCTTCTCTCTCTCTCTCTCTTTCTGTCCTCCCCACGGTCAAGGCAGCTGGACACCCACCATAGAGCCTGGGTCGTTTCTTCCAGTTACGGGGGAGTTTTTTTGTTACCACTGTCACAAAATTGCTTGCTCAGGGTGGGGTCTCTGCTCTACAGTATATGTAAAGTGTCTTGTCTTGGTATATTCATTTCATGTTGTTGCCCAAATTTGTAGCTTGCAACTTGCACTTTTCCCCATTGCATCTGTTCTCAAGTTATTTTCCTAACACATAAACATAATAGGGAGAATTCATAGTACTTATGGAAAATGGTTAATTTTCTAATTAAACTAATCCATCTGTTTTTTACATTAATGCTCACAGACGGAAGAGAGAGGGGGGGGGGAGACAACATGCTGTGCAGTTATATAAATGTCCACTTGGTTCAGATTGATCGCTGTGTGTTTTGTTGTTCAATGGCTCAGCTGGAGGTGATGCACGTTGGAGATTGGAATGCGTGTGACATGTGCTGTGTCACAGCACCAGAGGAGGAGGTCACCGGGACAACAGGAACTCACCAGACCATCCACAGCGTGACAGAGACCCAGCGGATGTTTCTGGTACGCAGCACATCACAGATGTTGTGGGGCTCGTTCTTCACAGGCTTCACGTCTGTCTACAAGACAGCAAAACGTGTGCACATGAATCCATGGTCTCATGTTGGACTTCAAACCTAAATGAATTCACTGAATACCCAGACATTCCATCTCACCGGGGTTCACTTCCTAAATTACCGGTACATGTATTCGTTTTACCACCTGTTACATTTCATAAAAGCATCTGGGAACAATACAGTCAGCAAACTGGCAACCTGTGCTAATTACAGTGCAATGACTGTTGCTAATGAGTGTTGGCACTGTTCTCTAAGCTGCCATCCCAATCAACGTGCACTCGGATATGAATGATTCCATGCCACTGAACAATGACCCCAGAAACATTCAACTCCAATTACCCTTTTAAGATCCTTCTATTTTTATTCTCATGAATTTCAGCATTCAGAATGATTAGATAAAGCATACTGTAATGCTGAGTGTGATGTAGAACATTCAAATTGTGTCAATACCAATGTGTACTAGTCTGCGAGTATAACAATGTACAATTAAAATTAACTGTCTTTTATTTGGGAAAGATAATTAACCCAGTTAGCTTTTTATATAGTCTTACAATCATCAAAACTGCAGTTTCAGATACCAGGATGTCAATTCAATCACAAAGGATGTAAGTGGACATAGAGTGTATTTCTGTGATTGCAGTGCAATTCTGCTATGTATGTATGTGTGTGTGTGTGTGTGTGTGTGTGTGTGTGTGTGTGTGTGTGTGTGTGTGTGTGTGTGTGTGCGTGCGTGCGTGCGTGCGTGCGTGCGTGCGTGTGTTCTTCTGAGCAAATGATTAGGGCCATTCTAATACATTATTCAATATATGCGCTGACATTAGAACCAAAAGGTATCTCACCTGCAACGTACTAAAGATGACCTGCGGAGCCTCTACGTTGTTCTTCTTAGCAGCTTCTCTCAGTATGGCCTCAGCCTCCTCCACTCTTCCCTGAGAGATCAGCCACCGAGGAGACTCTGGGATGAACCTGCCTCATTACGGAACACAGTGGAGAGGGAAGGTTCATGCTCAAAAGCAAGAATGGTTAAAGTGCCGTCAGTCATATTCATATTTACAATGTTACATATTTACGTAGTCACATTTTACACCATTCACAGCAGAGGTTGCATAAAAAGCTGCCTTGGCAGATATGCACAGAAGATATAAAACTGAGTGTTTTCTTACCACCAGAAAGGCACACAGAGAAGGCCAGGTGTGGTGGTAGCTAGAAGAAGTCTTCTCCAGTCTCTGATGAAGAAGGCTAACAATGGTAGCAGCATGTAGCCCACGGCAAAGAACACACACACACCCAATGTCGAGTAGACTGTGCGCACGGCTGGGCTAAATATCTCTGTTCCTTTGAGAGAAAGACACAGCGGAGAATTTACTATAGGCTGCTACATTATCCAGGATTGATTAGCTGATCTATTATCAGCACTGAATGGTATTTGTGGTGGATGGGTGGATGGATGGATGGATGGATGGATGGACGGACGGACGGACGGACGGACGGACGGACGGACGGACGGACGGACGGACGGACGGACGGACGGACGGATGGATGGGAGGTCAGCTGGATAATAAGTAGTATGTAGGAGTACAGAACTAGAAAGTCAATGAAGGAAAGGGTGAATAATTAACCCCCATATAGCTCTGATAGACCCTAGGCAAACTGAAATACCTGGGACGAAAGCAGCCACATATATGTAGGAGTACAGAACTAGAAAGTCAATGAAGGAAAGGGTGAATAATTAACCCCCATATAGCTCTGAAAGTCCCTAGGCAAACTGAAATACCTAGGACGAAAGCAGCCACATAATTAGAGATGTGTCCCATCCCAACGACAAAGAACATGGCACAGAACACGGCCCAGGATGGGGAAAACACCTGGATGAAAGTGAACACTGTCTGGACTGCCATGGTAGCAAAGAGCACTATTTTCCTCCCAAACCTGTGGAGGAGAGAATTAATTAGAGAGTTAATAATTTAATGTAATATGTAATATACGCAGCTGTAAGGTCCATTTGGGTTACACTAACACTCTCTGGGTGAAACAGTGAGGGTTTTATTTGTGACAAAGCAAGGCGTGCTGGCTAAACTCTTACTTCCTCTGGTCTGTGTGAGGTATTCACCCTGCCGGCCAATTAACCACCACACTTGACTAATAGCTCACTTCATAGGAAGGTATTGACCTTATTAGCATGAACACTGATGTTGTCTTGTCAGAGTCCACAGGGACGGGACATCGTAAACCAGTTAACTGTAAACCGTTTCTTGGAAATAAGCAATATAAGCAGTTGTTTAGGGCCACAACCAATAAGGGGGCCACATCACAGGAAGAAGATTCTTTTTAAACATATTGTTACATTATGGCAATATACTATGGTATAACAATATGCCATCTTCTATCCAAAAACTAGCGTTATTATTTTAATATGCCCCCCCCTTCCTCCTTCCCCATAATCCCCAACTTCACTCTAAGCCTGGCTGCCTGTACTTGATTCATGAGCAAGTCAATAAGCTCCCAAAAAGAACATTTTGACTTATGCACACATCTGTCAGTGGGGGCCACCTAAAATAATCTTGCATAGGGCCACCTGTGTCCTAGAACCGGCACTGGCTAGCTCATGGGGAAATCTGTGTTCTCTGTGGTGGTTTAAGGGGCCTAGCATGATTTTTGGAGCCCCTGATGATTGTGCTGTGTTTAATATCAATGAATTGAGTACAAAAGGACCCCGATGTAAACATGCCATAGTGCTTCCTTGGGTTTAAATCCTATTAGTAGACCTTGAATCTGAATTGTATTGTACAGTATGTTTCTGAGCGGTGCTCCTGGAACAGCAGCTAAGCTCCAACATCTGGCTTTGACCGGTTCTCAAACTGGTGGGTGTGTTCACAAATGTCCAGTTTCCCAAAAATTTCCGCTTCCCAAAAAATGTCCGGGCCTTAAAGGAAACTGAAGCGTGGCCTACATCTGGCCTGATATGGCCTACATCTTGGCACAAACGGCTCAAAGTTTGTTGTACGCCCAGGGTCCCATTGGCCAAGCTTCGCAGGACGAGCTGTGATTGGCTAGGACCGCTCACTTCACACAAGGTGTGTTTTTTTCCTATGCGAACTGCTAATAAAGTATTCAATCAATCAATCAATCAAAAATATCTGATACTATATATACCCTTGCTTTATTTACTTTATTCACTGGACACTTAATCAAGAGGTGGATCAAAGGAAACAACACTACTTTTACATGGAAAAGCATTACAAGAGATCAAGTGAGTGCTGCTGATTGTATAGTAGATGGCATCGATACAAAACCGCCTAATACTTGTTACTATTATGACATGATCACCTGTCCGATACCTGTCCTGATATGAAGGAGCCGGTGAGTACTCCACAGAAGAAAAGGGAAGAAGTCAGTGGATTTTTCCATTTGTTATCACACACCAGATCCCACTGTAAGACAAACATAAAGCAGAAGAGAGAACTCCTACAGGATAAAGGATAAACAAGTGAAATGTTAAGTGATGAAACAATAAGAACCGCAAGGTTCCCACAGTTAGTGTCGAAGTGTCGTTGAGCAAGACTCTGAACCCAATTGCTCCAAATGAGCAGGTTCGTGCCTTACATGGTTTCCTTGCTATCGGTGTATGAATGTGTGAATGTGTGTGAATGGGTGAACGTAATGCACAATCTCTGTAAAGCGCTTTGGACAAAAAGCCTATTAGCCGATTGACCATGGGTTGTGACTCGTGACCTGTGACGTATGGCTAAGTTGATGATGTAGCTTTGATAGGCTGACTCTGAGGAATACCAGTCACTTCTCCAAAAATCCAACTCGCCAAATCAACTTGCTAGGACACCTCGCCAATGAGCAGGGTTGTCAACATTGGACTGTCAGTCCAGGAGAATCCAGGAGATTTATTTTTTAGGGGGTGCGCTTAACTCCCCAACAGGGGTCTGGTGGTCCTCCCCCCAAAACTTCTTAACAGATATATTTTCCTGTGTTCTGTTGAATTTTGTGCATGTTTGATACTTTTATCAGGCTTGCTTTACTAGCATGGGTAAAATGCCAAATGTAGGCGTACAAATTTGATGACTGAAGCAAAGTAAGACATCCTTAATAATGACTTCTCATCAGAAAATATTTAACATAGTAGATGTAATTGCCAATCATCCTGGCGAATCCAGGAGCATTGACAGGCCTGCCCAATGAGCGTGGACAATTTGGCGAGTTGGATTTTTGGCGAAGTGACCGGTTACCACTCTGAGGACCCTCTTGGTGTCCCGGGCCCCCTGATAATTACTACCAGAATATAGAGATTTGAATTATTATTATAAATAAAATATAGACTATAATTTACTGCCACTTTAATGATTCATGTGCTAGAAAATCTCAGTGCCAAGCCATAACGTTTTGAGGTAGCTAGACTTATTGGATAAAGGCTAAGCCAAGGAATGAATGAGTCATAATAACAGCCAATGTACAAAATACACTTCACAGCAATGAATACAATGCATTGTGAGCTTGTAGATCCACACACAACGCCTACCTACATTTGTTTTCAAAAGGAGCTTTATTGGCATGAGAACACATACGTTTATTGCTAAAGCAAGTGTCAAAATAAAATAAAAACATTTGAAAATGGGGAACATAATAGGCCTATACAGTTGGAGGGGGTACAGCATTGTTGTGTAAACAGAGTTATGTCACATTGTGTCATTTTATATACAGGGTATAAAGCTTAACAAATAGCAGCATTTTCTTTTCTCAATACGATTTAAATAGTATAAGAAAAATAAGAGCTACTACTTAAAGCCAAGGTAGTAGCTCTGTTTCTAACTCTGCTATGTTGTTTCATACTGTGCAGTAGGTCTAGATGTCAAGTCAATTAACCTGCCCCCCCCCCCCCCCCCACACACACACACACACACACACGCGCACGCGCGCGCGCGCGCACGCACGCACGCACGCACACACACACACACACACGCACACGCACACGCACGCACCCACACACGCACACGCACACGCACACGCACACACACACACAGGCGGTTCTACCTCTGATACGATAGTCGAGATGTAGGTGGCGCGGTCATACTCCCATCCGTCCAAGCAGCCCTCCTGCTGAATGTCGGACAGGTTGACGTCGATCCCCGGGACAAACCCTCGCTCCGAAAAACTTGTGATAACGTCTAGTTTGTATCTGGAGCACCTGCTGAGCGCAACGACGCCCCCGCTGCCACTTATTTCCTCCAAGGGAATACTGCTGTTCCTCCATTCGTTGGTGAGGTTGGCGCTGTCGGGAATCAGGCAGCTGTGAGCCGGTGTGTCGCCGAGGAACACAATGGACAGACCCGAAAAGCCGTTTGGAATGATGCTCAGGCACAGTAGTAAGAAAACGGTCTGCTGAAACGGTCCCCAGTCACCGAGAAACGCGGTTGAGTCCTCATAATCAGTCATGTTGTTGTAGGCTAAAGGGACAACAGAGCACACTCAGTGCATGGGGGTGGGCTAGTGGTAAATGCAGTGTTTTATAGATAGAGGAGACTGGGAGAGGGGTCGTCGTTTTAAGCGAGTGCTCAGCTGGCTCAGCTGCCTATACGACCCCACTGGGACATGGATGACAAATGACCTATAATCACAGCAAAAGTGGCCTCTTTTCTTGACAATGGTCTCTCTCTCTCTCTCTCTCTCTCTCTCTCTCTCTCTCTCGCTCGCTCTCTATCTGTCTGAAAATATGATTGTTTTAAAAATAGTGGTCTTGTGTCTCACTTTACCCCAGCACCGGAGTAAACTGAGACAGACCAGAGAAATCAAGGGGGTAAAGTGATCCAAATACTCTTTTCACTTAAAACACACTACACACACACATAACCCCCCCCCCCCCCCTCCGTCGGCAGGTTAAATATGCACAATACAAACATGTACATAGCAGAATCATTTTTAATAGGGTTTGTCCTGTCGTTTCACCAGTGTCAAATAATTTTGCACACGGGCAGAAAGAACTGGAAAAACCCTATAAAAAGTGTATAAAAGGGTTTACCAAAATTCTCTCAGATGATCCTTATGTAATTTTTCCATTTCTGCAAAGTATATTGTTGTATTGTGCATAACTAATGAGACAATTAGCATAGGCCTATAGTCAAATATGCTGATTATCTCATTAATTAAGCACAATTCAAAAATGTATATTGCAGAAATGGATTCTACAGGGAAAAATACATAATAATCAACTGAGAAAAGTTTGGTACACCCTTTAATCAGGTTTTACCCTGTCTATCATGTTGGGGTAATGTGAGATAGTGTCTCGCTTTACCCCGAAGCAATTGTCTTACTTTCCCCACAGCCACAGTTTGGGGAAAAGGACATCAATTCAGGGTAATCTTCAGCTAGCATCTAGGCCCAGAAAGGGCCTTTCCCATAGACTGTAAAAAAGGGATGGACAAAGCTACGCCCATATAGGCCTACTCTACTGTAAAGGGGGTAAATGAAGCCTAAATCTTTCTACAACCTGTCCTGAAAAAGGAAATGGTACCCTGATTCTATTGGTTTGGACAGAGCAGGGGGTGGGTCAATACATTGTTGGGAGCTTGTCAATCAAGCTAGCCATGCCCCTCCTACGGCATACACTATTTTATCGTTAATGTTTAAATATATGGGACCATAATTTAACAAAACGCATATCATGGTGATTGAAAGAAGACTTTAAACGAGTGACTGGAAGCATAAAGTATTTATGACAATGTTTATTAAGGTAATAAAATCCCCCTGGCCAGGCCAGCCGGGGCGCCCGATGGAGGGGAAAGGAACTGGTTGGAGTAACGTGTTCCTTCCACGCGCTGCGTCCAACCGGGGAAAAGAAGCGTCTTGGACTCCTCATTCATAGAAGGAAGCATGAGGTCAGTCCGTTGCTCTCCCCAGGTTGAGAGAGGGAGTGTAGCGCCCAGGATTCCATTAGACAATTGACCCTGGGTGAAAAAATGGGTAACAAAAATCAAGGGATAAAGAATTTAGTGTAAGATAATTTATAAAAGTAACACAGAAAAAAAAATCAAACCTCGGTTCGAAGTGAAGCGGTGAACTTTTATTCTATGTGTTCTAGAGCTACGGGACAGATAAAACCTGTTCATTCTGGACTGGAATGACCATATATGGACACACAAAGCCACTCCTTGGAAGCGGCTTTCACCGCTTCAAAAATTGTGATTGATTGATTATTTTATTAGACAAAAATGGAGAACAGTACATGGTCAATACAATTGAAATTTAGTACAGTACAAGTACAGTTAAACACCCTGCCTAAAAGGAACATCTCAAATAAGACTTTTTATTGTATGTTCACATAACCGTTCACAATACATCTTGAGCTTGCAGATCGTCTGTTTTATACAGACATCTATATACAGTAGCACATGAGAAATATGTTACAGAGCTTTCATATGAGCTATTATGGTAACTTGTTGAAGGGTTTTTCTCAATATCGCACCATTCCACATCAACGAGAAAGATTCTAAGAAATTGCCCTCTATTCATTCCAAAAGGGGGGACCTCTAGAATTATACTGCAACCTACACTGCCATCACCCTGAAGTCTTGACTCCGTCCCACAGGGGTACCATGCTTACTCAGGCACTGACTGTACTTTGGTCAAAGCAGGAAAATGAGGTGGGTTTGGTCACTCACTTCTAATGACTAACTTTGCCCTGCAGTGGGTGAAGGACGCATAACTGTCATTGGCATAACTGTCATTGGTATTGGTTGGTATATATAAGGTGGAACACATAACCTGTGCCATACTGCACCTGGAAGGTTCTCAGCAAAGTCTGGCATCTGGGAGGATTACAGAGGTTTGTTCGGTTCTAGATTGAGTTTTTCTTTTTCATCCAAGAGCTTTTCTTTTTCGTTAACAAATGGGAGAATACGATGAGGCCACGGCCTTCCTGGGGCAGACTGGCCCTTATTTCTGGAGGATGTTCTTCCTTGTAAATACTGATTTCCTGGCCCCAGGACTCCATTGCATAAATATCGTATTTGTCGCCGCCACTCCAAAACACCACTGCTTCATTCCCGAGGCCAACCTGAGTGCGGCATGGAGGAAGGCCATCATTCCCATAGAGGTGGTGAACGGACAGGAGGAGCAGAGCCGATGCCAGCGCTACAGACTGGATGAGGTCAGGAACCTGTCTGCTCTGGGCTACATCCCCGGTCAGGATGTGAACCTCACTGAACTCTACCAGTCCACCATAGTCACAGAGGTCAGTGTGTGTGTGTGCTGAAAATGTTAAAGGCCCAAAAAAGTGTACCAAGTTTCATAATTTTATATAAAAAAACACCGGACTATTGTTGACTATTGTTGATGTTGTACATGATATAGTAATCACTGACCATCAAAACTTAGGTTTAGAGTAGACATCACCTATTCTGTATTATCATGTTTGGTTCAGGAGTTATGAATCTTATGATGCAAAATACATTATTTGTTTTTTGCGATGGCTCCATATCTGAAAATGTTCAGGGCCCCAAACGGTACAAGTTTCACGCTTTATAAAAAACGGAACAATTTTCGTCTAAATCCACTGGACTAACAGATTGCAGCCTGCCTGTGTGTGTGTGTGTGTGTGTGTGTGTGTGTGTGTGTGTGTGTGTGTGTGTGTGTGTGTGTGTGTGTGTGTGTGTGCAGTGGCGTAACAACATTGTGATAGGCCCTGGTGCA
Source organism: Nannobrachium achirus (assembly GCF_963921795.1). Classification (NCBI taxonomy): domain Eukaryota; kingdom Metazoa; phylum Chordata; class Actinopteri; order Myctophiformes; family Myctophidae; genus Nannobrachium; species Nannobrachium achirus. The sequence continues at coordinate 40,096,158 of NC_137826.1, read as the reverse complement.
GATATTTGTTGTGGGCCCCCCAACCCACTCCACCCACCCCTATATACACAAGCGCAAGTGACATTTGAAATGTTTATATAAGCAGAAGTACAAGAATGTACAAAGGACATAAACAATATCATTGCAGTAAGCATTGGCGCCTAACTCTGTCCCCACTAGGGGGAGCACAAAGCCAGGAGACATTTGGCACCGCACAGCGTGCCGTGAAAAATCGTGTATTTCCGGTTATAAGGTCGGCCAAAATGGGTATTTTTGGGTATAAAGTCAACTAAAACGGGTTTCCTTTATTAAGTCATTTTCGGGTGTCTTTGGGGCTTCAGGGGAGGACCTGGATATGTTGCTTGGTGCGCACTTTTTTTTAAATAGGCCTATAAACATGACCAGGGCTCTGACGTGACCAAATAAATAGAACACTAGGTCTACAATGCAAGCCTTTCAGTGCTGCACATTAAATAGACGCGACCCATCCTGACTGATTGACACACAGCTGACAGGTCCCAAAGGATGATTGGACAAATTATCATTCACTCGGCACTCCACCAGCTAGGGCGTAGCCTAGGCAGCTACTCAGCACTACCTAAACCCATTCAGACTCGGGGACGGATTGGGACCAGCCCCCACAACCAGCGCGCGCAGATACTCTACCGAATCATCCGGTCGAGGCACATATACATACACAAGCTCTTAATACCACAACTTTTTTTTACATAAATGATAACTACACAACCCACAGGCAACTACACAATCCATCAATTGTATAAATTAGCATACAGTTCTCACCAACAAGGGGAGTATGAACATGATTTCATGTCAAAATGTGTCTGCATGCGATAAGAAATGTGGCTTGTTAGCTAATGAATGGAAAATAAGTATATTGATCTGAGAATTGGACACACTTGGGTTATATTATATTTTGTGCATTTCATTGCTCAATATGCAGTAAATGCTACTGTATAGGTACTAGGTAGTAACCAGGCCTTGAATTTCATCATTTTAGGGGCAAGGCCACTTGGCCTTGGTGTTGTCCATTTTTTGAGGGCACAAAGGCTAAACACCAGGGCAGGAAGGCCATCAAATAAAACAAGATTTTAGTCCATTGAAAGAATGTGTTGAATTTAAGGGCCTAATCTGCAGTGAAATAAATAAATGATTGTATTTACAATCTGATCCATGCTCAGCCTTGCACCATTCATAAACGACCATACGTTGTTTATATAATAAACAACCTTAAACCTATTTTTGTCTGATGCTTGGTCTCGCCTAGTGAAACATCAAGTATAACGTTATATAACTGCTTATTGTGGGCTTGCTTTAAGTTGTCCCATGACATTTTTTGGCACCCTATTTCTTCCACATTTTTAGAGCTACAGATTTTGTTAAAACTTCAACTTGTTCAGCTTTACACAGTTATCTAGTCTTATTTGCTTGTATTTTTCTCATTACAATCTTTTCTACTTTTCGGGATTTAAAAAAAAAATCACACCCGTGTGAACTGAGCGGTGGTTTACCCCCCCCCCCCCCCTTCCCCCCTGTGTGTGTGTGTGTGTGTGTGTGTGTGTGTGTGTGCGCGCGTGCGTGCGTGTGTGTGTGTGTGTGTGCCTGGTCTGGCCTGGCCTGAACAACAGCGCCCCTCCCTTAACATGTGTGGTCATAAAAGGTACTGCAGGCCTGCAGGCTACATACAGACACGCACACACACACGGACGGACGGACGCATACACACACGGCCACGTATAGGAGACGGTGTAACCACCGCTCAAAAACTGTTTCCCAGTGAATTCCTATAGGAAATTAATTCTGTCTTACTATTTATATTACTGATTGTAATATAAATAATAGAACATTACATCAGCATGTCCCACACAGCTCTGCATGAGTTCAATGGACCTTTTCCTGTAACCTCTTTTGTAAACCCAAAACCCCCAAAAGTCCATTGAGTTCAATGGAGGATTAGTGCGAGCTTGAGGATTGGTTAAGCTTGCCCACTGATATATATATTATATACAATGTTTCCAACCAACCTCAATGACTTCACCATCTTCAATCTATCTTCATATAATTGGTCCTAACATGGCACCATTTATGTCTATTCAGTCTGTGTCTCAGAAGAGGGCTGTGGACAGTTCAGAAACCTGCCTACCATTGACATCATCGGTAGGCAAGATTGATCATTTCCAACAAGTTTTCTAAAATATATGTTTTTTGTTATTAATACAAGAAGCTTCTGTTCCAGTATACTTTCCATGCAGGCAGAGAAAAGCCGTTGTTTCTATATAGGGCATAGCAGTGGGCCTGGTGTACTGCTGCCACAAAAAAAAAACGGCCAATAATCTTTCCCATAGACTTTTACAAAGATATTTATATTTTAAGCCTAGAATCAAGCCATCCGGGATCCTGGTGAATCAACACAAAACCTTTGATTCTGTGAAGAAAAATATTTTAATATTTAATTATATGCTACATATTATATACTACATTTAATATACCCTTTGTTTAGTGTTTTTAAACAAAAATAAAACAAATGCCACCGTGGCTTGATAAAGGTTCAAATTAACTTCAAGTGAGCGGCTTGAACTAAGTTTTAAGAGCACAGCTTTGCACATCAACGACTTAAAGACATCTACATTGTTGGTCACAAAACAAACCATGTCTTCTGAAAAGCAAAGTGGTTTAATCTGGTGGTGTTTATTTTCTGGAAGATTATCACCAGGTTCCTACAAGCTGTTGGGACCGCTGTTTGGATCAATGGGGGATTTAAATACTTAAATATAACACACACACACACACACACACACACACACACACACACACACACACACACACACACACACACACACACACACACACACACACTAATTTATTCATAGGCTAACTGTAGTTTTCAATAGAGTAGATGCTTTTTAACCTTTAGATGGCAGCAAACTCACTAAATTGGCCCAGGGTTTAGATCCCAGTAACAAGGGTCTAAAACTCCTGCACCTTAACTTTAGGCTACAGTACATACTATGAGTTAAAGTATACTTTTGTCCTGAAAATAATCAACGTGAACTGAAGTAAAATACTGAGAATAGGGCTGCAAGCAAGATATATCGAAAATGTACCTTCACAGTATCATCATGCCAGGACAGGTATGCTTATCACGAGAGATGGCATTCATCGAGGTAAAGTAATGCACAATACTCTGGAGGCCATAGAGCAGGCTCCTATAGCAGTATTCCTCAGCACGGGGTACAGCTCTGCTGAATAGGCATAGACGATGTTAAACACTGCTGTCACCCCAAACTTCCCAATCATATCCAGTGCAATGGCTCAGAGGTTCAAGTCTTAAAAACATGTTGAGCTGTTTAGATGAGTTTAGTATATAGCCTACCAGTTGGTAACCAAATGGACCCTAATACAGTTACAGTTTAAGCATTTAGCAGACACTTTTAATCCAAAGCGACTTACAATAAGCAGGTAATACACATCACTATAATAATCACAAGATAATGTCAGTAGGCCTACATTAACAACAATATAGCCTAACAATATAACAAATGCATAGGAAATAGAAAAAAACAATAACATAGGTAGACCACGCACCTAATTAGCCCTATTCACGGCCCGCCTACTCAGCAAATTTCTCAGCAACTTCCTGGTGCTGACCAAGGAAGATCAAAGAAGGAATGGACACCGACGTCATTTTAGGCTCCATGGCCATCCGCCATGACACTTTGGGTGGCGGAAGTGGCACCGGAGGTTCGGTGAATAACATTAGCGTCTATGAGCTTCGGCTGGGACAGCTCATGAACAAAAATCACACCCGTGTGAAGTGGAGCTGTGTGTGTGTGTGTGTGTGTGTGTGTGTGTGTGTGTGTGTGTGTGTGTGTGTGTGTGTGTGTGTGTGTGGATCATGTGTACCGATTTTTGTGACATTTGAAGAAAATATGTAGGAAAAGGAGCAAAAAGTGTGTTTTGGAGAAAATTCAAGATGGCGGAAAATCTATCCTGGCGCAATGGGGAGATGCGTCTTGACCCAAGGAATCCAGGGAAAAAAGAATTTTAATTTTCCGATCTACGGTTCAAGAGTTACGGGGCAAAACGTAAAGTGGGCCGTTATAGCGCCACCATGAGGCCGAGTGATGTAATTATTTTTCGATTCATTCTTAAAATCATTATGAATCTCCTCTCCGAGGTTTGAAACTGTAGCTCCTATGGTTTACGAGAGAAAAATACTTGAAAGTGATTTCTTGCATTGTCCCATTATAAGTCAATGGGGACAATTAAGCGTCGTTTTTTGCCGATTACGTCGGCATGGTAAGGCGGATCGGAACGAAAGGTAATAGAACACTATGTACTGTGCACATCGAAAAGCAAGTGATTGTAAAAATACCTGTGATATGTATTCTTTTATATTCCTGGAGCGATTATACAACAAAGGTCTCTATCGTTCAGAATTATTTTTTGTTCATGAGCTGTCCCAGCCGAAGCTCATAGACGCTAATGTTATTCACCGAACCTCCAGTGCCACTTCCGCCACCCTAAGTGTCATGGCGCATGGACCGTGGTGTGCCAACTTCCGGGTGGGTGTCTTCTCCTTCTTTGAGCCTTCTTGGTGCTGACGTCAGTTTAGAAGGGGAAACTATAACAGAAATAGCTGGACTTAAAGCCAACAAATCATTATTTCGAACGGTAAAGTAAATTATAATGCTTTGTGCCTTTTACTATCTTGTGTTCTTGATCATGCTAGCCGTATTTTATACTTTACTATTCGGAAATTGCATTAAATTTGCGATTTCTGTGTTAACTCTATGGGCTTTTAGCATGGTTGTACCCTTCAAAACGTGACTTCAGCACCAGGGGGATGCTGAGTGGGCAGGCCGTGAATAGGGCTAATTAGTAAAAAACTTCTAAAACCTAAAAATAAATGGTAATAATCTTTAACTCTCTGTAAAATTAAACCAGATGGACCCGTAGGGTGCATATAAAACCAGAGTGTGTGCCACTTTTTTTCTCATTTACTATTTTGTATTTTACTATGTCTGAAAGCAATTTTAACATACAGCAATTACAAATATTACTTACAGTATGTGCGCTATGCCAAATACATTTGAGTATGTTTTAACAGTGTACAGTGCAGCCTACTCAGGGTTGAAAGGGAAAAAATAAATAAATAAATAACTCTTGGTATGGGAGAAAGCTAGAAACCAATCAAGTACCCTAAAGGAAATGCATTTCCCAACAGTTTTGTAACTGTAACAGTAGCCATGTTCCAGCTGTTGCAATCTCAGTGGGAGCCAACTAGTTTTGCAACTTCAAATCGCTGGACCAACTGGGAAAAGATAGTGAGATTGTGAAGAGGTGACAAGCTTCGCTCAGGCCCCTATTTCAAGAAAATAACTTTGATTCTAGCAACGGTTCTGTCAGGATTCTTGGAATCATGGTGCTTTCAAGCAAACCGGTTTTAAGCGGAACCATTGTAATCAAGGATACTGTAGTAAGTGCATCAGGCTGTAGGCATTAATTCCTAGCTAGACCTGTATTCGTTTTTTTCCTGCAGGGGAAATTCAGTTGTCAATGGCAGTTAGTTTCCCAAAGAAAACTAATATTGGATATAAGGAAAGCCTTTGATGGATATGTACAGAATATCTAAAGTGGAAACACGTGTCATTTGATTTTTTTTTAGCAGTAGGCTATATATAAGGCTATCGGCAACACATTCATGAACCAACCAACACACACAAGCGTGTGCATGTGAACAGATGAGCGCACGGGTTTCTAGGGTTATTATAGAGGTTATGCGTGTCCACTGGGATGAGACTAATCTAGACTGAGTGGCAAAACATTGAGCAGGAGCATAGTTTAGAAGTGCTAATGGCAAACGGCCCTATCACCTGTTTCTAAATTGCAGCAGGATGTTGAGTTGTTAACTCGGACACTAAAATAATCACCTGCACAGAATGTCTTGACAGAAAGTAGCTTGTAACATGTCTATGGTGGATTTTTATGAAACAAAAACTTTGCAGATAGAAAGAGGATAATTCAAGCTTTCAGTATCAGTACAGCCGCAATGTTGGTGAGTTTAACTTTGTTTAATGCAATCAGATAGGACTTTTCTGTTTGGATGTATGGCCTGTCAATGGCAGAAAGTAGTTTTTTGCCACTCAGTAGGCATTCCCACATAACTTCCAGCAACAGTGATGTCATGTGCATACCCTCTATTCGAGTTTTTGTATTTTTTTGCACGGCGGCAGTACCAGTAGAGAGAATGAGATGTGGCGTCCGCGTTTGTGTGTCACTGAGGAGCAGGCAAGCAGCAAATGGAGGCAGAGAGTGGAAAAAGGAAGGAAACATAGGGTTTTATCTCTGGCTCAGTAAACAATACAGTATGTGTCCCCAAATCAGCAGAAAAATTAGCTAGATTTGTCATTAGAAGCTTTTCACTAATTAAGTCTCTAGGGGTGTGTGGAAAGTAGCTAAATCTAACGATAAATCCTCTAGGTTGGCAACACTGACTTTAGCCAGCCCAGACAGGGTACTTGTCTCTCCCGAAGTTAGTGGATTGGAAAGTTGTGGAACACATTCTCGCGGGCCCGCGCATGCACACTCGTGCATGTGCGTGCACATGACAGGCGTGACACAGGGCAGAAAAAGATATGGGTCGTCGGGGGGCCGCGACCCAAGACCCATGGCAACTCTGATTGGCTTGCTTAGCTTTCTCTTACAACAGTTCTATTGACAGTAAATGCCTGTTAAGTATGTTGCTATGAAAGATAATTTAATTCATAACATTTTCCCACCTTCTTTTTGTTTACACATTGATGCATGTGAAACTATCAAGCCAAAATGCTGCATTTTGCAATCATTTCCTCCATTGTTCACAGCTGAGAAGGGCTCGAGACACAGCCATGAAAACCAACCAATCAAAACACTGCACTGCACATTTCCGAACGCACCCTAAGTGTAAATCGGGCATGACTGTGTGAAAGTGAAGCTGGGCAGTTCTATGAACCTGCACGCTAACTGCAAGCTGCACTGATGAGTGATGGTCCTGCTGATTGTTCTCTTCGCATGGGGCCGGTTCTGTGCTGCTGTTATATATATATATATATATATATATATATATATATATTACTCATTCATGCTGGGCTTCTGTCAACTGGTCAACTAGAATACTTCAAGCGCATGATAAAATGCAATGTAACCCGGCCAGAAATAGAGCCATTGAAAGGTCACTTTGGGAGATCTGGTTCACACCATACGGCATATGTAAAGTCCAGTTGGCTTGTCCTGAGTGAAGTTTTTTTTTTATTGTATTGAATATTTTCATTTCCAAAATAATTATTAAAAATAAATGAAAAAAGGAATTGAAAAAACATGGCCTGCTCACGTATTAGGGGGACAGTATACCGGTATATCAAATATCTAAATACTGAATCAAGCAACTTAAAAACTGTCCAGGGTGTTCCCAAAAGCCTGATTAGACGATGAAATTACCCAAACATTTTTTGAAAGTGAATTATCCCTTTAAGTATAAAATAGGGCTTGGTTTAAAATATGGTTGACGATGATGATGAGGGACAGATGATGGCTTCGGACACTGTTCAGAACATTGCAATACTTACAGAAAGCTGTAATGTAACATACAGTTTATGTATGCACATCCACTACTGAAATAAATGGGGTGTATTGTATACTTATATGCTGGGCACATTTGTTTGGTTAAAAAGAAAAAAAAAGAAAAAAAAAGGAAAACGCTTTGAAACAGCCAGTTATTTAGAACATGCATGCCATGCCACTGAGGTCTAACTCTAATCATTGAGAATCAGTAGCCTTTACATCTCCATTTGTCCCTTGCTAATCTGTTCGCATTTAATGTGTCTGATATTCACGCGTGATATAGCAAACTCATGGAACTTTTGTCTATTTCTATTTTTGGCACATAAAAATAATGCTGATAAGGCAGCAGTAAATAACAGCAACGCGTGGGTGTGGATGAGTTGACCGATCAGGAAAGAGACCAGACTGACAGACAGAAAGATATGGAAAGAGTAAAGGAGTTCAAATCTCCTTAAAATGATGTGTCACAATCATAGACTGTAAAAAATAAATGGACAGAGCCATGCCATTGGTTTCTACAGACCGTAAATGAAGACCATTTTTTTTTCAGCAAGTGCAAATCCGCTATCTTTCTATATCCGCTCCAGATTTACGCTTGAATACCCCCAAAAAGTGGTGCTCTGTTTGTCACGAACACAGGACGTTGTCATGAACTCTCAGGTTTTATTGTGATGTATTTTTATTTTGTAGTATTGTCCTAGTTTTTCCTGTTTGTGCCTAGTTATTTGCTGTCTTGTTTTACCTGCCTGTGATTGTTAAGTTTTCTCCACCTGTGTCTTGTTAGTCTCCCAGCCAATCCCTGTGTTGATTTGTCTTTGAGTTCACCTGTCTTGTTAGTCCTGTGTCTATTTAAGTCCTGTGTTTGAGTTGCCCCCTTGCGAGGTTATTAGCTATTGTCGCTTTGTGAGTATGTCTGTGCTATGTTTCTGAATCTACTTGTCATTAGCTTAGTTTTCCCAGGTTAGTTCATTTTCCCAGTGTGCTCCCTAATTGTGTTCCCTGTTTATTATTAAATATGTGTGAATTTAGACCGATCTGCCTCTGTCTCTGCACTTGTGTCCAAAAGCTCCTGTCTCACATCCTGACAGACGTGCTTTGTGGGAAGTGCTGGGGGCGGGAGCGCTGTGGGGGAGAGGGGATGGAGGGATGCCTCAATAGAAGAACGATGCAAAGGAATGGCGGGGAGGGGATGGTGTGGCGCTGGATGCCAACTTAAGAGACCCCAGACATGCGTCCGTGTGTCTGTCAGTATCTGTCTCTCAGTCCTTGTCCCCTTTTATGGGCATAAAAGGGATTATTAGGGGTTGCCCTAAGGGCATCATCTGGGAATCAGATGTAGAGGTCAGCTCCATATATGGAGATCTGATGATCCAGTCATTGCCATACATGAATATCCAGGCCCATGGTTTGATCTTTGAGGTGATTAGAGTGTATATCAGGGGATGAGGTTTCTCTTTTTGTTCTTTTTTGCAAATGGATGGTGTTCCATGCATTTGTGATGATGAAATGTCACAATTAAATCAAAGCAATGGAACGCTGATGAGGAAAATGAGGAGGAGTGCTTAATAACTGAAGGGATAGGTAGATGTATGGATGAATGGATAAGCTGTAGTGTACCGTACCGAAATCTGATTATTTCCGAGATTCCGAGAGACCCGACCCAGACAGTGGCAGACAGAGATACCCCTTCAAAAAAGCGAATACATGATTGTATGCCAGTGTTTTCAAAACAGGCTGTCAGCTGCCTGTGCAATGTGCCGGAGACCAAAGGCGTAGTAATACAATAACAGATTTGGACCAAGACCGCCTTGGTCTACTGGCCTCTGGACCAATGTTGGACTTGTTGGACTTCACACACTACATCACTGTCGATGCACCATACAGGACATTCTGCTCCTTTTCTCCCATAGGCCTATAATGGAAGTAAACGGTGCCAGACCTGGGTCTGGCCTACTGTATACACACACCAACACTGACAGAGAGAAAAAGGGCTGGCTCAATAGTGCAACATTATAAAGGTAATGCTGTAGTGTTGTTTGTGCATATATGCACAGTTATATCCTTTTCATTTTCTTCTTATTGTGCAAAAAAAGTACTTATGAAATTGTATCATTTCAAGCCTATTGTGTTTGAGAAAGTGTGGGCTTTTTAAATTATAGGCCTTGCCGAAAGTGTAGATATGGAATGGCTTCCTGTTTTGTTTCCCCTGCACTTTGCATGTTTTTGTTTGTGTGGTTCGAGCTTAAATAGCCTGAATAGAGTCTAAGCTACTTAGGAAAAGTTAAGAGTACAGCTACTTAGGACAAGTTAAGATTACAGGCATGTGCAGGCAAGTCTTTGGCATACTTAAATGTGAACAATGTTAAAAAAAGAGAAAAAAAACAAACACTGCGATGAATGCAAGGAGAAACAAGAATTGACACACAGTCAATATAAAATCTGGTGGATTGGTGTGTTGAAGTTAGTGTAAAAAAAGTTTGAAAAAAAAGAAAAAAAAAAAGTTTAGGTCCAAAAATGTGTTAAAAGATCGACCTGATGGTGGCGCTATATGGGACAGATCCATGTCGATGAGATAAGTGTAGACATACTGTGTAGCGATTTGTGTGATTTTAGGCCAAAAACTGTAGGAGCAGTATTCAAAAATGTGTTTTAAAAAATTTGGCGGGGGTCCCTGGAGCTGCGGGGGTCCCTGGAAGGGTGGAGGTTGTGGATTGGCAGACAAGGATTGTGTGTGGAAAATTTCACATGGATAGGGGCAAAAAAGTGTGATGTGACGTGACAGACAGACTGACGGACAGACAGGCGGTGGAGGTTTTCATAGTAACTGCGACCTGACGGTCGCAATTATAATCATTAATATTGTTTATTTTAATTATTATTATTAAGGAACTCTAGAAATCTCAGTTGGAACTGTTACCCCAGTGACCCGATGCTGGATAAGCGGTTGAAGATGGATGGATGGATGGATGGATTATTTTAGAGTAAGCTACTTTATTTACCATTATTGTGTAGCAATAAAACACAGGCTTATAGTTTAATAAAGAGCCTAAATGCAACAATAGTATAGGCTTGTCATTCATGATGGATTGCTTTGTAAATTAGCATTATTGGACTAAATGTAAAGACGCTACGCTGCGCCAACCGTGAATTCAACACAATCTGCTGTTGAGCAGTTTAACCAATTTGCTACGTACGTCTACACAAACGGTCAGATTACAAAGATAAATTGCTTAGTGAAGGCTCACGGATGTCACCATAGGGTACGCTCCAGCAGAATGTCCCGTAATGATCGTATTATTTAAAGAGGAGCATTTTAATCCGATCAGTCGTCGTTTCCCTAAAAAGGTATTAATGTATCTAAGTGCAGTACACCTCGCAACCGATGGGGTCGCATGGCTGAAAAACAACAGAAAATGACGTCTGATCGGATTAAAATGCTGTTTATTAACACATTGACCGCCATTTTAACATACCTCCGTACTCCCACCTGCCATTCGTCTCCATAGACTTCCATGTAATTGGGTGTGCACGGATCATGCACACCCATGCCTAGATAATGCACCACGTGTGTCCACATTGCTCACAGCTTTCAAACAAAAAAATCCGAATGGAAATCCGTTCAGGCATTCATGAGATAACAGCCACTATGTTTAACAAAGATGGCTGCCAAAATGGCTGCCATGCTTGAAAGATGGGGTTGCTATGGGGGTTAAACATGCAATTTCGCGATTGCTATCATGCCTACTCCATTTTTGGGGGTCAAATTTTTTTTTGAAAAAAAAAGATTTTTGATTTTTTTATTTTTTTTTTATTCTCGGGATTTTTTTTAAATTCTCGGGACTATCGGGCCTGGCGGGGAAAGACATTGGAATAATCTCGGGACTATCGGGCCTGGCAGGGAATGAGTTAAACAATACGAAAGATACGGGTAATTCTGCTTGAGCGTACCATACTGTGACATCTGTGAGACTTCAGTAAGCACTTTATCTTTGAAATATGAACGTTTTTGTAGACGTACGTAGCAAATAGGTTTAACTGCTCAACACGAGGTTGAAGTGAATTTATTACGTAACGTGCGCAACACCGTGACTCGTGTCGTGCCCTATCTAAATTGGTCGGGCTAACAGTGCTAAATGTAGCATAATCAGTGTTCGTGTAACTTCAGTCAGAAGATAATCTGACGGTTCTGACAGACTTAACCTCCTCGCGTTGTGAGCTTGTAGAAGAGCAAACATAGAGTTGGGTCGCCGTTTTATTCCATGAGTAATTGTGTATAACATGCCTGCGTTAGCCTGCAGCTAGCGCTAGCTAACGTTAGCGTTAGCCGTTAGCCACACATCCAGAATAGTCCAACGGCGAGTGAACGATTGCATTCCGTGTCCTTCATGGATTTTTTTCCCCCTGGCTGTCAATGTTTTTATTGTCCAACACGTGTATGATTCTCTCTGTATAATAAACATTTGGTTGCATAACACAAAGAATGATAGCCGATGTACAGCTGCAGAGTCTTTTCTCTCTGGCTCCCGTTTAGAGATGGGACGTTCGAGAACGAATCGAGTCTTTTGAACGGCTCTTTGAAATGAACGATGGGATCCGGGGTGTCAGACCGCCATTCAGAAACACCGCCATTCCGAACATTGACTAGGGTTAGGGTTAGGGTTAGGATTAGGGTTAGAACCGGGATCCGGTTCGCAGTAAGGAGCCGTTCCTTTCTAAATGAACAGTTGTGGGGAAAAGTAGGCAATTCCTTTACATAAGTACAAATATCAATACTGCAATCAATGTGGAAATACTCTGCCACAGTAGAAGTTTGGATTGTTAACGTACTTTTATATATATATATATATAGGGGCTGTTAAGTATGACATCATTTTGTAGGCAGAGGAGAATTTCTGCCCCCAGTTTCCGTGAATCTTTTTACTATTTTTACTATTTACACATTTTTCTTCTCTTTGTTGTTGAAAGGAAAGTGTTAGAATGATACTTTAGTCGTTATTTTTTAGTCGTTGTTTTTTGAAATATTGAGGGACAGAAAATGCTCTGGGGGCAGATTCTCCTCTGCCTACAAAATGATGTCACGGCTTAAAAGCCCCATATATATACTTTTTATTGCAATGATTTCAATTCATAATTCACATTTTATGTCCATAGTTGCAATAATTTTCTTTTCTTTTTATTTATTTTTTACATCTTTTTTAAACACCACCACCAGAAACACCCACCACCTACATAACACAATAAAAAAAACATGAAATAAAATAAAAATAAAATAAAGAGGCTTTTTTTGGAAAATACAACATAAAATGGACCGCAACAAAAGTTATGTGGGCACGTTATCCTTATTTATGAATGTTAATGTACTTGAGTAAATGTACAAAAGTATGGGTATCAAAATATAGTAGAAGGTACTCATTATGCAGAATGTCCTGTTTCACAGGTTTTCCCAATTAATAAAATGTAGAAAAATCATTTGAAAATAGCAGATCTACAAGCTCACAATGCGTCGCAACGCGACGCATTGTGAGCTTGTAGATCGGCTATTTTCAAATGGCAGGTATGTACCTATATATATGTCAGAAATAAATGTATACAGGGTTGTATAAGTTATTTGTTGTAATTATAATCAAAATCTACAAAGTAAGCGCATTGTGAGCTTGTAGATCGGCTATTTTCAAATGGCAGGTATGTACCTATATATATGTCAGAAATAAATGTATACAGGGTTGTATAAGTTATTTGTTGTAATTATAATCAAAATCTACAAAGTAAGTAACTATAGTAACTAGAATGAGCCAGTCTTTTGAACGGCTCTTTGAAAGGAACGGATTCCAGAGATCCGGCTCACTTCAAAGAGCCATAAATCCCATCTCTACTCCCGTTGCCGTTTGTAACCCATAGTCTGGAGGAGCATTAAACTCGCCTGCGATTGGCTCTAATGCAGTTCTTTTCCCCCCTTCCCCCATTGTCTGGGGGGCCGCGACAGCCAATAGGCAAAAGGTCCCCTGTATGTCGCGCCAGAACAACAACGAAATGTTGAAATCTGTTCCAGATTTAAAAACCTGCAGGTTGGAGGCTGTATGGGCCAGATGGTTTGTCCACTACTGAGCCTTTGATTATTTATTTCACTTCTCTCATTTCTAATGACTTGTTGGACTTTGCACACTACATCACTGTCAATGCACCATACAGGACATTCTGCTCCTTTTCTCCCATAGGCCTATAATGGAAGTAAACGGTGCCAGACCTGGGTTGGGCCTATACACACACCTACACTGGCAGAGAGAAAAAGTGCTGGCTCAATAGTGCAACGTTATAAAGGTAATGCTGTTGTGTTGTTGTTTGTGCATATGTAAAATGTATATGCACAGTTGTATCCTTTTCATTTTCTTCTTATTGTGCAAAATAAGTACTAATGAAATTGTATAATTTCAAGCCTATTGTGTTTGAGAAAGTGTGGCCTTTTTAAATTATAAGCCTTGCTGAAGGTGTAGATATGGAATGGCTTCCTGTTTCGTTTCCCCTGCACTTTGCATGTTTCGTCTGTGTGGTTCTGTTGTTGTAGCTTTCAATAAACCAGAAAATGTATAATGAGTAATTAAACACCCTCAGGACCACACGCTATTTCTGCGTGTTCATTGAATGGTGAAGATAGGAGCGAACAAGAGAGATGGAGTTAGAATGAATTTAATAACAATTAGTAAGTATACAATAAATGCAAATGAACAATAGAATAATTGTTAGAGATCTCTGGCGTCAATTGGCTTCATTTCCCTCACAGCAATACAAAGTTGTCTGCTCTTGAGTTCACAAAGTCACAAGAGCGACCTCACCTTTCCCTCGACGCCTTAAATATATTTTCTATACAATGTATGCATGCATAGGTTCTTTCCAATATGACTCAACAACATCTGTCTTGATTCACTTCTTCATTTTCCTGCCGGTTTCCCGTCAACAGCTTAATCCGATGTCTGGTGATGTTTGCAAATCTATAGATGGATGCTGACGCTTGTCCCCTCAGTGTGTTGCCATGCTTATGCTTCCCATATTTTAGTTACACTTAACAAACTGTATGTCTGGACAACAAGATGTTCGTCCATAAGCATGGGAACACGAAGGGGGACCTGTTCAGCACAATGGTCACTCTTAGACTTTATGGCCGTCTTGGAATGTTGTTTTTCTTCTTCGCCACAGTCTCTGAAACATAATCAACACTTATAGCGTCCTAAGTAAAACTAGAAAATATTGTTCCTTCGAAACAATTGTGGGCTCGCTTAAAGCCAGAAAACAATGGCTATAAAAGTACAAAATGTCAAGATCGCAGGCAGTGCTCTCTTTGACGTTACTGACGCAATCGGACGCTGCATGCATGATTTGAGGCATTTTGTTCCAAAAATGTGTTATGCAAAAAGTTGACCCGCTGGTGGCGCTATAACAGGCCAATGTGAGAAGGGTGGCATCTGTTCCTTGACCTAGTGGGAATGTGCTTTTCTGTCGAAGTATGTAGGAGTAGAAAGGTGCCAAAGTTTTGAGGAGAACTTACTAGATAAATAATGACAATATCTAAAGTGTGCTCGCCCACAACTAGAACATATTGTTCCTTCGAAACAATTCCAATTGTGGGCTCGCTTCAAGCCAAAAAACAATGGCTATAAAAGTACAAAATGTCAAGATCGCAGCCAGTGCTCTCTTTGATGTTGCTGACGCAATTGGACGCTGCATGCATGATTTGAGGCATTTTGTTTCAAAAATATGTTATGCAAAAGTTGACCCGCTGGTGGTGCTATAACAGGTGGCATCTGTTCCTTGACTTAGTGGGAATGTGCTTGCAAGATTTCACGCACATCGCAGGCTGTGTTCATGATTTGAGGTGTTTTTGGCCACTTTATTGCTGCTTGCAGCTATATTTATTATTATTTTATACTTTTTTTGTGTACACTTCATCGGCATGTTAGATAAAGGTCCTTAGATTGTATGTAGAATGTTTCATGCAAATTGCAAAAAGATCCCAGAATAAAAACGGTTTTATGCATTTCACAAACTGCTCAAAATGATATAGTGCCCCCCCTCTGGCCAATTGGGGTAAGATTGGTTTTAATTATATTTGGACTAACCCTCTACAGTATTTCATCATGAAAATGTTACTTTGCATGTATGTTTTAGAGGCAGAAGAATAATTTGCATAAAACTGCAATATTCATTGAATTATTAAAAAAGCATGTTTCAATTTTAAAACTAGAAGAAGTGCTCTTCCGAGCACAGGTCTCCACCAGCCACGCGTCCTGGTGGTGGTGTGTTCTTCACCAATCTTAGGCCTTTCATGGCGCCACCATGAGGCTGATTTGAACATTTTGTAGTGTATTTTCTTCCTTGGCCTTTTGCGAATGTGCGTGCACAATTTCATTACAATTGCACACTATGTTTGATTTGAGGCATTTTGTTTGAAACGGATCAATCCTGCAAAGTTTGGAGGCCAATCTTAGCCAATCAGGATGGAATATTTAATACAGGACAGATCCGTCTTGATCATATGACTGTAGAGATACTGTGTACTGATTTGTGTTCATTTTGGGTAAAATTTGAAGGAGTAACATCCAAAAATGTGTCTTACATAAGTCGGCCTCCAGGTGGCGCTATAAAAGGCTGATGTGAAAAATGCAAGGAAAGGGTTTTTCCTTGGCCTATAGGGAGTGCGCTTACAAAGTTTGAAACTGATCGGTGGAGTTATAGGTAAAACCACGAATTGGCCTGTTATAGCGCCACCATGAGGCTGATTTAAAAAATTTGAAGTGGCATTTCTTCCATATCTTAGTGGGAACGTGTGTGCGTGATTTCATGTTAATTGCACTCTGCGTTTGTGATTTGAGGCATTTTGTCCAAAAGGGACCAATCTTACAAACTTTGAAAGCCAATCTCAGCCAATCAGGATGGAATAAGGACAATCAGAGAGATCCATGTCGATCACATGTCTGTAG
Source organism: Nannobrachium achirus (assembly GCF_963921795.1). Lineage (NCBI taxonomy): Eukaryota > Metazoa > Chordata > Actinopteri > Myctophiformes > Myctophidae > Nannobrachium > Nannobrachium achirus. The sequence goes on along the minus strand of NC_137826.1, from coordinate 40,079,587 downwards.
AGATACTGTCTACCGATTTGTGTGATTTTTGGACAAAATCTGTAGGAGTACTGGCCAAAGGTAGTTTTGCACAAATTGGCCTCCTGGTGGCGCTAGAACGGGCTCATGTGAAAAATGAGGGGCAGAGGTTCTGAATTGGCATCCAGGGAGTGCTCTTAGAAAGTTAGAAACTGATCAGTGGAGTTATAGGTAAATCCACGAATCGGCCTGTTATAGCGCCACCATGAGGCTGATTTAAAACATTTGAAGTGGCATTTCTTCCTCGGCCTAGTGGGAACCTATGTGCGCGATTTCATGTTAATTGCACTCTGCATTTGTGATTTGAGGCATTTTGTCCAAAATGGACCAATCTTACAAACTTTGAAAGCCAATATCAGCCAATCAGGATGGAATATGGATAATCAGACAGATCTGTGTCGATCACATGACTGTAGAGATGCTGTCTACCGATTTGCGTGATGTTTGGATCTGTAGGAGTAGTGTACAGAAATGTGTTTTGCAAACATCGGCCTCATGGTGGCGCTAGAACAGGGCCATTTGAAAAAATGTGGGGCAGAGGTTCTGAATTGGCATCCAGGGAGTGTGTGTGCTCATTTTGGCAGCGTCCAGGCCAACGGCGCCGGAGATTAGCTGTACACAAACTTGTAGGACGGACGGACGGACGCACGGACGGACGGACGCACGGACAGGGGCGAAAACATACTCTCCCCCTGCCTTCGGCTGGTGGAGACAAAAATCCGATATGACAGATCTTTAGATATTGGTCCAAAGTTCATGTCAAAAAGGTTTTGTGCACGTGATGCAAAAATTCCAAAAGGAATAGGCAGAAGCTGAAAGCCTATCCTACATATTCATGAATTAAGACATTGATTAGTTATGAGTCTAAGCTACTTAGGAAAACTTAAGAGTACAGCTACTTAGGAGTTTATTTGATCATCTCATACATTTATACAGGTCATACATTCATATAATCATTGTTACAGATGATCAAAAGGAATAGGCAGAAGCTGAAAGCTTCTGCCTATTCTGCCTACTCATAACTATATGATTAGTTATGAGTCTAAGCTACTTAGGAAAACTTATAGTCCAGGCGTTTCGGGCAGTATTTTGATGGAATCGTGCACTTTATGAAAGAAGCATGGAATTTGGCACACAGTTAGAACATGCCATATGGAAACATTTTGGCTATAGGGGCATCGCAGATTTGTCATGGGAAACTTGTGGGAGCGAATCAAAGTTGGGCTCTCATAGACTTTACTATAGAGTAAAATAATACAAAAAATAAATATGCTTTAAGTAGCATGTGAGGGGTCAAACTAGGTGTTTTTCGGGATTCTGAATCCAATGCAAACATTTGTTTTGCAGGAAAAACATTCCTTGAGCTAAAAACTGACCCCATAATTTGGCAATAAAACTATGATTTAGTGATGAGTCATCACTTTTCACAGTTTTGTGGCGGACGTTTCTTGGAAAGGAATGTTTTTCGTGCAAAACAAATGCTTGCATTGGATTCAGAATCCTGAAAAACACCTAGTTTGACCCCTCACATGCTACTTAAAGCATATTTATTTTTTGTATTTTATTCTATAGTAAAGTCTATGAGCCCCTTGATTGGCTCCCACAAGTTTCCCAAGACAAATCTGCAATGCCCCTATAGCCAAAAATGCTCCATATGGCATGTTCTAACTGTGTGCCAAATGTCATGCTTCTTTCATAAAGTGCACGATTTCTGCCTGAAACGCTCTGACTATTAAGAGTACAGCTACTTAGGAAAAGTTAAGAGTACAGGCAAGTGCAGGCAAGTCTTTGGTATACTTAAATGTGAACAATGTTAAAAAAAAAAAAAAAGAAAGAAAACACTGCGATGAATGCAGGTTGGAGGCTGCATGGGCCAGATGGTTTGTCCACTACTGGAGCCTTTGATTATTTATTTCACTTCACTAATTGTCTCCACCAGCCGAAGGCTGAGGGAGAGTATGTTTTCCCCTCCGTCCGTCCGTCCGTGCGTCCGTGCGTGCGTCCGTCCGTGCGTCCGTCCGTGCGTCCTCGCAGTTTGTGAGCAGCTAATCTCCGGCGCCGTTGGCCCGGTCGCTGCCAAAATTAGCACACACACACTCCCTGGATGCCAATTCAGAACCTCTGCCCCACATTTTTCAAATCAGCCTCATGGTGGCGCTATAACAGGCCGATTTGTGTGGCCTGGTTGTTACCAGCTAATCTCCGGCGCCGTTGGCCCGATCGCTGCCAAACTGAGCACACACACTCCCTGGATGCCAAATCAGAACCTCTGCCCCACAATTTTCAAATCAGCCTCATGGTGGCGCTATAACAGGCCGATTTGTGTGGCCTGGTGGAGACCTGTGCTCGGAAGAGCACTGCTTCTAGTTTCTAATGAAATTCTTTGACTCACTCACTCCTCCACTGCCATCAACCTGAACATAGGAAGTCTACAGGGGTACCTGCTGACTCAGCCATTGCCAGCTTGTGTCATACTGTACCTGGATGCCTCTCAGCAACATTTAATTTTTCTTTTCCCCCCAATAGCTTTTCATTTTGTAATGAATGGGAGAGAGTAGTATATTGTAACACACTATCTGTAGTGTATTTCTGGAGAGTTCTGACGTATATACTGAATTCATAAGTACGAAGTTGCTGTGAAGGAGACGAGAGAAGCAGACAGGCAGTCAGGTGTTCCTCCATCAGTTTATTAGGCAGACAGAGACAACAGAGCAGCGGGGCCTGAGCCCCCACCAGCAGGCTCGCCGGTGGGAGACACACACAAACTTACATGTTCAGTGTATATAACTTATATTAGCCATTCTGTCAATTATAGCAGGGCTTATCTTCCTCAAACAGACCACGTCTTTAGACCTTAACCCAAACCCTGCCACGAATAGGGTGATAAAGTGAGAATGACCACAGCTTTTTGTCCAGTCACACTACATAAACAGGTGCTGGCTCATTCTTACCTAACCTTAAGAATTTGTAGTTTTTGATCCACTTTGATCTACAGAGAAAAAAAAAGAAGGCTCAGCCTTCCTGGGGCAGACTGGCCCTTACAGAATGTATACTGTTTCCTGAGTGCGGCATGGAAGAGAAGGCCATCATTCCCACAGAGATGGTGAACGGACACAAGGACCTGAGCCAGTGCAGCTGCTACAGACTGCATGAGGTGAGAAAAGCCCTTACACAACATATGGGGCATAGTGAATGGACAAGGAGGCAAGGAGAAAAGCTGACAGGGGGTGGGGTGTATGGGCCAGATGACTCGACTGACATGCGGGTCTGAATTCAGAAAATTCTTAATTTGTGACTATGCCCCAGCCCCACAGGAGGATAGACTGACCCCACACCTCATAACTTGCGCCGTATACTGGCCTGGAAGGTTCTCAGTGACCTAAGTCTGGTAATTGGGAGGAATACAGAGGTTTGTTGGGATTTTCTAGCTTGAGTTTTTCTTTTTCATCCTAGAGCTTTTCTTTTTTGTTGACAAATGGGAGAATACGATGAAGCCACAGCCTTCCTGGGGCAGACTGGCCCTTATTTCTGGAGGATGTTTTTCCTCGTGAATACCGTCTGGTTGATCGTCGGACTCAATGGTATGAATATCGTTTTTGTCGCCGCCACTCCAAAACACCACTGTTTCATTCCTGAGGCCAACCTGAGTGCGGCGTGGAGGAAGGCCATCATTCCCATAGAGGTGGTGAACGGACAGGAGGAGCAGAGCCGATGCCAGCGCTACAGACTGGATGAGGTCAGGAACCTGTCTGCTCTGGGCTACATCCCCGGTCAGGATGTGAACCTCACTGAACTGAGACAGGAGAGCTGTGTGGACGGATGGAGCTACAGCCAAGACGTCTTCCACTCCACCATAGTCACTGAGGTCAGTGTGTGTGTGTGCGTGCGTGTGCTGAAAATGTTAAAGGCCCAAAACACCAGACTATTGTTGACTATTGTTGATGATGTACATGATAATCACTGGCTATCAAATCATAGGTTTAGACATCAGCTATTCTGTATTATCATGTTTGATTCAGGAGTTATATATTTGGTTGGTTCCATGTCTGAAAATGCCCCAAACGGTACAAGTGCAACAAGTTTCATGCTTTTATGAAAAAGTCTCAATCGTTCGTGTGTGTGTGTGTGTGTGTGTGTGTGTGTGTGTGTGTGTGTGTGTGTGTGTGTGTGTGTGTGTGTGTGTGTGTGTGTGTGTGTGTGTGTGTGTGTGGCAGGGATGGGGGCATGTGTTCATTTTATTAATCATCAGAATCTCTCCTAACAGTGGGACCTTGTGTGTGACAATCAGTGGATGGTTCCCTTTGCGACGTCAGCTCTCTATGTGGGCTTCCTGCTTGGGTGCTTAATCTCTGGACAGTTGTCTGACCGGTATTACATTTTTTATCTTTTTTAATTGAAAATCCCTGAAACACAGGTTCTTGTATTGCTGCAGTTATGACTGTAGTGCCTTACAATACATACATTGCCTGAGTATTAGAGTGGTGCTTCAACAAAATATTCATTTAATGCAAAGAAGACAAATTCTGTAATCTGTATGACTCTTTTGGTACAAACAGGAACAATCTTTGTCCATGACACTGTTATATAATGGATTTGCATTACAGAAGATGACAATGCAGTGGATCAAATGCTTAAAGATGGCATCGCCCAGCCCTGCATACATTCAAATTTCATTCAGAAGTTTGTTGGCGTCCCTATTTTAGACATGTTTCTCATTTTGAATTGTCGCTTACATTGTCATTTAGATCAACTGACACCAGACATGTCCACAATTCCAGTCGAAAACAATTAATACAAATTGCTTTGTTGTTATTATTTCTGTTCCATGTAGGTTTGGGAGGAAAAAGATTGTCTTCTTCTCTCTTTGGATTCATTGTTTATTTGACCTGCTTCTGGCCTTCTCCAACTCATGGATGATGTTCTGTGTCGTCTATTTGCTTGTTGGAGCCTCCCAGATATCCATATGCATCTCTGCATATGTACTTGGTAAGTACAGTAAAATATTCCTCATTCCCTCTTTGTTTTATCTAAATCACCTGTATATTTTACCATATAACCAGTGATGGAAAAAAAATATTCAATGTTCTACTTAAAGGTCCGCTGTCACACCCCGAAATTATAATTGTTGCGACCGAAGGTCGCATATACTCTGAAAAACCGTGTCGCTTGAGTGACCTTCCTTCCTTCCTTCCTTCCTTCCTTCCTTCCGTAACCTTCCTTCTGTAACCTTCCTTCTGTACGGGAGTGATGTCAGTGTGATGTCAGCGAGTTGTGACATCACTTCCTGTACGGGGCGGCTACACGAAATGTGGATAACACTATATATGGAGATAGTCCAGTCCATCATGTCATATGGGACTACCGTCATAGACAGTAGCCAAAAGAGAAGGATACACAAGACTAAGAAAGACAAAAAAGAGAAGAATAAAAAAGAAAAAAAAGGAGGAGGAGGATAAAGATACCAAAAGGAGAGAGAAGAAAGGGTGGATGAGGTACAATGTGTCTCAGAAAAGAAAATTTAACAAGGAGGTGGCAACGGGGCGGCTAGATAAAGTTATTAGGCCTGGATCCGACTTTAAGTCGACGCACAGGATTCCAGAAGTGTAGCGCTTATTCGCTCTTGTATCAAACTGGTACTCGAAACGTTCTTAGAATTTAATATATATTTTCTAAAGTAAATATGGTAAATGGTAAATGGTAAATGGTGCATTTATATAGCGCTTTTAATCCAAAGCGCTTTACATAGATTGTGCATTACATTCACCCATTCACACACACATTCATACACCGGTGGCAGATGAAGCCATGCAAGGCACCAACCTACTCATCGGAGGCAATTAGGGGTTCAGAGTCTTGCCCAAGGACCCTTCGACATTAACTCAGGGGGAGCCCGGATTCGAACTGGGAACCCTTCGGGATTTATACCCTTCGTGCTCTAATACCAGTTTCTCTACCCCTGAGCTATGCCGCCCTCTATATGGGGGCGGCTGTGAAAAAAAGAGAAGAATAAAAAAGAAAACAAGAATTGACACACAGTCAATATAAAATCTGGTGGATTGGTGTGTTGAAGTTAGTGTAAAAAAAGTTTGAAAAAAATAATTTTTGAAAAAAAAAAAAAGTTTGAAAAAATCTTTTTTTAGAAAAAAAAAATGTTTAGGTCCAAAAATGTGTTAAAAAATCGACCTGATGGTGGCGCTATATGGGACAGATCCATGTCGATGAGATAAGTGTAGACATACTGTGTAGCGATTTGTGTGATTGCGACCGTCAGGGAGCAGTTTACTATGAAAACCTCCACCGGCCGTCCGTCCGTCGGTCGGTCGGTCGGTCGGTCGGTCGGTCGGTCACACGTCACACCTTTGCCCTGCTCATATCTCCGCATCAGTATATAGGGCTTGTTTGTTTATTGTATGACATCACGCCACATCATCAGCTGTGGACTCTGTGATGTCATCGTATCGCATCAGTATATAGGGCTTGTTTGTTTATTGTATGACATCACGCCACATCATCAGCTGTGGACTCTGTGATGTCATCGTATCTCCATATATGGCCATCTCCGTATATGGAGATATAAGTCGTCCATGCCCAAGTATGGGCTGGTGAGGTCAGACTTTGTGTGATGCGTAGGTTATCTCCATATATGGAGATTCAACATTCCAGGCAATGCTCTCTTCCCTGGTGAGAATTGCCCCTTTATATAGGGCTTGTTTGTGTATTGTATGACATCACGCCACATCATCAGCTGTGGACTCTGTGATGTCATCGTATCTCCATATATGGCCATCTCCGTATATGGAGATATAAGTCGTCCATGCCCAAGTATGGGCTGGTGAGGTCAGACTTTGTGTGATGCGTAGGTTATCTCCATATATGGAGATTCAACATTCCAGGTGTAACTATGGCTACCCGTATGACGTGAGAGGTGGAGGTTGTGATATTTGTGGAGATAAGCGACCAACGGTCGCTTATCTCCCGATTAGGGAGTCTTACTGGTTTTAGGGCAAAAACTGTAGGAGCAGTATTCAAAAATGAGTTTTAAAAAATTTGGCGGGGGTCCCTGGAGCTGCGGGGGTCCCTGGAAGGGTGGAGGTTGTGGATTGGCAGACAAGGATTGTGTGTGGAAAATTTCACATGGATAGGGGCAAAAAAGTGTGATGTGACGTGACAGACAGACTGACGGACAGACAGACAGGCGGTGGAGGTTTTCATAGTAACTGCGACCTGACGGTCGCAATTATAATCATTAGTATTGTTTATTTTAATTATTATTATTAAGGAACTCTAGAAATCTCAGTTGGAACTGTTACCCCAGTGACCCGATGCTGGATAAGCGGTTGAAGATGGATGGATGGATGGATGGATTATTTTAGAGTAAGCTACTTTATTTACCATTATTGTGTAGCAATAAAACACAGGCTTATAGTTTAATAAAGAGCCTAAATGCAACAATAGTATAGGCTTGTCATTCATGATGGATTGCTTTGTAGATTAGCATTATTGGGCTAAATGTAAAGACGCTACGCTGCGCCAACCGTGAATTCAACACAATCTGCTGTTGAGCAGTTTAACCAATTTGCTACGTACGTCTACACAAACGGTCAGATTACAAAGATAAATTGCTTAGTGAAGGCTCACGGATGTCACCATAGGGTACGCTCCAGCAGAATGTCCCGTAATGATCGTATTATTTAAAGAGGAGCATTTTAATCCGATCGGTCGTCGTTTCCCTAAAAAGGTATTAATGTATCTAAGTGCAGTACACCTCGCAACCGATGGGGTCGCATGGCTGAAAAACAACAGAAAATGACGTCTGATCGGATTAAAATGCTGTTTATTAAACAATACGAAAGATACGGGTAATTCTGCTTGAGCGTACCATACTGTGACATCTGTGAGACTTCAGTAAGCACTTTATCTTTGAAATATGAACGTTTTTGTAGACGTACGTAGCAAATAGGTTTAACTGCTCAACACGAGGTTGAAGTGAATTTATTACGTGCGCAACACCGTGACTTGTGTCGTGCCCTATCTAAATTGGTCGGGCTAACAGTGCTAAATGTAGCATAATCAGTGTTTGTGTAACTTCAGTCAGAAGATAATCTGACGGTTCTGACAGACTTAACCTCCTCGCGTTGTGAGCTTGTAGAAGAGCAAACATAGAGTTGGGTCGCCGTTTTATTCCATGAGTAATTGTGTATAACATGCCTGCGTTAGCCTGCAGCTAGCGCTAGCTAACGTTAGCGTTAGCCGTTAGCCACACATCCAGAATAGTCTAATAAGTCAATTTTCCAACGGCGAGTGAACGATTGCATTCCGTGTCCTTCATGGATTTTTTTTCCCCCTGGCTGTCAATGTTTTTATTGTCCAACACGTGTATGATTCTCTCTGTATAATAAACATTTGGTTGCATAACACAAAGAATGATAGCCGATCTACAGCTGCAGAGTCTTTTCTCTCTGGCTCCCGTTTAGAGATGGGACGTTCGAGAACGAATCGAGTCTTTTGAACGGCTCTTTGAAATGAACGATGGGATCCGGTTCGCAGTAAGGAGCCGTTCCTTTCTAAATGAACAGTTGTGGGGAAAAGTAGGCAATTCCTTTACATAAGTACAAATATCAATACTGCAATCAATGTGGAAATACTCTGCCACAGTAGAAGTTTGGATTGTTAACGTACTTTTATATATATATATATATATATATATATATATATATATATATATATATATATACATATATATATGTATATATATATATAGGGGCTGTTAAGTATGACATCATTTTGTAGGCAGAGGAGAATTTCTGCCCCCAGTTTCCGTGAATCTTTTTACTATTTTTACTATTTACACATTTTTCTTCTCTTTGTTGTTGAAAGGAAAGTGTTAGAATGATACTTTAGTCGTTATTTTTTAGTCGTTGTTTTTTGAAATAGCGAGGGACAGAAAATGCTCTGGGGGCAGATTCTCCTCTGCCTACAAAATGATGTCACGGCTTAAAAGCCCTTATTGCAATGATTTCAATTCATAATTCACATTTTATGTCCATAGTTGCAATAATTTTCTTTTCTTTTTATTTATTTTTTTACATCTTTTTTAAACACCACCACCACAAACACCCACCACCTACATAACACAATAAAAAAAACATGAAATAAAATAAAAATAAAATAAAGAGGCTTTTTTTTGGAAAATACAACATAAAATGGACCGCAACAAAAAGAAGAGGGGTTATGTGGGCACGTTATCCTTATTTATGAATGTTAATGTACTTGAGTAAATGTACAAAAGTATGGGTGTCAAAATATAGTAGAAAGTACTCATTATGCAGAATGTCCTGTTTTCACATTAGTATTGTTTATTTTAATTATTATTATTAAGGAACTCTAGAAATCTCAGTTGGAACTGTTACCCCAGTGACCCGATGCTGGATAAGCGGTTGAAGATGGATGGATGGATGGATGGATTATTTTAGAGTAAGCTACTTTATTTACCATTATTGTGTAGCAATAAAACACAGGCTTATAGTTTAATAAAGAGCCTAAATGCAACAATAGTATAGGCTTGTCATTCATGATGGATTGCTTTGTAGATTAGCATTATTGGGCTAAATGTAAAGACGCTACGCTGCGCCAACCGTGAATTCAACACAATCTGCTGTTGAGCAGTTTAACCAATTTGCTACGTACGTCTACACAAACGGTCAGATTACAAAGATAAATTGCTTAGTGAAGGCTCACGGATGTCACCATAGGGTACGCTCCAGCAGAATGTCCCGTAATGATCGTATTATTTAAAGAGGAGCATTTTAATCCGATCGGTCGTCGTTTCCCTAAAAAGGTATTAATGTATCTAAGTGCAGTACACCTCGCAACCGATGGGGTCGCATGGCTGAAAAACAACAGAAAATGACGTCTGATCGGATTAAAATGCTGTTTATTAAACAATACGAAAGATACGGGTAATTCTGCTTGAGCGTACCATACTGTGACATCTGTGAGACTTCAGTAAGCACTTTATCTTTGAAATATGAACGTTTTTGTAGACGTACGTAGCAAATAGGTTTAACTGCTCAACACGAGGTTGAAGTGAATTTATTACGTGCGCAACACCGTGACTCGTGTCGTGCCCTATCTAAATTGGTCGGGCTAACAGTGCTAAATGTAGCATAATCAGTGTTTGTGTAACTTCAGTCAGAAGATAATCTGACGGTTCTGACAGACTTAACCTCCTCGAGTTGTGAGCTTGTAGAAGAGCAAACATAGAGTTGGGTCGCCGTTTTATTCCATGAGTAATTGTGTATAACATGCCTGCGTTAGCCTGCAGCTAGCGCTAGCTAACGTTAGCATTAGCCGTTAGCCACACATCCAGAATAGTCTAATAAGTCAATTTTCCAACGGCGAGTGAACGATTGCATTCCGTGTCCTTCATGGATTTTTTTCCCCCCTGGCTGTCAATGTTTTTATTGTCCAACACGTGTATGATTCTCTCTGTATAATAAACATTTGGTTGCATAACACAAAGAATGATAGCCGATCTACAGCTGCAGAGTCTTTTCTCTCTGGCTCCCGTTTAGAGATGGGACGTTCGAGAACGAATCGAGTCTTTTGAACGGCTCTTTGAAATGAACGATGGGATCCGGTTCGCAGTAAGGAGCCGTTCCTTTCTAAATGAACAGTTGTGGGGAAAAGTAGGCAATTCCTTTACATAAGTACAAATATCAATACTGCAATCAATGTGGAAATACTCTGCCACAGTAGAAGTTTGGATTGTTAACGTACTTTTATATATATATATATATATATATATATATATATATATATATATATATAGGGGCTGTTAAGTATGACATCATTTTGTAGGCAGAGGAGAATTTCTGCCCCCAGTTTCCGTGAATCTTTTTACTATTTTTACTATTTATACATTTTTCTTCTCTTTGTTGTTGAAAGGAAAGTGTTAGAATGATACTTTAGTCGTTATTTTTTAGTCGTTGTTTTTTGAAATAGCGAGGGACAGAAAATGCTCTGGGGGCAGATTCTCCTCTGCCTACAAAATGATGTCACGGCTTAAAAGCCCTTATTGCAATGATTTCAATTCATAATTCACATTTTATGTCCATAGTTGCAATAATTTTCTTTTCTTTTTATTTATTTTTTACATCTTTTTTAAACACCACCACCACAAACACCCACCACTTACATAACACAATAAAAAAAACATGAAATAAAATAAAAATAAAATAAAGAGGCTTTTTTTGGAAAATACAACATAAAATGGACCGCAACAAAAAGAAGAGGGGTTATGTGGGCTCGTTATCCTTATTTATGAATGTTAATGTACTTGAGTAAATGTACAAAAGTATGGGTGTCAAAATATAGTAGAAAGTACTCATTATGCAGAATGTCCTGTTTCACAGGTTTTCCCAATTAATAAAATGTAGAAAAATCATTTGAAAATAGCAGATCTACAAGCTCACAATGCGTCGCAACGCGACGCATTGTGAGCTTGTAGATCGGCTATTTTCAAATGGCAGGTATGTACCTATATATATGTCAGAAATAAATGTATACAGGGTTGTATAAGTTATTTGTTGTAATTATAATCAAAATCTACAAAGTAAGTAACTATAGTAACTAGAATGAGCCAGTCTTTTGAACGGCTCTTTGAAAGGAACGGATTCCAGAGATCCGGCTCACTTCAAAGAGCCATAAATCCCATCTCTACTCCCGTTGCCGTTTGTAACCCATAGTCTGGAGGAGCGTTAAACTCGCCTGCGATTGGCTCTAATGCAGTTCTTTTCCCCCCTTCCCCCCCATTGTCTGGAGGGCCGCGACAGCCAATAGGCAAATAGGTCCCCTGTATGTGGCGCCAGAAACTCACCTAAATGTTGAAATCTGTTTCCAGATTTAAAAAGGAGGAGGAGGAGGATAAAGATACCAAAAGGAGAGAGAAGAAAGGGTGGATGAGGTACAATGTGCGGTATCCTCCTTGTCAAGCTCGACGTTGGGCATTTGGACCTATACATGGAGAAATGGAGCGAACCTGTGTGGCCTAAACATGGAGATGTGGTACAGAATGACTCATATATGGGCATAAAAAGTATGTCATGTGACATCACTTCCTGTACAGACACTCAGACAGACATTGACTCCGGCCTTAAAATGGCTACTGTCTATGACGGTAGTCCCATATGACATGATGGACTGGACTATCTCCATATATAGTGTTCTCCACATCTCCATGTTTAGGCCCTATCACTCACACCCTAGGTGGGGTTGGCGATAGGGCCTTTTTTTGTGTGGAGTTTGCATGTTCTCCTCGTGTCTCCTAGGGTTGATAACAACTAGAATCGTCAGAGAAACGCTGTGGTTGGCCAGATAGTCAAGGATTGGCGCGAGGGCGAGGTCGCATGTCACCCTGAGGTCGCATTCCACCCTCAGGTGTCTTACTAGTAGTATGATACAGTAGGATACAGTAGGTCACGTGGTCTTTTTTAAAACGGTCTGAAATACTCTAAATCAAATGATCCCATCCCCCGTAGCGCAACCCCTCCACTCCCGGGGAGGAGGAGAAGACAGAAGAGACAGACAGACAGACTCAGTCTGGAGAACTGCTGATAAACACAGCGTTTCTATTCCGGCTTTCACTTACTTACCCCAACATCGTTCCTTATATTGAAACTATTAACGTTATGGAGAACGCATTCTAGCGCGATTAACCAGAGCTCTCAGGTGTGTGTGTGTGTGTGTGTGTGTGTGTGTGTGTGTGTGTGTGTGTGTGTGTGTGTGTGTGTGTGTGTGTGTGTGTGTGTGTGTGTGTGTGTGTGTGTGTGTGTGTGTGTGTGTGTGTGTGTGTGTGTGTGTGTGTGTACAGCTTGCAGGGGGAGCAGGCAGCGGGGGGAAGTTGCAAGGCCCCCCCCCCCCCCCCCCCGCGTGTAGTTCCCAGCTGCCCGACATCCCCATGGAAAACATTGTGTCTTCCATTTCAACCATTAAACATAAACAAGCATATTCACATGAACAATGGGGAAGTAACAACCAGTAACCACCGGAAATATAATTTTTATATGCACAGATTTATATATTAATTTGTGGCTTTAGCTTTAGCTTTAGTGCTAGCCCAGTAGCCCTTTGGGAGCAGAGCATAGGAGCAGAGAAGTTGTTTCTGAGGGCTTAGAGCGACCCTGCGGGCGATGGGAAGAAAATGTACATTGTACAGACATACAGTAAGTAACAGTCAATTAATTTGATTGGCTTATCGTGCATTCCCACAATGACATCAAATAAATATTTATTTTGTTTTTAAGATGATTTCTTAAGGTGACAGTAACCCTTAAGGTGACATAGTCCCTTTAAGTAAAAGTATCAATACTACAATGTAGATACACTCTGTTACAAGTAAAATACCATCATTCTAAATTAACGTGAGTAAAAGCACAAAAGTGTTGGCACCACAATGTACACTTTTAGTGCCTATCCCGAAGATATTCGGGATTTTAAAAGCGGGTGGTAAAGGGATATACGTATATTGCCTGGCTCCACGCTCCAGCCCACTCTGAGTGGACTGGTTCTCTTGGTCTGGCTAAAGTTTCTCTGGTTTAGGCAGAACCAAGCCAATGAGAGTTGGAGCATCGGAGGAGGGGGTGGGTCCAACTTTTGAAAATCAACAGAAACAGTGGAGGGAGGGGAGCTCAGCCAAAGCTCTTAATTGCTCCCTTTGAACTTCAAAGGGGGTTTTGCACACCTTGTTAGCATCAAAGACAACGACCTGTTTGATGCCTGTCATAGAGGGGAGGGGGGAATGTTTTTGTGTACACACAAGTCAAACACAACACCTCCCACCAGATCTCTTGTGATTGGGAATTTCAAATTTCAAACCCCTCCCCTTTGAAATCTCTTGTCAATGGGACAATGTCAGACTCAATCTCAGCACAGAGTCTGAAATCAGGCTTGGATATAGCCTATACAGTATATCATTTTATATTATTAATCAACGTTACTTTCCTAAATTTACCTACACATTTTACTTAAAGGGGCGCTCCACCACTTTTCAACCTATCTTCATATAATGAATAGGTCCCCACTAATGTTCATGATAAAATATCACCATTTTTTTCTACTCAGTTTGGGTCTCATAGGAGAGTTGTGGGTGGGTCAAATCCTTCCTACCGGTGACATCATCAATGGGAAATGCAAGTTAATAGAAACTGCAGGCTTTCTATTCCTGAAAAAGTTGCAATGTTAAAGTGGAAGCCATTGTTCTCGTGATAATAAAAATCTTTTTTTTTTTTCAAAAATATTATTAAAAATAAAATTGTCACACGATGATGTCACCGGTAGGAAGGATTTGACAGCTCTCCTATGAGACCCAGACTGAATAGAAAAAAATTGTGCTATTTTATCATGAACATTAGTGAGGACCTATTATATGAAGACAGGTTGAAAAGTGCTGAACTACTCCTTTAAGTACAGTACTTGAAGTAAATGTGATTCCTCATCATTCAATCTTGATTATATTGTCTTCCACAGGGACAGAGGTGCTGAGTAATTCTATGCGTGTGCTCTATGCAACACTGGGGTCCTTTCTCTTCATCGACATTGGGTACATGGTGCTGCCCGGGATTGCATTTGGCATGAGGGCATGGAGGACTCTTCTTATCATTCTCTCCTTGGTGTCTGTGGCTTACATCCCATTATGGTGGTAAGTTCCTCATATCTGCACAGAGGTGCTGACTAAAGGCATACTGGCTGGAAGTGATCAACTCAACTCAAAAGTCAATCAAATCCTAGAGTGGCTCAAACTCATAGGTTCAGTAACTCATTCAAAGGCATAGAGGCTATTCTTAGAAGTGGTGGCAGAAGGGAACAAGTGGAACCTCATGTAAATAACAAAATATCAATTCCACATTTTTACCTTTAAAGATTATTCAATCACATCAACCTGTCATCCCTATTTTGAGCATTATTCACCTTATTCCTAGCCACTCCCACTGTGGGCCTGGCCAAATATATATATTGTTAGGCTTCAGACAGACATTGGATGCACAAGCCTCTAGCATGCCCTTGGGGGAGGCGGGGGGGAGCGGCGTCCAATACATTCCCTTAAGCCTTAAGGCAAAGCTATAGAGGCAAGCTATAACATGTGACTTCATAACATGTGGCAGAAATAGTGTTCGTTCATGATCTGGACCACAGGCTTTCATTGACTCCAATGCATTTCACCGAACTTCCGGCTGCAGTTTGGCTCCCATGGTGCGACGAAAAAGCTGACTGGAATTGCGTGATAGCGAAAATGACATCTGTGACCTTACCTTCTTTTTAATATACCTTGTTACTAGGGAGGAAGTGAAAAGATATTGACTGAAGCAACACACAGAGAAAAACTCAACGTCACCCCTGTAAAAGGCAATGGTGGCGGCTGGAGAAGGCCAGGAATAAGGTGAATTGGCCAAATATTTCCCAAACTCCCCAAAAATCCCATCATCTTGACACAGCCGGTGGGCCTTGAATTACTAGAGTTTGAGAACTCCTGTTATAGCTGATAAAGTCAACACCCAGTAACACAAATTGTTTGTGCAGGTTGCTCCCAGAGTCTCCTCGGTGGCTGTTCACTCAGGGCAGAATAAGGGAGGCTGACGCCATACTGAGGTATGCAGCCAGGAAAAACAAGGTCGAAGCACCACTGGTCATCTTTAAAGAGGCAGAGGTAAGGTCCATTGTGCTTGTTAGTGGAAGAGTCCCATGAAATCTCAGCTTCTTTTTCAATGACGACACTAATTCTGTTAAATGTCTAAGTCTTGTTTGTATTACTTTATAGAAGGAGGTTTCACTGACACCAAAACAATACACCTTCCTTGATATTCTGAAATCCAGAAACATAAGCTGCATCACACTTTTGAGTATGTTTATATGGTGAGTTCTTAATTCCAGTCTCATCTTTCTGATTACAGAGAAGGTTTAACATTCACAAATCATCTGATTAAAGATTCATGTTCATTGTGGGCTCGCCTGAAAGGCGAGAACACTATGTTATCTTCATTATTTATAGAGTTCCGCCGCAGGAGTTCCATCGTAGACAGTACAAAGGCAGGGCCCTTAGCCAATGAGGTGTAATTGAGGAGTGGAAAAACATCTGGGAGTGGTGGTAGCTGGAGTATTGGTTGAGCTTCATATGACAGTTAGCATGTTGGAGAAGATAGTCACGAGCGAGCCCACACTGTTTCATAGGAACAGTATTTCTAGTTAAAAATATTATGCAAATATTTAATATTAAATTAATGTAGGCCTACTTGATAAAACAATGTACGGTATCAATAAACAACTAATGCGATTATCTTTTAAATATTTGTTTTTATTCTCAAGGGTGGCAATAAACATGGGCTACTTTGGACTCTGCTTGAACACTTCTAATCTAAGCGGAGATCCCTTCTTAAATTGCTTCTTATCAGCCGTCATTGAGGCCCCTGCTTATATTGCAACTACATGGCTTTTGAAGAAATGTCCCAGGAGAATAATGCTGTCTGCATTCCTCATCACCGGAGGAGTGTTTCTCCTGCTTATCCAAATTGTCCCCAAAGGTGAGTCTTATTTTGTGTTACATGAAACCCACTTCACCTAATCTCACAAAAGCATCGATTCAAGTGTTTATCTGCATGATGGCTGTATATAACTTGTAATTATCTTGTATTAAAGGAGAATTCCGGGCTAAATGGCTTCCTTATCTTAATTTGTTGTTATTTTATCTCCCAACGGTGCACTGCACACTTCAAACTGGGTTTGATTTTATATATATATATATATATATATATATATATATATATATATATATATATATATATATATATCATATATGCCTATCTTTTTGTCTATTTTAATAGTGGAGTTTAATAATGGATCTCTCTCGCTCACTCACTCTGTCTCTTGTTGACTGTGCGTTGCCGTTGTTAACACATGGGAAGCCAAGGTTTCTAACATTTCTAGCTGTTGCTGCTGCCGCCGCTCACTCACGCTTTGTTTTGAAGAGCCTCGGAAGCTTTGTGCGTGTGCACGTGAGTGTCCACTGACGATTGAGGAAGAAAATCCATTTGTTTACAAACGCTTGCGAAACTAAAATCCAAACCGGGGCCGACCATCGCGGTAAAGTGTCGCCGTGAAAACAATCAGATCTCTGCTTCCCTTGTGTTCTTTGCACCTCATTCATAGATAATGCCCTTTTTATGTTTCAGCCTAGAATGGAAATCAATGCAGCCTAGTCGCGCCATTTTCTCTCTCTGCGAGCCACGGTGTGACGTATGGACTAGGGTCATTCACAGACAACACAACATGCGCGCAGCACGCTGCACAGTTAACCCTTTGTTGTCTCGTTGAGGAACGAGACAACTCCTTTTGGCAGAGCGACCTCTAGTGGCCTTATCTCGTTACTGAACGAGTTTGGCCCCTTGGGTGTTAAATGATACCACTCTCCAGTCGGTGCGTGCAAGAACTCGACTACATCATTAAAAGTAGACAGGCAAAGTCATTCTCTCTTTGCCATGTCAATACAAATGTCACGATGCAGTGTCAGCCTGTTACTTCATCAAAATCATTTCACTGCACTGTTTGCAATCGCCCTTTCCAACCACAAAATCCTTGACATCTTGCATGTGTTGCGGGCTCGTAGACCTGTTCTGCCAGAGAGATTTGCAGCACCGTCGTAACATTGTTCTCTGCACTTAGGCCTACTTATTGGCAGTGTGAATCGTTGAGCTACTGTAATTGTAATGTAAATCTGGCTGAGTGCTCCTCATTACGGCTGGGTGCTCGAGCGATGGAGGACTCACAGTATCGGCACCCCTTTGCTGGGTGTCAATCCTCAAGTCTATCTCCATTTCCTGTCAGTCTACTGTCCTATCAATAAAAGCATAAAAGCCCCAAAACAAATCTCAAAACATATATAATAATAATATTGCCACTGCTAATAAAAACATAATCAACCAAATTTTTGTCCTGACCAGGCCTCTCAGTTCAAGGTAATACAAACCAAACATCATGTCTCATACAGTATCCCACAACCTTAATTAGAATCGCCCCGTGTGTGTGTGTGTGTGTGTGTGTTTCCATCTGTAACTCCACGTTCAGCAGTTGTTCAATTGTCTAAAAAACATAATACAAAAATCAATAACGCATGTACCTTGCCCAACATCAACTTTATCAACTTCAGATGTGTCTCTACTTCTCATAATCCCCAAATGTTTAAAATATTTTCCCAAATTTTGGCCTGTAGGCGGCTTTGTCCTGTGATGCGAATTACATCACAAATGGGCGTCACCAAGCAGCACACTCCCAGTCCGGGGGCAGTTCCTCCAGAGAGAGCAAAATCACAGTCTGTCTGCTTCACACCAAGGGGGACTAACAGGCACACACACAAAGGGGCCTGGCCCCCGCAGGGGGCTGTAGGCTAGTCAAAGTTATTAGTACACATTCCCATCCACCTTCATCGTTCACAATCCCTGTTCTGCTTAATGTATACGTATAAAAAAGTTATTTAGTTAGTTATAATGCAAATACACGCCAGATAACTAAAATTGTTCCCCTGCTCATTATTGGTGTGACTTTTACCGTCACACACCGGCAATAATTCTTACAAAATGGGCGTCACATCTTGTCAAGTGGTCCCTATCTAATTTCAGAATTAAATCTCTCCCCTACAGACCTTCGTGAAATTGCTGTGGCTATGGAAATGATTGGGAAGTTTGGCTTTACCATGGCCTTCAGCACAGTGTACATCTACACAGCAGAGATCTACCCCACTGTGATCAGGAACATGGGCATGGGCGTTTGTGCTTCAGCTGCCCGTATAGGCAGCATCACAGCTCCTTACATCGTTTATTTGGGTATGTATTGTATACTATGTGCCTTATGGAACACCTGTGACTTGTATTGGAGCCATTGACTGAAGATGTATACCAGGCTGTGTATACTAATGTATAGTAGTTACTGTTCATACTTCATTAGGGCAACCAGACTATAGTACTTTATTTTGCAGCGCTACTCGTCCAACAGTTTTGGTGGCACGCAGTTGGGCCATGTGTCAAATTGTCTGGCTTCATTGGGAATCGTCTGCTTGCATTTTGCTACGAGTTACGTTATATAGTTTAATTTATATTAATTTATTAAATAATTAATTTTCTCCATTGACTTGAATGGGGAAAATGCAAAAATGTAACTTTTCCCAAATATGGGTGTGACTGACACTGAAGTCTGATGTCATAGAACCACATGAGACTGACAGTACAGGTCTATCCACAAAAAATAGAATATTGTGTAAAAGTTCATTTTCTTCAATTACAATTACATTTTTAAAACTTTCATAAATTCTAGATTCATTGTGCAGTGAAATATTCAAAACCTTATTTGTTTTAATTGTGATTTTTATGGCATATATACAGTGAAGTAAATTATTATACATTATTATATGTATGATAATACATTTGTACACAAACAAAAACAGTCTGTACAGGGCGAAGGCCAGACATTCCACTAGGAGTGCAGGGTGAAAGGTCGACCTGGGCCTCAATGGATAAACATGTGAAGGGAGTCACATTTCATCCAGAGTGCGTGCACACACACACACACGAGAACAGGACACACGCACATACTGGTATAGCTCTCTCATCCCTATATGGTCATGTTCAAGTTAACACACACACCTCATGCACAAACTTAGAAGATGCATGCATGTGCATAGACACTGGGTAAAAGCTAGTCCAAATCTCCGCACTTTGGTCTGTTGTAGTCAGCTCTCATGTGGAGCTGGGGTCTGTTTTAGTCAGCTCTCATGTGGAGCTGGGGTCTGTTGGAAGCTACATCTGTCTAACCTGAACTCCCCGTCTCTTCAATAAAACCAACTATTGATGAACAAAGGACTGGACTTTTACATTTGTTTCCGTGGGCACAGAGAGCCCCAAAACCCCCCACAATACACAACAACAGCTCATGAAAATCAATCTAAAAATATTAGATTATTACTTCAAATGAAGGAATACAGAAATGTCAAACTTCTGAAAGGTTATGTTAATTTATGCACTCATTACTTGGTCTAGAATACTTTTGAACAATAGATTATTACTTCAAATGATGGATTTATAATACAGAAATGTCAAACTTCTGAAACGTTATGTTAATTTATGTATAACAGTACTTGGTCTAGAATACTTTTGAACAAATGTCTTCATCAATGGGGCGTGGCATGAAGGTGGTCAGCCTGTGGTACTGCTGAGGTGATTTGGAATCCCAGGTTTGCTTTGAGAGAGGCCTTAAGCTCATCTGTGTGGTCGAGTCTGGTGTCTCTCATCTTCCTCTTGACAACACAGCACAGATTCTCTGTGGGGTTCAGGTCAGGCCAGTTTACAGGTCAGTTAAGCCCAGTAATACTATGGTCAGTACACCAGTTACTAGTAGTTTTGGCTCTGTTGGCAGGTGCCAAATGCTTCTGGCTAAGGAAATCATCATCTCCATAAAGCTTGTCAACCTATGGAAGCAAAATCCACGGGTAGATCGCTGTGTTGACTCTGAACTTGAAAACACAGTGGACCAACACCAGCAATACAATGTGATGCTGGTTTTGCTCCACACTATACTGTGTTGGCAGGTATAGTATATACCGTGCCCTCTGGAAATGTTTATACATCACCAATGGTTGCATTGTATTTGTGTGTGTTCACAGGCGCTTACAATAAGTATCTACCATACATTCTCATGGGAAGTCTCACTATCGGCTCATCTGTGGTTAACCTCTTCCTTCCTGAGACCCTCAATAAGGACCTTCCAGAAACACTGGAGCAGATGCAGAAATGTCAAGGGTAGGTTCAAATGCCCCAAAGTTACTACAATGTACTTCATTCACATCGATTCACACACAGCCTCTATGGTTTCTCAAAGTGGGTGCTGATACAAGTCCAGGGTTGCGGCAGGTATACTTTGATAATATTCGGAATTTGTCAATATCACTTCAATGTACAAGTTCAGTGGCCTTGTGGTTAAAGTGTCCGCCCTGAGACTTGGAGGTCGGGGTTAGATCCCCGGCCGGGTAATACCAAAGACTCTGAAAATGGGACCCAGTGCCTCCCTGCTTGGTACTCGGCAATCAATTATTTTTCAATCTACACCAAATCTCTTTGCTAAAAATAGCAGATCTACAAGCTCAACGCGAGACGTTGTAAGCTTGTTGATCAGCTAATTAGGGTCCTGCTTAACCTTCCCCATCAGACTCACCTCACCGCAACTCACCAGTTAAGAGTGTGGTGGCTCAGAGTAGATGACAAAGTACAGCAACTTGCAATGGGCCTGGGGCCAGTTGCACCACCAGAACGTAAGTTCTGCCCTTAAGTTAGGGAGTAAAGTCCTTACTAGAGGCTTAGTAACTACTAGTTAGTTTGTAACTAAGTGAGGTACTAACAGGTGTTGCACCACGACTTCTTAAGGCATAACGTAACTAGTAATGCGTAGACTGTTCCTATAGTAATGTATAGTCGCATACAATGACGTCATAGCTCCCGAATCCAATGAAAGCGAACTGTTTCTAGTAAGGAAATAAAGCTTGTATCGTCTTTTGTCAACAGAGACCTCCGTCTCTCCACTGGCATGTGCAGTACAGTACACAAGTCACTGATATGTGCGCACAGGGCGAGCGCATCCCTGCGCAGCGCACTGCCCTGCAAACGGATTGTATCCCCCGTTGTGAAGTAACGCAGAGCAAGTTGCAACGCATATTTGGAGACACAGGGGAAGAGAGCGCACCGTTCAATTCGCTGTTGTGCTGTATGCAGTGGTTGAAAAGTACTCAAATGAATTAAAAAAGTATCAATCCTGCAATATAGAAATACTCTATTAATAGCAGACACATCGTGAGCTTGTAGATCGGCTATTTTCAAATGGCCGAAATATATATAGGGCTTAATATATGTTTTAAACAGATGGGTCGTTTCATTGTTGAATTAATTAAATAGCCGATATAATGCTGTCTGCCACGTTAGTAGTGAAGTTGCTCTACTCCCATAGAGATAGGTTACTTAGTAAAGACTTAGTGCTGCCCAAGGGGTGGTGTAAATATTTAGTTGTTACTTAGAGATACGTAAGAATGGGTGCAACACCTGACATTTTAGTAATGCGTAAGTCTTGACTTAAAAGCCATTTACGTTACAACTAGGCTACGTTATAACTTAGTAACTGCTGGTGCAACCCCGCCCAGGTGTACAAGATACACTACACCACTAAGATACCCATGTACCTGTCAAAATACTTTATAAACGCTAAGGACGTCCACAATTGCAACACCAGAGGCAGCGCCACAGATCATGTTCAAACCAGAGTCATCTCAAACAAAGGGTCAAACTCGTTCTTCTGCTATACCACCAAAATGTGGAACGCCTTACCGAAGGCCTTAAAGGAGTGTGGTTCCCTAGCATCCTTTAAAAACGCCCTAAAAACCACTTACAGACGGTAGCCGTTCGCAACTGGCAATAACAAACCTAGCCCAGCCTTACCCTCCCCTGACCCTTCTTTGTATTTACCTACTGTATATATTTTTTTGCGCTGTTTTGTTTAGTCTCTGTTTATTTTTTTCATTTTCTCCTGACCATATCTACTGCATAGTACTGTGTTCTATTCGTCTGTCATTCAATGTTATATGAGATACTTCAATGGTTTCCTGGGTAAATAAGCCAAGTGCTTTCCTAGGATCTCCTTTTAGTTGACCTTGTACCAGTGAACTGTACCATCATGAAACTGTACTTTTTTCTATGCAAACTTCTAATAAAGTCTTCAATCAATCTATTTTTTGACAAATGTTCCCCCCAGAATAGGGATATTGGGGTTCATGTGGTTAAATTGAGTTGGTACAACTGATGTTGGGGAGGTGTGACCAAGCAGAAGACAGCAAACACCTCTAACCAGCCACCTCTAACTCCACCCTGTGTCACCCGGTGCCAACCACTCACCCATGTCCAACTCCTCCCCTAACAATCACAGTGGTATATAAAACTTGACAAAATGGCGGTATGCATAGTTTCCAGTAACCCACCCTCCCTCCCTCTTCTTTGCTTCCTCTATCCTGTTCTACAGGTTCCTGTCTCTCAACCTACCTCAGCAGAGACGTGTGCCTTGGTCCCCTAAGCAAAAGTATCTGGGTCCGCGACCCCCTCGGAACAACCCTCCTCGGCCACACCCCTCCTAATCACACCTGCCATCCCTTGTCCAGTGCTCTTGACCATATAAGCCACACACTCCTTGCGTGTAGTGCTGACCTTAGATGATCACGCAAGCACCCCACATGTCATTCTTGCACCCATGGCCATCTAAGCCGCACACTCCACGCTTGCGTGTAGTGATGACCTTAGATGACCAGTTGACCACGCATTCAGAATGACATTTTATGCACTTGGCCATCTAAGCTGCACACTCCATGCTTGTCCTTGCAAGCGTGGGGTGTGACCCCAAATGTCATGACCTTAGATGACCATTAGCACTCTGCATCCGTGGCCGTGTATGCTGCACGTCTCATGCCATGCATGCGATGCGCCCATAAACGACCATACTCCAGCAGCTAAAGATTTTATTCGTGCCCTTGGCCATCTAAGCCTGCGTGTAGTGATGACCTTAGATGACCATGCTTGCCCTTGCAAGCGTGGGGTGTGACCTTAGATGACCACACTGGTAACCCCAATGTCATGACCTTAGATGACCATTAGCACTCTGCATCCTAGACCGTTTATGCCGCATGTCCCATGCTACGCATGCGAGGTGCCCATCAACGACCATACTCTTGGGTTTATAGAATAAACAACCTTAAAACTATTTTTGTCTGATGCTTGGTCTCTCCTAGTGAAACGTCAAGTATAACCTTATATTAAATCTGTCATAATGGAAACAGATATTCTCTCAAGTTGTCCTCATGACATGCTGTATAATAGGGTGAAATATTTACATATTTACGTCGCCCAAAGACAAATGTAAGTGCTGTAAAGTAACAATGTAATTCATGGGTGCCGTGGATGAAAACATTATTTACAGGGGTGCCCTGGGCCAAACTGTTTGAGAACCTCTATGAGAAATGATGTCTGCTTATACTGTAGCTATGTTGCAGTCTGCTGCCATCTCCTGTTTGCCCTTTTCTTTATTCACCATTCCTGGCCCTCTCTATGGAGGCTGCCATTTTCTAGAGAGTTTTTCTCTGTGTGCTGCTTCAAAAAAACATCTTTTCACTTCCTCCCAAGTAAGGAAGTGACATGGAATTGTCTGTTGCCATATTTTGCCAAAGAAATAAGCCCAACAGAAGCAACTGGCTATACTACTTTACATTTACATTTGAAAATAGCAGATCAGCAAGCTCACAATGTGTCACATTGCGACACATTGTGAGCTTGTATATTTGCTATTTAAAAAATATTGAGGGGAACATTTTTTTAAAATATTTTTGAAACATTTCAACAACATAAATCTGTGTGGAGGTCCCTGGCACCACATATTTTCAGATGGGGGTTTGCGACTGTGGACAAATATATTAATCTGGGGTCCTTGATATGAAAAATTTGGGAACCACTGGTTTAAAAAATATTAGAAAGTAAGCCCAATAAGCAACTATACTATTTTTTTAAAAGACATAAATTGCTTATTATAAGCAGACGTGGCAACCCAGGTACATTCAGAGCCCAGAGCCTAGAACGCCAACTACTGACACTTTAATGCAAGGACAACAGGAAACCAAATGATTTTTTCAGGACAGCTTTTTCAGCCTCCGCCTCTTTCAGGATATGAACAGGAAGCCGGGGGCGGGGCCAGAATATGGTGAATACAGTATAGTGATTGCCTGGTTAATAAACCAGACCGAACACAACAACACCCCCTGGCAGTAGTGGTGTTGTAGTACGGTCTGGCACCGATCCATTGAGATTCTATTTCCTCAACCAGCTTCAAGGGTTTGCCAATCAGGGTTGTATGCTTTGGGCACATGGTTTCTGTAGGCTTGGGGCAAGTGGTTTGGGGCAAACCCCAGAAATGAAAACTCTTCCTGAAATCCCAGACTCTCTTCCCAAAACGAAGTGTGTGATAGAGGCTGGCAACGCCAGGCAAGTATAGTGATTCTCCAGTACCAGTGATTCTCTTTTTTATTTTTTATTTCAAGGATCCCCACTTTTGATATGCATTAGACCACATGCCTCCATTTGATGCTGCTTATTATCTCTATGAATCTAGTTCTCACCTGGAGTTAAAGACCCGTAAGGGTACATAGTACATTTGGACCTCTGCTGGTCACAGGACAATGTAACCAGTATAAGCTACTGCATATACACTATATTGTGGCTGAATTCCAATGGTGCTTCTCCATCTACACAGTGATGGGCAAGCTACTTGGAAAATGTAGTAAGCTAATTAAGCTACAAGCTACTCTTGATGAAATATAGCTTAAGCTACAGCGAAGCTACCCACAGAGAAATGTAGCAAAGCAATGGCAAAAGTAGCTTACTACAACAAAGCTACTTTAAAAAAAAAAATCAACCTCATGATCAAGTACAACTTTCCACCAAACAAATAGGCAGGCAAAAAATGCTCAGTTCGATTGATTATTATAAAACTGAAAACAAGCCCTCATGTCTGGCTTTTTGTGTCATCCTTTCATATTAACTTTTTAAATTAAATGTGTACCTTTTCAGGCTGTGACCCCCCCCCCCCCAAAAAAAAAATCCTATTTGAACTGGGGACCCCACCCTGACAAGCAATTGGAATTAGGAGTTGAGGCATTACATTTAGTTTCACTCTGTTCCACCGATAAATATTGTGAAAATAGCAGATCTACAAGCTCATAGCGAGGCGTTTCGAGCTTGTAGATCTGCCATTTTCACAATTTGTGCCTCTTACTATAATATTATTGTCAATTTGGCCAATGTTTGACCAGTTTTTATAGTTGATAACCTTGATGCAGTTTTGGTCTTTTATTTATATTTTTTTAGGTATTACAAATTTCTAAAAGGTCCTTAAATTGCCACTTCACTGTCATTAGTTAGCTGTGGACAAAAGAGTGCACTGACTTGTGCTGTCGGAACAGCTGATAGCTGCAGCCAGCGGTGGACAGTAACTGAGTAAATGCACTTGAGTATTTTTACTTTTATTTGTACTTTAAGTAGCCTATTTTTAAAAGCATGTACCGGTATTTACTCTTGAATACATAAGTACATTTAAAAGCAAGTACTTTTTTACTCTTACTTTAACATTTTGACTGAGCTACTTTTACTGTGGACTGGAGTAAATGTGACCAGGAGTACTCTGTACTCTCAAGTACTCTACTCGGGTCGAGTACTGTCCATCTCTAGCTGCAGCGCCTGATTTATGCTCCGCCCCTGGAGATCTACAAGCTCACACAGTTAGCATTTGCAACGCGATGTGAGCTTCGTTGAATGAAGTGAAAGCAGCGCTGTGCAGAACCAACTGCAGAACAACATGTTTGGGGATCTGTTGGGAATTCTTTTCCTCACAAACTTTATTTTAGCAGTAAATTTTTGCCGGGATAGTAACGTGTAGCGGTTGTTGGACGCTACGTGACGTCACTACTGGGGTCTAAAAATAGCTACGCTACAGAAAAAGCTATTTGGTTCAAAAGGAGCGACGCTACCGTGGCGCTACTGAGAAATGTAGTTCAGCTATGTAGCGTCGCTACTTGTAGCTAGCTACTCCCCATCACTGCATCTACATCATCATATCCACTTAGACACTGGCAATATCCTCACTTTGTTGTCCCACAAACTTCTACAAAGCTCCATTTGATTGGAATCATCTTCCTCTATGCCTTAGATCCATTACATCCTTCTGTCGCTTCAGGACTTCCCTATATTCACATATTGAAACGACTTGTTTATGCTTCTAAATTGACTGTAGGCCTACTTGTACTGTACTGTAGGGATAAACAGTATACACTGATATATTTGTGCTGTACCCCTCCTTATTTCTCTTCTGTTGTTTAACAGCTGATGCTGTGGTGTTGGTTTTCGGGGAGGGTGCTGAACAAGCTATCTGTGTGTGAATGCATCTTTATACTTGTATGTATCTGTGTCTGTTGTTCTTATGTATGACCCCCTCGATAATAAGATGCTGCATCTCAAGTGTTAAAAAAATAAATTCTGCGAAATCTTCATGATGTCTCACATATTGTTCGAAAATATATATTATATAGAAAAATATACACCTGTATACACTTGTTGTTTCAACCTATAAGATAGGTGCTAAACTATGTTTTCACTTCATTAACACTTTTAGTGCAAGGATATAATTAACTAGAAAAATACTGTTCCTACAAAACTGTGGGCTCGCTCGTGACTATATTCTGCAGCGTGGTAACTGTCATGTGAAGCTCAACCAATACTCCAGCTAACACCACTCCCAGATTTTCCGCACCTCATTGGCTAAGGGCCCTGCCTTTGTACTGTCTGTGACGGAACTCTGTAAATAAATAATGAAGATAACATAGTGTTCTCGCCCTTCAGGCGAGCCCACAATTATTCGGATAGTGTGCCACCATTCACTGCGCTTTATTTTGAAGACCTCCGGAAGCCACTATCGTGTCGTTGTGATGTGGATCAGGACGTTTACTTTCACACGGAAAAGAAAATTTGTAACCACTGCAGCCGAGTATCGCCAAGTGTTTTTGGTTTCACCCGCGGGTTCCATTGACCGCGTGCTAGAGTTCTGTAATATAAAACGATATCCCGAACTATTTTGGGAAAAACACACAACAGCTGGATCCGAAATCCCAAACTAGTTCGGGAATGGCACTTTAAATGGCAATAAATAAAGTAAAACTGCCATAAACTTTGCTTCAAATTCGCTGTTCAACTCACCGAGCACACAATTGGTCTAAAGGTGAAAGTTTTTAAGACATCTTAGCTTAGACTAGACTTTCACTTTTAGACCAATTTTAGACGTGTGCTCGGTGCACTGAGCACATGGCTAAAATTGGTCTAAAATGTGTCTAAAAGTGAAAGTAATGATAATAATAATAATACATTTTATTTGTAACGCACTTTACATTTGAAGCAGGTCTACAGTGATCTACAGTGCTACATTAAAAGGAAACCGTGACCGTGACCCGATTCCGGATAAGCGGTTGAAGATGGATGGATAAGAAAACAGACTAGGCTAATAAAAACGAAAAACAAAGAAATTAATAAATTCAGAAAGTTGTTCACCTATACACAGAAAATAAAAGGTTTAAAACACATAAGGCATCCAAAAGGCTGTCTAGGCAAACGCCTTGGTAAAAAGAAAATACTTTAGTCCCCCTTTAAAAGTATCAATGGACCTTCCACAGTTGAGGAGCAGCAGAGCTGAAGGCCCGGTCCCCCATAGTGCGTAAATTAGTCTTTTTGCCCTTTAGTGTGTTGGAATTTCCAGAGCAGAGGGAGCGTGTGGAGCAGGTGGAAGTCGGGGGTTCAATGAGTTCCTTTAAATAGGAAGGGGCGTTGCTGTGGATGCACTTGTAGGTGAGGAGGCAGACCTTGTACTCTATCCGGTAGGAGACATGAAGCCAATGTAGGGACTGGAGTATGGGTGTGATGTGTTCATATTTCCGCACCCTCATCAGGACCCTAGCAGCACTGTTCTGGATGTACTGGAGCTTCTGGATGCTCTTGCTAGGGGCAAAGTCTGTAGACCGTCTACATGACGATGACCAAAACTGTGGGAGGAGGGTGGCAAATTTAATTCATCTGGATTGATGGAGGAAGAAAGTTGGACAAGTACTCTAGTCTGGTAGCCCTGTTAGGACAACCACAATAACTATAATAAGATGCAATTCTGAGAAATTACAAGTGTCGTTGCTGTGACACGAGTCACATTGAATTCCGTCATACATTTGAATTTTCCCATTTCAAGTCAATAGGGAAAAATTAATTCACTAATAATAAATGAATGTACATATATGGAGATCTCTGTGTCTTGTCCCTATTATGCCCATACAGTATTATGGAGATTCCGGATGTCCCGATGAAGCCGGTCAATTTGATATTATGGCCCAATTAGTTTATCTGGAAAGAAAGTCGGACAAGTAGGATAGTCTGATTTCCCTGTTAAGGCAACCACACTAGCAAAGTTGGACAAGTCTCACTCTAAACAGGTTGTAGAGACAAGGAGCTTTCAATAGGAAATCAAGGGGTCCTGGGTCGGGCCTATACACACACACCAACACTGGCAGAGAGAAAAAACACTGGCTCAATAGTGCAACGTTATATCGGACTTTGATTTAGTAGCAGACCCATCATACCGTTGTGCACTCTGTGATGTAATGCTGTGTTGTTGTTTGTGCACGTGTGGAAGCACAGTTACAGTATATCCTTTTAGTTTCCTTCTTGCTGTGTAACAAAAGAAAATATTTTAATTTTATTTTAAAGAATTGCACAAAAAAGTACTGATGAAATGGTATCATTTCAAGCCTATTGTGTTTGAGAAAGTTTGGACTTTTTAAAATGATAGGCTTTGTCAAAGGTGTAGATATGGAATGGCTATCTGTTTTCTTGCCCTTGTACTTTGCATGTACTTTTTCATGTGGTTGGCTCAATAGCTTATAACCTGAATATAGTCTAAGCTACTTAGGAAAGTTAAGTACAGGCATGTTGCAAGTCTTTAAATGCAAAGAATGTTCTTCAGGAAAAATACTGTGATGAATGCAAGGAGGAAAACCTGCAGGTTGGAGGCTGCGTGGGCCAAATGGTTTGACCACTATACTGAGCTTTCTTTCACTTCTCTCAATTCTAATGAGTCTTGACTCCGTCCCACAGGGATACCTGGGCCACCTGCTGACTCAGCTAGCAGCTCACTGCACTGTACTTTGAGTAAATCAGGACAAGTGGATTTGCTCACTCACTTCAAACTCACAAGACCCCGAGATACTTAAACTTCTTCACCTTGGGTAAAGTCTCATTCCCTACTTGGACTGCACAATCCATCGGTTTCCCTGCTGAGAACCATGGCCTCAGATTTAGAGATGCTGATCCTGATCCCGGCCGCCGCAAACTCTACAGCAAACCGATCCAGTGAGAGCTGAAGGTCTCGGACCGATGGTGCACGTCAGCCGCAAAAAGATGGTTTGAACACTGGGCTTTTGATTATTTCTTATAATAATAATAATAATAAATTGTATTTGTAATGCACTTTACATTTGAAGCAAATCTCAAAGTGCTACATTAAAATCGAAAAACATTAAGAAAACCCCTACGAATTAAAACGAGAAACAAAGTGAATAAAATCAGAACGTTGTTCACCTATACACATGCAGCTAAGAAAAGGTTTAACACATAAAACATCCATAAGACTGTCTAGGCAAACGCCTTGTTAAAAAGAAAGGTTTAAAAGTGTCAATGAAAGCCCGGTCCCCCATAGTGCGTAACTTAGTGTTTTTGCCCTTTAGTGAGTTGGTATTTGCCCTTTAGTGAGTTGGTATTTTCTTTCACTTCTCTAATTCTAACGAGTCTTGACTCTGTCCCACAGGGGTACCTGGGCCACCTGCTGACTCAGCCAGCAGCTCACTGCACTGTACTTTGATTAAATCAGGACAATGAGGTGGGTTTGTTCACTCACTTCTAATGAATAACTTTGTCCTGCAGTGGGAGAGGGTGGCATAACTGGCATTGGAATTGAAGGTGGAACAAGGTTCTCAGTGACCTACCAAGTCTGGTATCTGGGAGGATTACAGATGTTTGTTGGGTTCTAGCTTGAGTTTTACTTTTTCATCCAAGAGCTTTTCTTTTTTGTTAACAAATGGGAGAATACGACGAAGCCACAGCCTTCCTGGGGCAGACTGGCCCTTATTTCTGGAGGATGTTTTTCCTCATAAATACCGCTTTCCTGGCTCCCGGACTCAATGGTTTAAATAGTGTATTCATTGCCGCCACTCCAAAACACCACTGTTTCATTCCCGAGGCCAACCTGAGTGCGGCGTGGAGGAAGGCCATCATTCCCATAGAGGTGGTGAACGGCCAGGAGGAGCAGAGCCGATGCCAGCGCTACAGACTGGATGAGGTCAGGAACCTGTCTGCTCTGGGCTACATCCCCAGTCAGGATGTGAACCTCACTGAACTGAGACAGGAGAGCTGTGTGGACGGATGGAGCTACAGCCAAGACGTCTACCAGTCCACCATAGTCACGGAGGTCAGTGTGCGTGTGTGTGTGTGTGTGCGCGTATGTGTGTACTTGTATTACTATACTTGTGGGGACCGAATGTCCCCCACAAGTATAGCATGAGTAAGTATGAGAAATCGACATTGTGAAGACAAATTTACTTCTCGTTCTCTCAAAAGAATAG